>NC_090060.1:30000-357500 GCF_038355195.1 Osmerus mordax | reverse complement strand
ATGTATTCACTTCTTGCTAATTTAACCACACACACTTTGAGACAGACTGTTTCCTACAACATGGGAACAACTTTATCCATCAAGCATCTTCGACAGCTCGACTGGAGTCGCGATCCATCAAGTTCAGATCAACACTTTGAGATGGCTTGTTTTCAAAAACGAGAACAACTTACGGCTTTTAAAGCTGTTCAACAGCAATCAAGAACCATCATGCTGATGACTACCACGAAGGGACTCGAACCCTTAATCTTCTGATCCGAAGTCAGACGCCTTATCCATTAGGCCACGTGGTCTCTTGCTTCAGAAGTAACCACAAACATTTTAAAATAGCTTGTTTCCAATTACAAGAACACCATTCCTTAATTAGGCATCTTCAACAGCTTGAGAGGAATCAAGACGGACCCAGTTCAGAGAAAGGAACACAATTCTGTGTACAACGAGGAAGCGACTCTCAATCTTCTCACCATAAATCAGACGCCTTATCCGTAACGACATGTATTCACTTCTTGCTAATTTAACCACACACACTTTGAGACAGACTGTTTCCTACAACATGTGAACAACTTTTTCCATCAAGCATCTTCGACAGCTCGACTGGAGTCGCGATCCATCAAGTTCAGATCAACACTTTGAGATGGCTTGTTTCCAAAAAAGAGAACAACTTATGGCTTTTAAAGCTCTTCAACAGCAATCAAGATCCATCATGCTGATGACAACCACGAAGGGACTCGAACCCTTAATCTTCTGATCCGAAGTCAGACGCCTTATCCATTAGGCCACGTGGTCTCTTGCTTCAGAACTAACCATAAACATTTTGAGATAGCTTGTTTCCAATTACGAGAACACTATTCCTTAAGTCAGATGCCTTTTCCGTAACGACATGTATTCACTTCTTGCTAATTTAACCACACACACTTTGAGACAGACTGTTTCCTACAACATGGGAACAACTTTATCCATCAAGCATCTTCGACAGCTCGACTGGAGTCGCGATCCATCAAGTTCAGATCAACACTTTGAGATGGCTTGATTCCAAAAACGAGAACAACTTACGGCTTTTAAAGCTCTTCAACAGCAATGAAGATCCATCATGCTGATGACAGCCACAAAGGGATTTGAACCCTAAATCTTCTGATTTGAAGTCAGACGCCTTATCCATTAGGCCACGTGGTCTCTTGCTTAAGAATTAACCACAAACATTTTGAGATAGCTTGTTTCCAGTTACAAAAACACCATTTCTTAATTAGGCATCTTCAACAGCTTGAGAGGAGTCAAGATGGATCTAGTTCAGAGAAAGGAACACAATTCTGTGGACAACGAGGAAGCGACTCTCAATCTTCTCACCATAAGCCAGACGCCTTATCAGTAACGACATGTATTCACTTCTTGCTCATTTAACCACACACACTTTGAGACAGACTGTTTCCTACAACATGGGAACAACTTTTCCATCAAGCATCTTCGACAGCTCGACTGGAGTCGCGATCCATCAAGTTCAGATCAACACTTTGAGATGGCTTGTTTTCAAAAACGAGAACAACTTACGGCTTTTAAAGCTCTTCAACAGCAATCAAGATCCAACATGCTGATGACAACCACAAAGGGACTCGAACCCTTAATCTTCTGATCCTAAGTCAGACGCCTTATCCATTAGGCCACGTGGTCTCTTGCTTAAAAATTAACCACAAACATTTTTAAATAGCTTGTTTCCAATTACAAGAACACCATTCCTTAATTAGGCATCTTCAACAGCTTGAGAAGAATCAAGACGGACCCAGTTCAGAGAAAGGAACACAATTCTGTGGACAACGAGGCAGCGACTCTCAATCTTCTCACCATAAGTCAGACTCCTTATCCGTAACAACATGTATTCACTTCTTGCTAATTTAACCACACACACTTTGAGACAGACTGTTTCCAACAACATGGGAACAACTTTTCCAATCAAGCATCTTCGACAGCTCAACTGAAGACGCGATTCATCAAGTTCAGATCAACACTTTGAGATGGCTTTTTTCCATAAACGAGACCAACTTATGGCTTTTAAAGCTCTTCAACAGCAATTAAGATCCATCATGCTGATGACAATCACGAAGGGACTCGAACCCTTAATCTTCTGATCCGAAGTCAGACGCCTTATGCATTAGGCCACTTGGTCTCTTGCTTCAGAACTAACCATAAACATTTTGAGATAGCTTGTTTCCAATTACGAGAACACTATTCCTTAAGTCAGATGCCTTTTCCGTAATGACATGTATTCACTTCTTGCTAATTTAACCACACACACTTTGAGACAGACTGTTTCCTACAACATGGGAACAACTTTTTCCATCAAGCATCTTCGACAGCTCGACTGGAGTCGCGATCCATCAAGTTCAGATCAACACTTTGAGATGGCTTGTTTTCAAAAACGAGAACAACTTACGGCTTTTAAAGCTCTTCAACAGCAATCAAGATCCATCACGCTGATGACAACCACGAAGCGACTCGAACCCTTAATCTTCTGATCCGAAGTCAGACGCCTTATCCATTAGGCCACGTGGTCTCTTGCTTCAGAACTAACCATAAACATTTTGAGATAGCTTGTTTCCAATTACGAGAACACTATTCCTTAAGTCAGATGCCTTTTCCGTAACGACATGTATTCACTTCTTGCTAATTTAACCACACACACTTTGAGACAGACTGTTTCCTACAACATGGGAACAACTTTTTCCATCAAGCATCTTCGACAGCTCGACTGGAGTCGCGATCCATCAAGTTCAGATCAACACTTTGAGATGGCTTGTTTTCAAAAACGAGAACAACTTACGGCTTTTAAAGCTGTTCAACAGCAATCAAGAACCATCATGCTGATGACAATCACGAAGGGACTCGAACCCTTAATCTTCTGATCCGAAGTCAGACGCCTTATCCATTAGGCCACGTGGTCTCTTGCTTCAGAACTAACCATAAACATTTTGAGATAGCTTGTTTCCAATTACGAGAACACTATTCCTTAAGTCAGATGCCTTTTCCGTAACGACATGTATTCACTTCTTGCTAATTTAACCACACACACTTTGAGACAGACTGTTTCCTACAACATGGGAACAACTTTTTCCATCAAGCATCTTCGACAGCTCGACTGGAGTCGCGATCCATCAAGTTCAGATCAACACTTTGAGATGACTTGTTTTCAAAAACTAGAACAACTTACGGCTTTTAAAGCTGTTCAACAGCAATCAAGAACCATCATGCTGATGACAACCACGAAGGGACTCGAACCCTTAATCTTCTGATCCGAAGTCAGACGCCTTATCCATTAGGCCACGTGGTCTCTTGCTTCAGAAGTAACCACAAACATTTTAAAATAGCTTGTTTCCAATTACAAGAACACCATTCCTTAATTAGGCATCTTCAACAGCTTGAGAGGAATCAAGACGGACCCAGTTCAGAGAAAGGAACACAATTCTGTGGACAACGAGGCAGCGACTCTCAATCTTCTCACCATAAGTCAGACGCCTTATCCGTAACGACATGTATTCACTTCTTGCTAATTTAACCACACACACTTTGAGACAGACTGTTTCCAACAACATGGGAACAACTTTTCCAATCAAGCATCTTCGACAGCTCGACTGAAGACGCGATTCATCAAGTTCAGATCAACACTTTGAGATGGCTTTTTTCCATAAACGAGACCAACTTATGGCTTTTAAAGCTCTTCAACAGCAATCAAGATCCATCATGCTGATGACAACCACGAAGGGACTCGAACCCTTAATCTTCTGATCCGAAGTCAGACGCCTTATCCATTAGGCCACGTGGTCTCTTGCTTCAGAACTAACCATAAACATTTTGAGATAGCTTGTTTCCAATTACGAGAACACTATTCCTTAAGTCAGATGCCTTTTCCGTAACGACATGTATTCACTTCTTGCTAATTTAACCACACACACTTTGAGACAGACTGTTTCCTACAACATGGGAACAACTTTATCCATCAAGCATCTTCGACAGCTCGACTGGAGTCGCGATCCATCAAGTTCAGATCAACACTTTGAGATGGCTTGATTCCAAAAACGAGAACAACTTACGGCTTTTAAAGCTCTTCAACAGCAATGAAGATCCATCATGCTGATGACAGCCACAAAGGGACTTGAACCCTAAATCTTCTGATTTGAAGTCAGACGCCTTATCCATTAGGCCACGTGGTCTCTTGCTTAAGAATTAACCACAAACATTTTGAGATAGCTTGTTTCCAGTTACAAAAACACCATTTCTTAATTAGGCATCTTCAACAGCTTGAGAGGAGTCAAGATGGATCTAGTTCAGAGAAAGGAACACAATTCTGTGGACAACGAGGAAGCGACTCTCAATCTTCTCACCATAAGCCAGACGCCTTATCAGTAACGACATGTATTCACTTCTTGCTCATTTAACCACACACACTTTGAGACAGACTGTTTCCTACAACATGGGAACAACTTTTTCCATCAAGCATCTTCGACAGCTCGACTGGAGTCGCGATCCATCAAGTTCAGATCAACACTTTGAGATGGCTTGTTTTCAAAAACGAGAACAACTTACGGCTTTTAAAGCTGTTCAACAGCAATCAAGATCCATCATGCTGATGACAACCACAAAGGGACTCGAACCCTTAATCTTTTGATCCTAACTCAGACGCCTTATCCATTAGGCCACGTGGTCTCTTGCTTAAAAATTAACCACAAACATTTTGAGATAGCTTGTTTCCAATTACAAGAACACCATTCCTTAATTAGGCATCTTCAACAGCTTGAGAAGAATCAAGACGGACCCAGTTCAGAGAAAGGAACACAATTCTGTGGACAACGAGGCAGCGACACTCAATCTTCTCACCATAAGTCAGACGCCTTATCCGTAACAACATGTATTCACTTCTTGCTAATTTAACCACACACACTTTGAGACAGACTGTTTCCAACAACATGGGAACAACTTTTCCAATCAAGCATCTTCGACAGCTCAACTGAAGACGCGATTCATCAAGTTCAGATCAACACTTTGAGATGGCTTTTTTCCATAAACGAGACCAACTTATGGCTTTTAAAGCTCTTCAACAGCAATTAAGATCCATCATGCTGATGACAATCACGAAGGGACTCGAACCCTTAATCTTCTGATCCGAAGTCAGACGCCTTATCCATTAGGCCACTTGGTCTCTTGCTTCAGAACTAACCATAAACATTTTGAGATAGCTTGTTTCCAATTACGAGAACACTATTCCTTAAGTCAGATGCCTTTTCCGTAACGACATGTATTCACTTCTTGCTAATTTAACCACACACACTTTGAGACAGACTGTTTCCTACAACATGGGAACAACTTTTTCCATCAAGCATCTTCGACAGCTCGACTGGAGTCGCGATCCATCAAGTTCAGATCAACACTTTGAGATGGCTTGTTTTCAAAAACGAGAACAACTTACGGCTTTTAAAGCTGTTCAACAGCAATCAAGAACCATCATGCTGATGACAATCACGAAGGGACTCGAACCCTTAATCTTCTGATCCGAAGTCAGACGCCTTATCCATTAGGCCACGTGGTCTCTTGCTTCAGAACTAACCATAAACATTTTGAGATAGCTTGTTTCCAATTACGAGAACACTATTCCTTAAGTCAGATGCCTTTTCCGTAACGACATGTATTCACTTCTTGCTAATTTAACCACACACACTTTGAGACAGACTGTTTCCTACAACATGGGAACAACTTTATCCATCAAGCATCTTCGACAGCTCGACTGGAGTCGCGATCCATCAAGTTCAGATCAACACTTTGAGATGGCTTGTTTTCAAAAAGGAGAACAACTTACGGCTTTTAAAGCTGTTCAACAGCAATCAAGAACCATCATGCTGATGACTACCACGAAGGGACTCGAACCCTTAATCTTCTGATCCGAAGTCAGACGCCTTATCCATTAGGCCACGTGGTCTCTTGCTTCAGAAGTAACCACAAACATTTTAAAATAGCTTGTTTCCAATTACAAGAACACCATTCCTTAATTAGGCATCTTCAACAGCTTGAGAGGAATCAAGACGGACCCAGTTCAGAGAAAGGAACACAATTCTGTGGACAACGAGGAAGCGACTCTCAATCTTCTCACCATAAATCAGACCCCTTATCCGTAACGACATGTATTCACTTCTTGCTAATTTAACCACACACACTTTGAGACAAACTGTTTCCTACAACATGTGAACAACTTTTTCCATCAAGCATCTTCGACAGCTCGACTGGAGTCGCGATCCATCAAGTTCAGATCAACACTTTGAGATGGCTTGTTTCCAAAAAAGAGAACAACTTATGGCTTTTAAAGCTCTTCAACAGCAATCAAGATCCATCATGCTGATGACAACCACGAAGGGACTCGAACCCTTAATCTTCTGATCCGAAGTCAGACGCCTTATCCATTAGGCCACGTGGTCTCTTGCTTCAGAACTAACCATAAACATTTTGAGATAGCTTGTTTCCAATTACGAGAACACTATTCCTTAAGTCAGATGCCTTTTCCGTATCGACATGTATTCACTTCTTGCTAATTTAACCACACACACTTTGAGACAGACTGTTTCCTACAACATGGGAACAACTTTATCCATCAAGCATCTTCGACAGCTCGACTGGAGTCGCGATCCATCAAGTTCAGATCAACACTTTGAGATGGCTTGATTCCAAAAACGAGAACAACTTACGGCTTTTAAAGCTCTTCAACAGCAATGAAGATCCATCATGCTGATGACAGCCACAAAGGGACTTGAACCCTAAATCTTCTGATTTGAAGTCAGACGCCTTATCCATTAGGCCACGTGGTCTCTTGCTTAAGAATTAACCACAAACATTTTGAGATAGCTTGTTTCCAGTTACAAAAACACCATTTCTTAATTAGGCATCTTCAACAGCTTGAGAGGAGTCAAGATGGATCTAGTTCAGAGAAAGGAACACAATTCTGTGGACAACGAGGAAGCGACTCTCAATCTTCTCACCATAAGCCAGACGCCTTATCAGTAACGACGTGTATTCACTTCTTGCTCATTTAACCACACACACTTTGAGACAGACTGTTTCCTACAACATGGGAACAACTTTTTCCATCAAGCATCTTCGACAGCTCGACTGGAGTCGCGATCCATCAAGTTCAGATCAACACTTTGAGATGGCTTGTTTTCAAAAACGAGAACAACTTACGGCTTTTAAAGCTGTTCAACAGCAATCAAGATCCATCATGCTGATGACAACCACAAAGGGACTCGAACCCTTAATCTTCTGATCCGAAGTCAGACGCCTTATCCATTAGGCCACTTGGTCTCTTGCTTAAAAATTAACCACAAACATTTTTAAATAGCTTGTTTCCAATTACAAGAACACCATTCCTTAATTAGGCATCTTCAACAGCTTGAGAAGAATCAAGACGGACCCAGTTCAGAGAAAGGAACACAATTCTGTGGACAACGAGGCAGCGACTCTCAATCTTCTCACCATAAGTCAGACGCCTTATCCGTAACAACATGTATTCACTTCTTGCTAATTTAACCACACACACTTTGAGACAGACTGTTTCCAACAACATGGGAACAACTTTTCCAATCAAGCATCTTCGACAGCTCAACTGAAGACGCGATTCATCAAGTTCAGATCAACACTTTGAGATGGCTTTTTTCCATAAACGAGACCAACATGGCTTTTAAAGCTCTTCAACAGCAATTAAGATCCATCATGCTGATGACAATCACGAAGGGACTCGAACCCTTAATCTTCTGATCCGAAGTCAGACGCCTTATCCATTAGGCCACTTGGTCTCTTGCTTCAGAACTAACCATAAACATTTTGAGATAGCTTGTTTCCAATTACGAGAACACTATTCCTTAAGTCAGATGCCTTTTCCGTAACGACATGTATTCACTTCTTGCTAATTTAACCACACACACTTTGAGACAGACTGTTTCCTACAACATGGGAACAACTTTTTCCATCAAGCATCTTCGACAGCTCGACTGGAGTCGCGATCCATCAAGTTCAGATCAACACTTTGAGATGGCTTGTTTTCAAAAACGAGAACAACTTACGGCTTTTAAAGCTGTTCAACAGCAATCAAGAACCATCATGCTGATGACAATCACGAAGGGACTCGAACCCTTAATCTTCTGATCCGAAGTCAGACGCCTTATCCATTAGGCCACGTGGTCTCTTGCTTCAGAACTAACCATAAACATTTTGAGATAGCTTGTTTCCAATTACGAGAACACTATTCCTTAAGTCAGATGCCTTTTCCGTATCGACATGTATTCACTTCTTGCTAATTTAACCACACACACTTTGAGACAGACTGTTTCCTACAACATGGGAACAACTTTATCCATCAAGCATCTTCGACAGCTCGACTGGAGTCGCGATCCATCAAGTTCAGATCAACACTTTGAGATGGCTTGATTCCAAAAACGAGAACAACTTACGGCTTTTAAAGCTCTTCAACAGCAATGAAGATCCATCATGCTGATGACAGCCACAAAGGGACTTGAACCCTAAATCTTCTGATTTGAAGTCAGACGCCTTATCCATTAGGCCACGTGGTCTCTTGCTTAAGAATTAACCACAAACATTTTGAGATAGCTTGTTTCCAGTTACAAAAACACCATTTCTTAATTAGGCATCTTCAACAGCTTGAGAGGAGTCAAGATGGATCTAGTTCAGAGAAAGGAACACAATTCTGTGGACAACGAGGAAGCGACTCTCAATCTTCTCACCATAAGCCAGACGCCTTATCAGTAACGACGTGTATTCACTTCTTGCTCATTTAACCACACACACTTTGAGACAGACTGTTTCCTACAACATGGGAACAACTTTTTCCATCAAGCATCTTCGACAGCTCGACTGGAGTCGCGATCCATCAAGTTCAGATCAACACTTTGAGATGGCTTGTTATCAAAAACGAGAACAACTTA
Organism: Osmerus mordax; assembly: GCF_038355195.1. NCBI lineage: Eukaryota > Metazoa > Chordata > Actinopteri > Osmeriformes > Osmeridae > Osmerus > Osmerus mordax. The sequence goes on along the minus strand of NC_090060.1, from coordinate 348,531 downwards.
CGGCTTTTAAAGCTGTTCAACAGCAATCAAGATCCATCATGCTGATGACAACCACAAAGGGACTCGAACCCTTAATCTTCTGATCCGAAGTCAGACGCCTTATCCATTAGGCCACGTGGTCTCTTGCTTAAAAATTAACCACAAACATTTTTAAATAGCTTGTTTCCAATTACAAGAACACCATTCCTTAATTAGGCATCTTCAACAGCTTGAGAAGAATCAAGACGGACCCAGTTCAGAGAAAGGAACACAATTCTGTGGACAACGAGGCAGCGACTCTCAATCTTCTCACCATAAGTCAGACTCCTTATCCGTAACAACATGTATTCACTTCTTGCTAATTTAACCACACACACTTTGAGACAGACTGTTTCCAACAACATGGGAACAACTTTTCCAATCAAGCATCTTCGACAGCTCAACTGAAGACGCGATTCATCAAGTTCAGATCAACACTTTGAGATGGCTTTTTTCCATAAACGAGACCAACTTATGGCTTTTAAAGCTCTTCAACAGCAATTAAGATCCATCATGCTGATGACAATCACGAAGGGACTCGAACCCTTAATCTTCTGATCCGAAGTCAGACGCCTTATGCATTAGGCCACTTGGTCTCTTGCTTCAGAACTAACCATAAACATTTTGAGATAGCTTGTTTCCAATTACGAGAACACTATTCCTTAAGTCAGATGCCTTTTCCGTAATGACATGTATTCACTTCTTGCTAATTTAACCACACACACTTTGAGACAGACTGTTTCCTACAACATGGGAACAACTTTTTCCATCAAGCATCTTCGACAGCTCGACTGGAGTCGCGATCCATCAAGTTCAGATCAACACTTTGAGATGGCTTGTTTTCAAAAACGAGAACAACTTACGGCTTTTAAAGCTGTTCAACAGCAATCAAGAACCATCATGCTGATGACAATCACGAAGGGACTCGAACTCTTAATCTTCTGATCCGAAGTCAGACGCCTTATCCATTAGGCCACGTGGTCTCTTGCTTCAGAACTAACCATAAACATTTTGAAATAGCTTGTTTCCAATTACGAGAACACTATTCCTTAAGTCAGATGCCTTTTCCGTAACGACATGTATTCACTTCTTGCTAATTTAACCACACACACTTTGAGACAGACTGTTTCCTACAACATGGGAACAACTTTTTCCATCAAGCATCTTCGACAGCTCGACTGGAGTCGCGATCCATCAAGTTCAGATCAACACTTTGAGATGGCTTGTTTTCAAAAACTAGAACAACTTACGGCTTTTAAAGCTGTTCAACAGCAATCAAGAACCATCATGCTGATGACAACCACAAAGGGACTCGAACCCTTAATCTTCTGATCCGAAGTCAGACGCCTTATCCATTAGGCCACGTGGTCTCTTGCTTCAGAAGTAACCACAAACATTTTAAAATAGCTTGTTTCCAATTACAAGAACACCATTCTTTAATTAGGCATCTTCAACAGCTTGAGAGGAATCAAGACGGACCCAGTTCAGAGAAAGGAACACAATTCTGTGGACAACGAGGAAGCGACTCTCAATCTTCTCACCATAAATCAGACGCCTTATCCGTAACGACATGTATTCACTTCTTGCTAATTTAACCACACACACTTTGAGACAGACTGTTTCCTACAACATGTGAACAACTTTTTCCATCAAGCATCTTCGACAGCTCGACTGGAGTCGCGATCCATCAAGTTCAGATCAACACTTTGAGATGGCTTGTTTCCAAAAAAGAGAACAACTTATGGCTTTTAAAGCTCTTCAACAGCAATCAAGATCCATCATGCTGATGACAACCACGAAGGGACTCGAACCCTTAATCTTCTGATCCGAAGTCAGACGCCTTATCCATTAGGCCACGTGGTCTCTTGCTTCAGAACTAACCATAAACATTTTGAGATAGCTTGTTTCCAATTACGAGAACACTATTCCTTAAGTCAGATGCCTTTTCCGTAACGACATGTATTCACTTCTTGCTAATTTAACCACACACACTTTGAGACAGACTGTTTCCTACAACATGGGAACAACTTTTTCCATCAAGCATCTTCGACAGCTCGACTGGAGTCGCGATCCATCAAGTTCAGATCAACACTTTGAGATGGCTTGTTTTCAAAAACTAGAACAACTTACGGCTTTTAAAGCTGTTCAACAGCAATCAAGAACCATCATGCTGATGACAACCACGAAGGGACTCGAACCCTTAATCTTCTGATCCGAAGTCAGACGCCTTATCCATTAGGCCACGTGGTCTCTTGCTTCAGAAGTAACCACAAACATTTTAAAATAGCTTGTTTCCAATTACAAGAACACCATTCCTTAATTAGGCATCTTCAACAGCTTGAGAGGAATCAAGACGGACCCAGTTCAGAGAAAGGAACACAATTCTGTGGACAACGAGGAAGCAACTCTCAATCTTCTCACCATAAATCAGACGCCTTTTCCGTAACGACATGTATTCACTTCTTGCTAATTTAACCACACACACTTTGAGACAGACTGTTTCCTACAACATGTGAACAACTTTTTCCATCAAGCATCTTCGACAGCTCGACTGGAGTCGCGATCCATCAAGTTCAGATCAACACTTTGAGATGGCTTGTTTCCAAAAAAGAGAACAACTTATGGCTTTTAAAGCTCTTCAACAGCAATCAAGATCCATCATGCTGATGACAACCACGAAGGGACTCGAACCCTTAATCTTCTGATCCAAAGTCAGACGCCTTATCCATTAGGCCACGTGGTCTCTTGCTTCAGAACTAACCATAAACATTTTGAGATAGCTTGTTTCCAATTACGAGAACACTATTCCTTAAGTCAGATGCCTTTTCCGTAACGACATGTATTCACTTCTTGCTAATTTAACCACACACACTTTGAGACAGACTGTTTCCTACAACATGGGAACAACTTTATCCATCAAGCATCTTCGACAGCTCGACTGGAGTCGCGATCCATCAAGTTCAGATCAACACTTTGAGATGGCTTGATTCCAAAAACGAGAACAACTTACGGCTTTTAAAGCTCTTCAACAGCAATGAAGATCCATCATGCTGATGACAGCCACAAAGGGACTTGAACCCTAAACCTTCTGATTTGAAGTCAGACGCCTTATCCATTAGGCCACGTGGTCTCTTGCTTCAGAAGTAACCACAAACATTTTAAAATAGCTTGTTTCCAATTACAAGAACACCATTCCTTAATTAGGCATCTTCAACAGCTTGAGAGGAATCAAGACGGACCCAGTTCAGAGAAAGGAACACAATTCTGTGGACAACGAAGCAGCGACTCTCAATCTTCTCACCATAAGTCAGACGCCTTATCCGTAACAACATGTATTCACTTCTTGCTAATTTAACCACACACACTTTGAGACAGACTGTTTCCAACAACATGGGAACAACTTTTCCAATCAAGCATCTTCGACAGCTCGACTGAAGACGCGATTCATCAAGTTCAGATCAACACTTTGAGATGGCTTTTTTCCATAAACGAGACCGACTTATGGCTTTTAAAGCTCTTCAACAGCAATCAAGATCCATCATGCTGATGACAACCACGAAGGGACTCGAACCCTTAATCTTCTGATCCGAAGTCAGACGCCTTATCCATTAGGCCACGTGGTCTCTTGCTTCAGAACTAACCATAAACATTTTGAGATAGCTTGTTTCCAATTACGAGAACACTATTCCTTAAGTCAGATGCCTTTTCCGTAAAGACATGTATTCACTTCTTGCTAATTTAACCACACACACTTTGAGACAGACTGTTTCCTACAACATGGGAACAACTTTTTCCATCAAGCATCTTCGACAGCTCGCCTGGAGTCGCGATCCATCAAGTTCAGATCAACACTTTGAGATGGCTTTTTTCCAAAAACGAGACCAACTTCTGGCTTTTAAAGCTCTTCAACAGCAATCAAGATCCATCATGCTGATGACAACCACGAAGGGACTCGAACCCTTAATCTTCTGATCCGAAGTCAGACGCCTTATCCATTAGGCCACGTGGTCTCTTGCTTAAAAATTAACCACAAACATTTTGAGATAGCTTGTTTACAATTACAAGAACACCATTCCTTAATTAGGCATCTTCAACAGCTTGAGAGGAATCAAGACGTACCCAGTTCAGAGAAAGGAACACAATTCTGTGGACAACGAGGCAGCGACTCTCAATCTTCTCACCATAAGTCAGACGCCTTATCCGTAACAACATGTATTCACTTCTTGCTAATTTAACCACACACACTTTGAGACAGACTGTTTCCAACAACATGGGAACAACTTTTCCAATCAAGCATCTTCGACAGCTCGTCTGAAGACGCGATTCATCAAGTTCAGATCAACACTTTGAGATGGCTTTTTTCCATAAACGAGACCAACTTATGGCTTTTAAAGCTCTTCAACAGCAATCCTGTTTTTTCCCGAGAAGGATGCGGTTCTCCCCGGTTCGCCACGGTTCGCCCCCTTGGACGGGTGAGTCAGGGCCAACGGAGGGCTTGGGGGTAGGCCGTTTGGGTCGTTTCAAATCGACACTCTGGTTCCCCTTCAGCACGCACAAGCCTTTCGCCTTTTACTAAAGACTTCCGTGGAGGGGAGCGCCGACGAGTGGAACGTGGTATTTTTGGGAGGCTTTGCCCGAGGGAGGGCAGAGCCTGATGGACGTGTGACAAAAGCAGGGTGAGGTTGGCTTTGGGGTTAGATGCCTGCGTGCCTGCGGGTAAGGCAGGTTTTGTCTTTGCTTCTTCTGTAGCTGTTTCAATTCTGTTGCCTTTTCCTTGGCTTTCCGCTTCCGTCCCTGCTTGTCCTGCGGCTTTTGGCCTCGGCTTTCCGCTTCCGTCCCTGCTTGTCCTGCGGCTTTTGGCCTCGGCTTTCTGCTTCCGTCCCTGCTTGTCCTGCGGCTTTTGGCCTCGGCTTTCCGCTTCCGTCCCTGCTTGTCCTGCGGCTTTTGGCCTCGGCTTTCCGCTTCCGTCCCTGCTTGTTCTGCCGCTTTTGGCCTCGGCTTTCCGCTTCCGTGGTTTCGGCCGTTCTTGGTGTGGTGACCGAGCGGCCCAGGTGGTGCACGGAGGGTCCGCGCGCCGGGGGCGTCCGATAACGCGGTCATCGCTTCTCGGCCTTTTGGCTAAGATCAAGTGAGTATCTGCTCATATCGAGCAGATATTGGCCCGCCCCCGTCGATACCGGATCGCCTTATAGGGATCCGGTGACGGGGGCGGGTCGGAGCGGTCGTCTGCCTGGGGGTTTCGGCCCCGACGCCAGACGGGGACTCGTCCCCATTTTCAGAGCGTTGGGCGCTTCGGCGCCCAACGTTGCTGGTCAACCCGAGAAGCAGGCCAGGCTGCTAGAGGGACTGACGGTTGGATGGACGGAGGGCCGGACGACCTGAGGATCTGAATCCTCGCAAGAGGACCAGGAAATCCTCGCCGAAGGGCAGCCTGGGAGAAGTGGCGAAGGGATGGTGCCTTCCCAGGGGCCGTCGCGATTGAGGGCAGAGGGCCAGTCGCTCGACTCCACTGGCGAGGACGACGGGAGGAGAGGGAGACGGAGCCATCGGGGCGAAAGCCTGGATGGACCCCGTCAAACTTGGACTTCCACTTGTAACCCCCTAGGGGGTAATTGATATGTGCGCCGCCTCGGCGGTTTTTGTCCTGTACCCCCTTGTGGGGATTCTGTATTTGTAACGGACGTCTTGTTGATTGTCTTTTATTTGAACGTTTTTAATGAATTGATAAATACTTCTTTTTCTTAAAAAAAAAAAAAAAAAAAAAAAAAAAAAAAAAAAAAACGAACCCTATCGATGCTAATCGAGATCTAGCTAATTAGCCCGTGAGCGATCGACCGGCCGGAGGGAGTTATTGTTTTGATTTGCCTTCTTGTCCTTATCATTTTGATTGTCCTTAATTACTTGTCAGTGCTGGAGGAGGAGACACTCACCGGAAATTTCCATCTTCCACTGGCCTAGCCCAGTGCTGGGCCAGGTGAGTGCCTCCAAGGCGAGTATCTTTCCGCCGCCCCCGTGGGCTTGTGTCCTTTGTTTGGTGTATTTTTTCAGTGTTTAGCCTTATCTTTTGTTTTTGTCTCCCCTTGTCTTTGTACCTTGTTTGTTTGTAGTTGTCCTTTTTGTGTTAAAACGTGTAGTGTTGTTTGACTTTTTTTGTTCTTGTTTAGTGTAGCCTAGCCACTAGCTTCCAACTGGTGGCAGGTGTGTCTTGTCAGTGTTAACGTGGTCCCAGTGTTTTCCCCCCCCCCGGTGTTTTTCCGTGCCATCAGTTGGCCTGGCCTACCAGCCAGCTAATTGGTGGCAGGTGTGTCTTGTCAGTGTCAGTGTTTGTTTTAGTGTGTGTTTGGTGTAGTTTTGTCTAGTTGTTACTTGTTTTCCCTTAAGTGTAGTTCTGGTTTTCTTTTAGCCGGTCCTTTTAGTTCATTTTTGTTAAATTGGTTATTTTGGTGGGGTGTTTGTGTGATCTTGTCCAGTTCGTCAACCTCCATTGTATTGTTAGTGTGCCCCCCCCCCCCCCCCCCCCCTTCCCATATCAGTGTTGTTGTGTGTCCCCAACCCCTTGTGCTGGTGTTCCCCCCCCCCCTCCCCCTGTTACCTTGTAGTGTCACTCTAACCCCCCCTTTTGTCACATTTTGTTGAGTGTTGTTGTGCCTCAAAATGTCGGCTGCACGTGCCGGCATGAAGAGGCACAACACTGTCCGTTTTCTGTTCAAGGTGGTGGATGGTGTAAAACTGGAGATGTCCAGATTGGACTTCTCCAGGAACCTGCTTCAGAAGGTGTTAAAATTCTCAGCAGCAGAGCTGAACTGCATCTTGGCCTTGCCCTCCGCGCAGGGCTTTGATGTCAGTTTCAGCACTGCTTCAGTGCTGAAGGAATTTTGGTCAAGGTATGAGGACAGCAGAGAGTATATTTCCCGAGCCTTTGATATGGAAAAACTGACGGACAACACCTTAAAAGTGGTTATTGTCCGGATGTTTAACGAGACGGTTAACCCGGAAGATGTTTCTTTGTGGTTGAGCAGGTACTGCAAAGTAACCGGGCCACCGGCTAGAGTGATGGATCAGGATGGCATCTGGAATGGGGCTTGGAGAGTGCCCATTAAGCAGCTCCCTGATCCTACAGGATACGAGGGACTGAGGCAGTTACCCTCAATCATTGTGTTGGGGGAGAACAGGGGCTTCGTACACTATCAGGGACAGCCTAAATTGTGCAGAAAGTGTAGGAAGCACGGGCACCTCGCGGAGGCATGCCAAGAGGTGGTCTGTGGGAAGTGTAAGGAGATCGGGCATGTCTTCGCGGAGTGCCCGAATGGGAGAGCCTGCAACTTGTGTGGCGGGCTCTCCCACCTGTTCAGAGACTGTCCTCAGTCCTTTGCAAACAGGCTCAGGGCGGCCAGGGCGCCTGTGGAGCCTGTGGTGGAGGAGGTGGAGGCAGAGAAGGAAGGCCAGGGGAAGGAGGGGGCGGCCCCGGTTTTAGACCCTGTTTTAACATCGGTTTTAACACCCCTGAGCCAGGAAACGGAGGAGGTGGAAGTAGGACCGGGAACGGGAGCAGAGGAGGGGAGTAGGGGGAAAGGATCGGTAGAGACTACTTCCACCTCCTCTTCGAGCACCAGCACCAGCGAAGGGGATTTTATCCAGTGCGGGCAGAATTTTATAGGGAAGCGGCCCAGAGATCTGTCCTCTGACATCGATCCTGCCGTGACAGGGAGGCCTGAAGTGAGCTCTGGGGAGTCAGATTCCTCCCCTAGGGTATTTCCTTCGAACTCTCCTAACCAGCTGGAGTTTTTAGACGTGGAACTCACCTCCACCCTGAAGGAGAGTAAAGGCCTCCCCCAAACCAAGAAGAAAAAAGAAATGAAGAGCGAGGAGGTAAGTCTCCCCATTTTATCATGATTGTGTTTTATCAGTTTTATGCCTTGTGTTTAGGGGACTGCGACGCCACACGCTGCCCAGCACTGGCGACGGCCCCATCCAGAGAACAAGTGATGACAGCCCGGGACGGCCCCCCATCTCAGGATCCAAGAGCGGACCCAAAAGGACCTGAGGACGCCAGTGCTTTTTAAGTCTTCCCCGTGTATATGGCCTTTTAAGATTTTTTTTTAAGGAGGCTTGAATTTGTTGCTTTTACCGTTTTGACCCACAGTTGCTCTGTTTCCTCTCTCGTGCAGGGATGCGGGGAGGCCGCTCGGACCCTTCCTGCTCTGCTGGGCAGGTGCCGGACCCTCCCCTGGACGGGGGCCCATGAGATCCTCCCGGCCAGAGCCGTCAAGCACTCCCGGGGCACGTCGACTACATCTAGGCGCCCACGGTCGACTCAGGGCGGAGAGGAGACTGTGAGGTGGCCCGCCCTGGAAGTGCAGCGCCGTCCGGGACCTGTGTTTCCAAGCGGGGCCCCTAGAATCCCGTGCCTGCCGGCGGGGGAAGTCCGGGTGGGCCGGAGCCCCTCCGCCAGCTCTGGTCCACCCCACCGCAATGCAAAAGACTCTTTGGACCTCCGGAAACCGGTCGGCAGGGAAGGCCACCCCGGCAGCGGCGATACTGGTTGCAGAGACCCGAGGGTGGCACTTCCCACGCGCCATTCGGAGGGGGCCCCCACACGCGCGAAGTGGTCCGGACGGCAGCGGCCTGGCTGCGCTGGAACAGCTGCCACGGTTGAGGATCTCCGCTGGGCCCTTGAGGGGGGGGGTTGCGGGCCCGCTTGGCGGAGGGGGAGTGGACTGCCCGGGCGGGCTCGCCTCGTTCCTGTACGGGAGAGGAGCAGAGCTTTTAAAGCGCACACAGACAAACACGCGCAGTGTTTTTAAAGACACTTTTGAAAATGTTTCTCCTTTTAAAAATGTCTTAATTTGCCCAAACCCGTAATTGATGCAGTGCTTTTAATGAAGATACACCGGTGTTTTTACTTTCTACAATTGTTTGCCAGTTTTGCACATTTTTAAAAGTAATGATAATTTTTAAGCAAAGAAAATAGGAGAATGTTTTAGTGTCTTGTTTAACGGAAATTTGTCAACGGTTATGTAATAATAAAAAGTTTCAAAAGAAAAATCTGTTCTTATCAGTTTAATATCTGATATGTCCTCCATGCGAGGACAACATATTAAACGGATTTTTGCAACAGGGAGTCGGAACAGGGGCTCGCTCCGTCCGCTCCGCGCATCGCCCCGGTATTGCAGCATCTCCGGGAAGGGTGCAATCTTTCTAAGCGTGTCAAAGAGAAAAGCTAGGGAGGGAGGGAACGTCTGAATGATTGAGGTTTGGGGGAGAGGGGTTTAGGTTAGGGCTAGGGTTTTTGGGGTGAGGGTCAAAAAACCCTCAAAAGGGGGGGGGGGGGCCAACAAAGCGAAACAAGCGATCCCTACAAAAAAACGGGGTGAAAAGGGGGTGTGGGCGGAGCCCTGTCGGCCGGTGGCGTTTTCCCGCCCTTTTAGATATAAAAAAAAAAAAAAAGTGAGTGAGTGACAGAGAGAGAGAGCTGGCTGACATTCAGCGGGGCCGAGGTGAAAAACTGGAACGCAATCGGAATGAGTTTTTTATCGCCGTGTCAGTCGACACCAACACGGAGTCGATTGGCTGGAAGGCGCATACGATAAACGTGTAGGGATCTTAATGGAGTTTAAGCGATCAATGAAATGGATAAAGTGCGGTAAGAAAAGAAAAGCCAAGCGGGCGGGCCGAGCCCCTCTGCGGCCCGTGGCGTTTCCGCGCCTTTTTTTTCCCGAGAAGGATGCTGTTCGCCCCGGTTCTCCCCGGTTCGCCCCCGCGGACGGGTGAGTCAGGGCCAACGGAGGGGTTGGGGGTAGGCCGTTTGGGTCGTTTCAAATCGACACTCTGGTTCCCCTTCAGGCGCATGGGTGAACAAAGAAATCGAAAGTCCGGGGTCGAGCGGTGTATGGGACACGGCTTGCGATTGCTTTGTTGACTGTGCGGTGGGAAACCAGGTATCGGTCCCCCCTCTCTTTCTCACTACTTTCCCTCTTTTTTCACCACTCGGCTGGAGACGGAGGCCGAATACGTGGCGTGACCGCGGTTCGGCCAAAATCCCCAGCCCAACCACCCCCTCCCCCAGTTGCGGAACACCCCGAACCGGCCCGGAACCCTCCGGTGCCACAGGGCCTGGTGAGAGGCAGGAGGCAGGAAAGCGGGAGGAGGGTGCTAGGTCGTGGTAGACCGGCCCCGAACCCCCCCAGCTTTTCCCAGCACCCCCGCCGACTCCCGGACCCGTCCAGCTGCGGAACACCCAGGACGGGACCGGAAGCCTCCGGTGCCCGCTGGCCCCGGCGAGAGGCGAGAGGCAGAGGAGCAAGAGGAGAGGCTAGGTCGTTGTAGACCGGCCCGACCCTCCATTCCCAGTACTCGGCACTCTCCCGGACCCCCATACCCCCCCCTCCCTTGCGGCTGGCCAGACCGCTCGACGAGTCGGGATCGGGATCGTCCTTTCCCGCCAGACTAGACCGGAGGGAGGAAGGAGGGACAGACGGGCAAGAGCCCCACCACCTTCGCCGAGAGCAGGCAGGCCACAGGAGAGTGGCACCCCTAGGGCCAAGCACTCGGGTGGCCTTACCCTGCTCTCAGGTCTCCCTCTGCCCTTCACAGGGAGACTCTCCACCCCAGACCAGACGGGAGGAGGGCCAGGAGCCCCAACACCAACGTTAGGAGCGGGCGAGCCACAGGAGAGTGCCGTCCCTTGGGGACGGGCTACCGAGTGGCCTCAGCCCGCTCTGAGTTTCTCTTCTCCCCCCTTACCCTAGCAGGTTCGGGGGACACGCACCACCACCATCATCATGGCTGCCAGGATGAACCCTGGGGCGATGAGACGGGTGAACGCCGTCAGAGTGACAGTGAAATCCGAGGAGGCTGCCGGGGACGGAGCCACCACAGGATCCACAACCACCGCAACAACGACAGGACAGAAAGACACGACAACCGGAATGACCCGCCTGGAATTCAGCAGAGCCGTACTCCAACGAGGTATGGGCTTTGTGCCGAACGACCTCAACTGCCTGGTGAAACCACCCTCAACCCCCAACACCTTTGAGGTCAGTTTCAAAACACCACAACTGTTAGAGCAATTCTGGACCATGTACCGCCAAAATAAAAATAACCCGCCCTTCAGTCATCTCCACACAGAACCACTTTCAGACAGGGAAAACAAAGTAGTCACCATCCAATTCCATAATGAAGCTGTGCAGGAGTACGACGTGGAGGTTTGGCTGCGCCGCTATGCCCGCGTCAACTCTGGAGCGAGGAGGGTCCTGGACGAGGATGGAGTGTGGAACGGGGCACGGAAATGGCTGGTCCAGCTCACACTGGATCCATCAGCGGTGGGCGGTGTCCAACACATCCCCAGTACCATCAACCTGGGGAACCACAGGGGCACCGTCCACTACTACGGTATGCCCAAATTGTGCAGGACCTGCGGCCACCTTGGACATCTGGCCGCGGCCTGCACAAAGATCATCTGCCGCATCTGTAGAGGGGAACACCCCACGGCGGCGTGCACCCACACACGCCCCTGCAACCTGTGTGGGCTTCAGGGACACCTCTACAGAGACTGCCCCCAGTCCTACGCCAACAAAACCAGGAGACCGGCCACTACCACCACTACGGCAGCTCCACCGACTCCCCCCCCCCCTACCCCTGACCCCCCCCCCTTCAGACTCCTCCACACCCCCCCTTTTCATCATTACGGATCCCGACCCGGTTCCTGACTCCCCCACCAACCCCACCCCCGACCCAAAGACCGACATCCTACCACCGGGGGCAGTCTCCCCCCCACCGACACAATTAGGCCTACTGGACCCTCAGACAGACTTACCCATCCCTCTCCAACCGACACCCGTCTCGACAAATCAGCCAACATTACAGGACTCTGACTCCACTGACATGACTTCCCCGATATACTTACCCATACGCACCTCCACCCCTGCCGGGTCGGTAACCGTAAGGGAGCCGGCCCTGGTAGGGATTGTCACCCCCCACGACTTACCCCCACATTCCCAGTCACTGTACAACGAGAACAGCAACAACACGCCGCCCACAGACTGGAACCAAGTCGTTCTGAAGAGGAAACGTAAAACCATCACTGCGACCTCCGAAGACGACTCCACCTCGACATCCGACTCCCCCTCCCCCCCGGAACCACCACCAAAGCCTCCAGGCCCCCCTCCCCCCCCCCCCCTCCTCCCCTTCCCCCACGTCCCCGCCCTTGCCCCAAGTCCAGACGCCAACCCCCCACAGCAGTCTCTGAGCCCACACAGGATCAGACCAGCCAGCCCCGGCCCACCCAAGGACCCTCCGTGCCGGCCGAACCTCCACCACCAGGCAGACGGTGGGGGGACGACGAAGCCGTGAGCAACCAGGGGGAGGTGCCCCATCCGGACTACGCACAGGAGGCCATCAGGAACCTCCAAATCATCGCCACAGGAATCGCCGGACCCGTCAAACCATCACAATCACCATGACCATCACAATAACATCACTCAACACCCGCAGCATGTTACAACAGGAGAAGAGGGCAACCGTTTTCAGACACCTCTCAACACAACCGGCCGACATCTACCTCCTCCAGGAGTGTGCCATTCCCTACAAAGGGATGGATGCACTTCTGGAGGGGGAGTGGACTCGGGGAGACTCTCTCTGGTCAGGTTCCAACACGGCCAGAGCGGACGGGGTCGGGATGTTGGTGGCCAATCCATTCCTCCGACAAACCAGCCATCGAGTCGTCGAGAGCGGGCGGATCCTGGCCGTCGACCTGGAGGTCCGGGGTTCCCCGCTCAGGGTCATCAACATCTACGGCCCCACCAGCGTCGCAGAGAGGGTCTCCCTCTACGCCAAGCTCCGACCTCTCCTGATGACCCCCATGCCAGTAGTGGTAGGGGGCGACTTCAACTTCAACTGCGCTCTGAGGGACGAGGATCGGAGCAAACCCAGGAAGGACAGATCCACCACAGCACTACAGGACATAATCAACGACTTCTCCCTGGTGGACGTCGGCGGCACCTCCCCCCCAACACACACGTGGGTGAGATCCTCGGGCTCTGCCTCTTCAAGGATCGACATGTTCTTGCTCTCGCCAGGCCTGGGAGTGTGTTCCTTCAAGACCCAGGCGACGCACTTCTCAGACCACAGGATGCTGACCGTGACCCTGCGATGGGAGGGGCCAGCCAGACCAACGAGGGGGCCCTGGAGGATGAACACATCGGCACTCCAGGACCCCTCCACTAGCCACTCCTTCTCCAGGCGCTACCTGGAGTGGAGGACCCTGAAGGAACTATTTACATCCCCGATAGAGTGGTGGGAAATGGTTAAGTCCCGGGTCAAGGGGTTCTTCGGAGGGGTGGGAAGGAGGAAGGCTAGGGAACAAAGGGCCCGTTTTCACCACCACAACGAGGCCCTACAACGCCTTAGCCTCCTCCAACTCAGAGGATTCGACGTGACCCGGGAGCTGTCAGAGACCAAGGAACATCTGGCCACACTCTATCGGGAAGAACAGGAGAGGAAGACCTTCAGGGATAAACTCCGGGGCCTGGAGGAGGAGGAGAAATGCACAAGATCTTTTTTTTCCGCAGGGCACGGTCCAAACAACAAGGCATCCTGTCCCTCTATAACTCCAGCGGCCAGACCGTCACGGACAGCGACGACATCAGGGAGGTGACCGAGGAGTTCTACGGCCGGCTGTTTGACACCAAGCCGGCAGACGGGGCTCTGGCGGAAACCTTCCTCGACGGTCTGGACCAAATCAAAGAGGGGGGCGAGAGCGAGGAACCAGAGCTGAGCCTGGAGGAGCTCACCCGGGCCGTGCACTCCATGAACACCCGGAAGGCCCCGGGACCGGACGGGATCCCGGCGGAATTCTATCAGGCCTTCTGGGAACTCGTCAAGGGCGATCTGGCCCAGGTCCTCCGGGCAGTCTACAGGGAAAGGAGGCTAGGAGAATCAATGCGACAGAGTACAGTTACACTAATACCCAAGAAGGGGGACCTCAAGGACCTTCGGAACTGGCGCCCCATCAACCTCCTCTGTTCGGACTACAAGATTCTCACGAAGGCCCTCATGTGGCGCTTCCAAACACACCTCCCCACAGTCATCAACCCGGACCAGACCTGCGGCGTCCCCGGAAGGTCCATCAACGACAACTTGCTCCTGGTGAGAGACCTCATCTTCCACTCCCAGGAGCGGAGGTCCCCCTTCGCGCTCCTCTGCCTCGACCAAGAGAAGGCCTTCGACCGGGTAAGCCATGGCTTCCTGCAGGAGGTGCTAGGGAGGATGAACTTCCCACAACACCTCATCCACTGGACCAGGCTCTGCTACAACAACATCACGAGCAGAGTCCTGGTCAACAAACAGCTCACAGACCCCTTTCCTATCCGGTCTGGGGTCAGACAAGGATGCCCCCTAGCACCCCTGCTGTACCTCATCTACCTGGAGCCTTTCCTCCGTAAAATCAGAGCTACACACACCATCCAGGGTTATCACCTCCCGGGGGCCCAGGGAGAGAGGCTTCAGGTGGTGGCGTACATGGACGACATCACCATCGTCGGCACGGATAGTCGGTCCATCGCCGCGGCAACGAAGGTGGTGGACGACTACTGTGCAGCCACTGGCGCCCTGGTCAATCGAGGTAAGAGCGAACTGTACCTGTCGCAACACTGGAAAGAAGCGATGACCACCTCTTTCCCTGTAAAAACAGACAACATCAAGCTGCTCGGAGTCACCTATCAGAACAACGGGAAAGGGACCCTGACCTGGGCCAACACCATCAGTCAAGCCAAGCAGAAGATCGCCCAATGGAGTGCGCGGTCCCTCACAATAACGGGTAAGATCCTGATCCTGAAGGCAATAATCCTCCCCATTCTCCTCTATGTCGGTAGGGTGTTTCCCCCGGACAGGGTGACGAGCAAGACCATCGAGCGGCTGATGTTCACCTTTGTCTGGGGGAGCAACATGGAGCGCTTGAAGAGGACCATCATGTACAGCGCAGAGGAGAAGGGGGGGAAGGGGGTCCCAGACATCCTCAACATCATAAGGGCACAGGGCCTCTCCCAACTGGTCACAAATATCCATAAACCGGACAGGAAGGCAGGAGCCTTTGAGAGGTACTTCGCCACACCCATACTCAGAGCACTCCGTATCACCAACACCACCATCAACCACACTGTGCCCTACTGCTGGGACCCCCCGAAAGTATACAAGGAGTGGAAGAACTTTGCCTTCAGGACGGGTCTCCCCGCAGCCGGCCTGGCCTCCTGGAAATACAAGGACATCATGGCACACATCAGAGGGAAGGACAACATCACACCACCCAAGGCCAGGCCGGCCCTGGACATCCAACAGGTATGGAAAAACATTAGCCACAAGTGCATCAGCAATAAGCAAAAGGATTTAAACTGGTCAACTGCTCACGGCTGTCTCCCCACCAGAGAGTTCATGTACAGACGGCACATAGCCCGTACCGAGCTCTGCCCCCACGGTTGCACTGACACTGAAAACATTTACCACCTGTTTGTCAAGTGCACCGTGGCCAGGCGGGTCTGGGCCCTGTTTGTTCCCTCTGTCTCCCTCTACAGGAACATCATCTTGCCTCGCTTGGCGGCAGACGACATCCTGTTCGGTCCTCCGGGAGGCTGCACGACCCCCCGCCTACAACATCAGTGGAGGATCGTCAGCGCCGTCAAGCAGGTGATATGGGAGACAAGGAACATCAGGGTCTACCATAAACAGGACCAACCTCTCACCGTCCAGAGGAGGAGAATCACTCTCCTCCTCAGGGACTACGCCATCCTGGACTTCAAACACCACCCGGACACCGCCAGAGACACATGGGGGGTTGAAAGGTGGAAGGACGTGTCCATCTAGCTCAGCCCCCCATGCCACCACATCGCCACACCAGCTCTGCACTCCGCCCTCCGTCCCCGAAGGCCAGACGGCGTTCCCCGTTCAACACCCTCATCGCCCCCAACACCACCACCTTCCGGGCAGCCACCACTTCACCCGTTCCGGCACCAAGCCCGAAGACCCGGGGGCACCAACACCTGCCCCCAGTACGAGGGTCCGGAGAGGAGAAACCCACCAGGCTCAATGGGAAGTACACAGAACATTACACCTGCACCCCAGTACCCTTTCTCACCCCCTTCCTTCCTCCCCTCTCCACCATCTCCCCCTATCACCTCACAGGGTTCCAGTTGGCCACATCAGCCCAGCAGCAACATCCTCCACCCTTCAAGGACCGGTCAACCCCCCCACCCCCCCCAGCACATCTGCTGCAGCACCTGGAACCCTCCTCCCTGGACCCCCGAAAAGGACACTACAGCCCCCCCCCCCCCCCATCTCATCCAGAAGACTGGCCCCTCCGCCCCCCCTTTTTTCACCCATACACCCCACCCTACTTACCCGGACACCACAGGGCACACTGCACCGCACCTGGACTGGGCCCGAACTGCAGCACCCCCAACCATCCCTGGAGGAGGGGATACCCCCTCGAATGGCTCCTCCCGAGGTTTCTTCGAAATTTTCTCAAAAGAGTTTTTGAGGAGTTTTTCCTCGCTTTTTTGGAGGGTTTTAGGTTGGCGCAGGGAGGGCCCACACTCTGGTGAAAGATTAATGAGTTTTTGAGGTAATTGTTATTGGGTGATTGTATATGTTTTGTATTATTTGCATTGGGTGAAATGTGGTGGAAGTTATAACATGTATTTGTAAATATTTGTTTTTAATTTTGGTAAAACCAATAAATACGTAAAATTTTACTAAAGACTTCAGGCGCATGGGTGAACAAAGAAATCGAAAGTCCGGGGTCGAGCGGTGTATGGGACACGGCTTGCGATTGCTTTGTTGACTGTGCGGTGGGAAACCAGGTATCGGTCCCCCCTCTCTTTCTCACTACTTTCCCTCTTTTTTCACCACTCGGCTGGAGACGGAGGCCGAATACGTGGCGTGACCGCGGTTCGGCCAAAATCCCCAGCCCAACCACCCCCTCCCCCAGTTGCGGAACACCCCGAACCGGCCCGGAACCCTCCGGTGCCACAGGGCCTGGTGAGAGGCAGGAGGCAGGAAAGCGGGAGGAGGGTGCTAGGTCGTGGTAGACCGGCCCCGAACCCCCCCAGCTTTTCCCAGCACCCCCGCCGACTCCCGGACCCGTCCAGCTGCGGAACACCCAGGACGGGACCGGAAGCCTCCGGTGCCCGCTGGCCCCGGCGAGAGGCGAGAGGCAGAGGAGCAAGAGGAGAGGCTAGGTCGTTGTAGACCGGCCCGACCCTCCATTCCCAGTACTCGGCACTCTCCCGGACCCCCATACCCCCCCCTCCCTTGCGGCTGGCCAGACCGCTCGACGAGTCGGGATCGGGATCGTCCTTTCCCGCCAGACTAGACCGGAGGGAGGAAGGAGGGACAGACGGGCAAGAGCCCCACCACCTTCGCCGAGAGCAGGCAGGCCACAGGAGAGTGGCACCCCTAGGGCCAAGCACTCGGGTGGCCTTACCCTGCTCTCAGGTCTCCCTCTGCCCTTCACAGGGAGACTCTCCACCCCAGACCAGACGGGAGGAGGGCCAGGAGCCCCAACACCAACGTTAGGAGCGGGCGAGCCACAGGAGAGTGCCGTCCCTTGGGGACGGGCTACCGAGTGGCCTCAGCCCGCTCTGAGTTTCTCTTCTCCCCCCTTACCCTAGCAGGTTCGGGGGACACGCACCACCACCATCATCATGGCTGCCAGGATGAACCCTGGGGCGATGAGACGGGTGAACGCCGTCAGAGTGACAGTGAAATCCGAGGAGGCTGCCGGGGACGGAGCCACCACAGGATCCACAACCACCGCAACAACGACAGGACAGAAAGACACGACAACCGGAATGACCCGCCTGGAATTCAGCAGAGCCGTACTCCAACGAGGTATGGGCTTTGTGCCGAACGACCTCAACTGCCTGGTGAAACCACCCTCAACCCCCAACACCTTTGAGGTCAGTTTCAAAACACCACAACTGTTAGAGCAATTCTGGACCATGTACCGCCAAAATAAAAATAACCCGCCCTTCAGTCATCTCCACACAGAACCACTTTCAGACAGGGAAAACAAAGTAGTCACCATCCAATTCCATAATGAAGCTGTGCAGGAGTACGACGTGGAGGTTTGGCTGCGCCGCTATGCCCGCGTCAACTCTGGAGCGAGGAGGGTCCTGGACGAGGATGGAGTGTGGAACGGGGCACGGAAATGGCTGGTCCAGCTCACACTGGATCCATCAGCGGTGGGCGGTGTCCAACACATCCCCAGTACCATCAACCTGGGGAACCACAGGGGCACCGTCCACTACTACGGTATGCCCAAATTGTGCAGGACCTGCGGCCACCTTGGACATCTGGCCGCGGCCTGCACAAAGATCATCTGCCGCATCTGTAGAGGGGAACACCCCACGGCGGCGTGCACCCACACACGCCCCTGCAACCTGTGTGGGCTTCAGGGACACCTCTACAGAGACTGCCCCCAGTCCTACGCCAACAAAACCAGGAGACCGGCCACTACCACCACTACGGCAGCTCCACCGACTCCCCCCCCCCCCTACCCCTGACCCCCCCCCCCTTCAGACTCCTCCACACCCCCCCTTTTCATCATTACGGATCCCGACCCGGTTCCTGACTCCCCCACCAACCCCACCCCCGACCCAAAGACCGACATCCTACCACCGGGGGCAGTCTCCCCCCCACCGACACAATTAGGCCTACTGGACCCTCAGACAGACTTACCCATCCCTCTCCAACCGACACCCGTCTCGACAAATCAGCCAACATTACAGGACTCTGACTCCACTGACATGACTTCCCCGATATACTTACCCATACGCACCTCCACCCCTGCCGGGTCGGTAACCGTAAGGGAGCCGGCCCTGGTAGGGATTGTCACCCCCCACGACTTACCCCCACATTCCCAGTCACTGTACAACGAGAACAGCAACAACACGCCGCCCACAGACTGGAACCAAGTCGTTCTGAAGAGGAAACGTAAAACCATCACTGCGACCTCCGAAGACGACTCCACCTCGACATCCGACTCCCCCTCCCCCCCGGAACCACCACCAAAGCCTCCAGGCCCCCCTCCTCCCCTTCCCCCACGTCCCCGCCCTTGCCCCAAGTCCAGACGCCAACCCCCCACAGCAGTCTCTGAGCCCACACAGGATCAGACCAGCCAGCCCCGGCCCACCCAAGGACCCTCCGTGCCGGCCGAACCTCCACCACCAGGCAGACGGTGGGGGGACGACGAAGCCGTGAGCAACCAGGGGGAGGTGCCCCATCCGGACTACGCACAGGAGGCCATCAGGAACCTCCAAATCATCGCCACAGGAATCGCCGGACCCGTCAAACCATCACAATCACCATGACCATCACAATAACATCACTCAACACCCGCAGCATGTTACAACAGGAGAAGAGGGCAACCGTTTTCAGACACCTCTCAACACAACCGGCCGACATCTACCTCCTCCAGGAGTGTGCCATTCCCTACAAAGGGATGGATGCACTTCTGGAGGGGGAGTGGACTCGGGGAGACTCTCTCTGGTCAGGTTCCAACACGGCCAGAGCGGACGGGGTCGGGATGTTGGTGGCCAATCCATTCCTCCGACAAACCAGCCATCGAGTCGTCGAGAGCGGGCGGATCCTGGCCGTCGACCTGGAGGTCCGGGGTTCCCCGCTCAGGGTCATCAACATCTACGGCCCCACCAGCGTCGCAGAGAGGGTCTCCCTCTACGCCAAGCTCCGACCTCTCCTGATGACCCCCATGCCAGTAGTGGTAGGGGGCGACTTCAACTTCAACTGCGCTCTGAGGGACGAGGATCGGAGCAAACCCAGGAAGGACAGATCCACCACAGCACTACAGGACATAATCAACGACTTCTCCCTGGTGGACGTCGGCGGCACCTCCCCCCCAACACACACGTGGGTGAGATCCTCGGGCTCTGCCTCTTCAAGGATCGACATGTTCTTGCTCTCGCCAGGCCTGGGAGTGTGTTCCTTCAAGACCCAGGCGACGCACTTCTCAGACCACAGGATGCTGACCGTGACCCTGCGATGGGAGGGGCCAGCCAGACCAACGAGGGGGCCCTGGAGGATGAACACATCGGCACTCCAGGACCCCTCCACTAGCCACTCCTTCTCCAGGCGCTACCTGGAGTGGAGGACCCTGAAGGAACTATTTACATCCCCGATAGAGTGGTGGGAAATGGTTAAGTCCCGGGTCAAGGGGTTCTTCGGAGGGGTGGGAAGGAGGAAGGCTAGGGAACAAAGGGCCCGTTTTCACCACCACAACGAGGCCCTACAACGCCTTAGCCTCCTCCAACTCAGAGGATTCGACGTGACCCGGGAGCTGTCAGAGACCAAGGAACATCTGGCCACACTCTATCGGGAAGAACAGGAGAGGAAGACCTTCAGGGATAAACTCCGGGGCCTGGAGGAGGAGGAGAAATGCACAAGATCTTTTTTTTCCGCAGGGCACGGTCCAAACAACAAGGCATCCTGTCCCTCTATAACTCCAGCGGCCAGACCGTCACGGACAGCGACGACATCAGGGAGGTGACCGAGGAGTTCTACGGCCGGCTGTTTGACACCAAGCCGGCAGACGGGGCTCTGGCGGAAACCTTCCTCGACGGTCTGGACCAAATCAAAGAGGGGGGCGAGAGCGAGGAACCAGAGCTGAGCCTGGAGGAGCTCACCCGGGCCGTGCACTCCATGAACACCCGGAAGGCCCCGGGACCGGACGGGATCCCGGCGGAATTCTATCAGGCCTTCTGGGAACTCGTCAAGGGCGATCTGGCCCAGGTCCTCCGGGCAGTCTACAGGGAAAGGAGGCTAGGAGAATCAATGCGACAGAGTACAGTTACACTAATACCCAAGAAGGGGGACCTCAAGGACCTTCGGAACTGGCGCCCCATCAACCTCCTCTGTTCGGACTACAAGATTCTCACGAAGGCCCTCATGTGGCGCTTCCAAACACACCTCCCCACAGTCATCAACCCGGACCAGACCTGCGGCGTCCCCGGAAGGTCCATCAACGACAACTTGCTCCTGGTGAGAGACCTCATCTTCCACTCCCAGGAGCGGAGGTCCCCCTTCGCGCTCCTCTGCCTCGACCAAGAGAAGGCCTTCGACCGGGTAAGCCATGGCTTCCTGCAGGAGGTGCTAGGGAGGATGAACTTCCCACAACACCTCATCCACTGGACCAGGCTCTGCTACAACAACATCACGAGCAGAGTCCTGGTCAACAAACAGCTCACAGACCCCTTTCCTATCCGGTCTGGGGTCAGACAAGGATGCCCCCTAGCACCCCTGCTGTACCTCATCTACCTGGAGCCTTTCCTCCGTAAAATCAGAGCTACACACACCATCCAGGGTTATCACCTCCCGGGGGCCCAGGGAGAGAGGCTTCAGGTGGTGGCGTACATGGACGACATCACCATCGTCGGCACGGATAGTCGGTCCATCGCCGCGGCAACGAAGGTGGTGGACGACTACTGTGCAGCCACTGGCGCCCTGGTCAATCGAGGTAAGAGCGAACTGTACCTGTCGCAACACTGGAAAGAAGCGATGACCACCTCTTTCCCTGTAAAAACAGACAACATCAAGCTGCTCGGAGTCACCTATCAGAACAACGGGAAAGGGACCCTGACCTGGGCCAACACCATCAGTCAAGCCAAGCAGAAGATCGCCCAATGGAGTGCGCGGTCCCTCACAATAACGGGTAAGATCCTGATCCTGAAGGCAATAATCCTCCCCATTCTCCTCTATGTCGGTAGGGTGTTTCCCCCGGACAGGGTGACGAGCAAGACCATCGAGCGGCTGATGTTCACCTTTGTCTGGGGGAGCAACATGGAGCGCTTGAAGAGGACCATCATGTACAGCGCAGAGGAGAAGGGGGGGAAGGGGGTCCCAGACATCCTCAACATCATAAGGGCACAGGGCCTCTCCCAACTGGTCACAAATATCCATAAACCGGACAGGAAGGCAGGAGCCTTTGAGAGGTACTTCGCCACACCCATACTCAGAGCACTCCGTATCACCAACACCACCATCAACCACACTGTGCCCTACTGCTGGGACCCCCCGAAAGTATACAAGGAGTGGAAGAACTTTGCCTTCAGGACGGGTCTCCCCGCAGCCGGCCTGGCCTCCTGGAAATACAAGGACATCATGGCACACATCAGAGGGAAGGACAACATCACACCACCCAAGGCCAGGCCGGCCCTGGACATCCAACAGGTATGGAAAAACATTAGCCACAAGTGCATCAGCAATAAGCAAAAGGATTTAAACTGGTCAACTGCTCACGGCTGTCTCCCCACCAGAGAGTTCATGTACAGACGGCACATAGCCCGTACCGAGCTCTGCCCCCACGGTTGCACTGACACTGAAAACATTTACCACCTGTTTGTCAAGTGCACCGTGGCCAGGCGGGTCTGGGCCCTGTTTGTTCCCTCTGTCTCCCTCTACAGGAACATCATCTTGCCTCGCTTGGCGGCAGACGACATCCTGTTCGGTCCTCCGGGAGGCTGCACGACCCCCCGCCTACAACATCAGTGGAGGATCGTCAGCGCCGTCAAGCAGGTGATATGGGAGACAAGGAACATCAGGGTCTACCATAAACAGGACCAACCTCTCACCGTCCAGAGGAGGAGAATCACTCTCCTCCTCAGGGACTACGCCATCCTGGACTTCAAACACCACCCGGACACCGCCAGAGACACATGGGGGGTTGAAAGGTGGAAGGACGTGTCCATCTAGCTCAGCCCCCCATGCCACCACATCGCCACACCAGCTCTGCACTCCGCCCTCCGTCCCCGAAGGCCAGACGGCGTTCCCCGTTCAACACCCTCATCGCCCCCAACACCACCACCTTCCGGGCAGCCACCACTTCACCCGTTCCGGCACCAAGCCCGAAGACCCGGGGGCACCAACACCTGCCCCCAGTACGAGGGTCCGGAGAGGAGAAACCCACCAGGCTCAATGGGAAGTACACAGAACATTACACCTGCACCCCAGTACCCTTTCTCACCCCCTTCCTTCCTCCCCTCTCCACCATCTCCCCCTATCACCTCACAGGGTTCCAGTTGGCCACATCAGCCCAGCAGCAACATCCTCCACCCTTCAAGGACCGGTCAACCCCCCCACCCCCCCCAGCACATCTGCTGCAGCACCTGGAACCCTCCTCCCTGGACCCCCGAAAAGGACACTACAGCCCCCCCCCCCCCCATCTCATCCAGAAGACTGGCCCCTCCGCCCCCCCTTTTTTCACCCATACACCCCACCCTACTTACCCGGACACCACAGGGCACACTGCACCGCACCTGGACTGGGCCCGAACTGCAGCACCCCCAACCATCCCTGGAGGAGGGGATACCCCCTCGAATGGCTCCTCCCGAGGTTTCTTCGAAATTTTCTCAAAAGAGTTTTTGAGGAGTTTTTCCTCGCTTTTTTGGAGGGTTTTAGGTTGGCGCAGGGAGGGCCCACACTCTGGTGAAAGATTAATGAGTTTTTGAGGTAATTGTTATTGGGTGATTGTATATGTTTTGTATTATTTGCATTGGGTGAAATGTGGTGGAAGTTATAACATGTATTTGTAAATATTTGTTTTTAATTTTGGTAAAACCAATAAATACGTAAAATTTTACTAAAGACTTCAGGCGCATGGGTGAACAAAGAAATCGAAAGTCCGGGGTCGAGCGGTGTATGGGACACGGCTTGCGATTGCTTTGTTGACTGTGCGGTGGGAAACCAGGTATCGGTCCCCCCCTCTCTTTCTCACTACTTTCCCTCTTTTTTCACCACTCGGCTGGAGACGGAGGCCGAATACGTGGCGTGACCGCGGTTCGGCCAAAATCCCCAGCCCAACCCCCCCCCCCCCCCACCTCATCAAGAAGACTGGCCCCTCCCCCCCCCCCTTTCACCCATACACCCCACCCTACTTACCCGGACACCACAGGGCACACTGCACCGCACCTGGACTGGGCCCGACCTGCAGCACCCCCAACCATCCCTGGAGGAGGGGATACCCCCTCGAATGGCTCCTCCCGAGGTTTCTTTGAAATTTTCTCAAAAGAGTTTTTGTGAGGAGTTTTTCCTCGCTTTCTTGGAGGGTTTTAGGTTGGCGCAGGGAGGGCCCACACTCTGGTGAAAGATTAGATGTGGTGGAAGTTATAACATATATTTGTTTTAATTTTGGTAAAACCAATAAATACGTAAAATTTTACTAAAGACTTCCGTGGAGGGGAGCGCCGACGAGTGGAACGTGGTATTTTTGGGAGGCTTTGCCCGAGGGAGGGCAGAGCCTGATGGACGTGTGACAAAAGCAGGGTGAGGTTGGCTTTGGGGTTAGGTGCCTGCGTGCCTGCGGGTAAGGCAGGTTTTGTCTTTGCTTCTTCTGTAGCTGTTTCAATTCTGTTGGCTTTCCGCTTCCGTCCCTGCTTGTTCTGCGGCTTTTGGCCTCGGCTTTTCCGCTTCCGTGGTTTCGGCCGTTCTTGGTGTGGTGACCGAGCGGCCCAGGTGGTGCACGGAGGGTCCGCGCGCGGGGGGCGTCCGATAATGCGGTCATCGCTTCTCGGCCTTTTGGTTGAGATTAAGAGCAAAGATCAAAATCTCTCCTTGGGCCGTGGGCGTTACCCTTTTCAGTTGGTTTTTGTCCTTATCATTTTGAATTTGATTTGTCTGGATACTGTGTTTGATTTCTGTCTCTGTCCTTGTTCCCAGGTCCACAGACGGTTACCGGAGCCAGTGCTGGAGGAGGAGTCACTCACCGGAAATTTCCATTCTTCCACTGGCCTAGCCCAGTGCTAGGTGAGTGCCTCCAAGGCCAGTACTTTTCCGGTCCCCCTGTGGGCCTTGTCTTGTGTTTGTTTAGTTTAGCCTGTTTTTTGTTTAGCTTCTTGTTTGTTCTGTGTGTCCTATTTGTTAAATATTGTTAGGTGTTTCCTTTCTGTCTTGTTTTAGTAGTTTGTCCATAGCTTGTTTGTCCATAGTCTTTTTTTTGTGAGTTTTAGTGTTTGTTTGGTGTGTCTAGTTAAGTGTGGTTGTCAGTGTTTTTCCGTGCCGCCAGTTGCCAGGCCTAGCAAGCCAGGTAATTGGTGGCAGGTGTGTCTTGTTAGTGTGAGTGTTTGTCTCGGTAGTTTTCCGTTTGGTGTATTCTTTTATTCTTGTCTTGTGTTTTTGTGTATTGTCTAAGTGTATTTGTGGTTCATTTCTTTTGGCCGGTCTTTTCAGTTGCTTTTCCTTTGTTGATTTGGTTTTTGGTGGGGTGTTTGTGTAGTCCAGTTCAGTGTTTGTTACCCTCCATTGTATTGTTAGTGTCCCCCCCCCCCCTCCATCCCCTCCCCTATCCCCCCCCCACACCAGTGTTTGTCTCTCCCCTACCCTCTTGTGTTGGTGTTCCCTCCCCCCCCCCTCCTGTTCACTCTTGCTGTGTCACCCCCCCCCCCCACGTGTCTGATTGTTTTTTGTTCAGTGTTGTTCGTGCCTCCAAAATGTCGGCCGCTCGTGCTGGCATGAGGAGGCACAACAGTGTCCGTTTTTTGTTCAAGGTGGTGGGTGGAGTGAAGGTGGAGATGTCCAGGTTGGACTTCTCAAGAAAGGTGCTGCAGAAGCTGCTCAGGTTCTCGCCGGCCGAGCTGAACTGCATCGTGGCCTTGCCTGCTGGGCAGGGCTTCGATGTCAGCTTCAGCACGGCCATGGTACTGAAAGAATTCTGGACACGTTTCGAGGTGAGCAAAGATCAAGTTACCCAAACGTTCTGCGTGGAAAAACTGACTGACAACACCTTGAAAGTGGTGATTGTCAGGATGTTTAATGAAACTGTGAACCCCGAGGATGTCTGTGTCTGGTTGAAAAGGTACTGCACAGTTAAAGGGGTTCCAGTTAGAGTGAAGGATCTGGATGGCATATGGAATGGAGCTTGGAGAGTGCCCATCCAGCAGGTTCCAGATCCGACAGGTTCCAGATCCGACAGGTTTTGAAGGACTGAGGCAGTTACCCTCAATCATAGTGTTGGGGGAGAACAGGGGCTTCGTGCACTACATGGGACAGCCAAAGTTATGCAGAAAGTGCATGAAGCATGGGCACCTCGCGGAGGCGTGCCAGGAGGTGGTTTGCGGAAAATGTCGGGAGATCGGGCACGTCTTCGCGGAGTGCCCAAATGGGAGAGCTTGCAACTTGTGTGGCGAGTTCTCCCACCTGTTCAGAGACTGTCCTCAGTCCTTCGCCAACAAGCTCCGGGCGGCCAGGGCGCCCGTGGAGCCGATGGGACCAGCCACAGAGGAGAGAGTGGTGGTGGAGGTGGTGGAAGGGGAAAAGGAAGTGGACGAGGAAAGGGCAAAAAAGGAGGTGCAGGAGGAAGTGGCAAAGAGAACGGTCCCTGTTTTAAA
The DNA here is from genome assembly GCF_038355195.1 of Osmerus mordax. Classification (NCBI taxonomy): domain Eukaryota; kingdom Metazoa; phylum Chordata; class Actinopteri; order Osmeriformes; family Osmeridae; genus Osmerus; species Osmerus mordax. Next base: position 322,129 of record NC_090060.1, on the reverse strand, counting down.
TATTTTAGACCAGGAGGCCGAGCACGGGAGGCGGGAGGAGCGCGTAGAGGAGGAAGAGAGCCCAGGAGAGGCCGACAAGGTCACCTCCTCCTCCTCCGACTCCCGTGACTCGGCCGAAAGTGAGGTTTTAATGCAGTGTGGCCAACTCCCGGCGGGGGAGAAACATAAAGATCTGTCCACTGACATCGATCACGCCGGGAAGCGGGGGAGGCCCGAAGTGAGCTCTGAAGAGTCAGATTCCTCTTCCAGGGTATTTCCTTCCAGCTCTCCGAACCAACTGTCCTTTTTAACTGTGAACCTGGTCACATCGTCCCCTAAGAAGAGCTCGGGCCTCCCCCAACGAAAGAAAAAGAAGGCCAAGAGTGAGCAGAATAGTGTGGAGGTCACATAGATCCGTTTTTAGTGCTTGTTTTATTTGCTGATTATTGTCTCTCTGTTTTATTGGTTTTATTTGATCACCTTTTTAGACCCAACCCCCCTCCCTGTTTTTAGTAATGCACACGTCCCTTTTAACCCCCTTCACCTTTTTTATGGCGCTCACTTTTACCACTCTTAATGTAAGATCGATTAAGTCGAGTTTTAGAGCCCAGTCCATTTGAACCTTTTTAAGCACTGTTCAGACGGACATTGTTTTAATTCAGGAGTGTGGACTGCCTTTTAAAACTTTTTACCAACAGTGGGAAAATAAGTGGAGCCAAGGACCCTCGGTGTGGAGTGGGTCAAACAACAATAAGAATGACGGAGTGGCGGTTTTAATAAAAAATGCACACATCTTGGTGAAGGGGAGCACGGTTTTACATAACGGACGCATGCTTTTACTACATTTGAACTTTTTAGGGAAGGATTTTAAATTGATAAATGTGTATGGTTTTAGCGGGAAAAATGAGAGGTGTGACCTTTTAGAAGATCTGCAGTCCCACCTGCTAGGGAGGGATCCCCTGGTGGTAGGAGGGGATTTTAACTGTGTTTTATCAAGAAGAGATAGGAGAGGAGCTGGGGAACTTTTTAAAGTAGACAGATCGTCGGTTTTATTACACGGACTTTGTAGGGATTTTAAACTAGTTGACTGTTTTAGATCCCTGCATCCTAGAGAGGAGGGCTTCACCTGGTTCAGTGGTGATGGCACCAAAGCCTCTCGCATTGACTACTTACTGACCCGGGACGCCCCCCCAACCGATGCTAGATTAACCCCGGTATTCTTTTCGGACCACTGTATGCTCACGTGCACCCTTTCACAGACCCTTCAGGACATGTTTGAAACACGAGCACAGTGGTGGGAGATGGTAAAACACAGGACACAGACTTTTTTTAAGCAAAAAGGGAGGGAAAAAAGAAGGAAAGCAGAGAGACGCATGGTGGGACTGCAGAAAAGGCTAGAGAGGTATTTTAAACATCAAGGGTTGGATTTTAACGACGAAATAAGAGAGGTGAAAAAGGAAATGGTTTTAATGGCGGAGGAGGTAAGTAGAGGTGTGATTTTAAGAAGTAAAGAGAGAGACCTGGAGGAAGGAGAGAAATGCTCCAGGTACTTTAAGAAAATCATCAGTAAAAGCAACGTTTTAACAAGCATGAAGGACAAAGATGGGTTTTTAAAAACAGATACAAAAAAGGGTGTGTGTACTGACAAAAACCCGACAAAGATCCTAGCGGGGCCCCTCTTGAACCCGTGCCTGCCAGCAGGGGAGGTCCTAAACGCACAGCTGGTGCTCTACGGGGTGAGCCAGAGAACCATGACATCTGGACAGTTCCGCCAACTCTGGCTCACCCTGACGTGCTTCAAGAAAGCCCTCTGGACCTCCAGAAACCTGCTGGCGGGGAAGCGCGTGAAGCTGTCCACCCAGGCAGCGGCGGAACTGGCTGCAGGGACCCTTGGGTGGTACAGCCCACGCGCCATACGGAAGGGGCCCCCACCCACGTGAAGTGGTCCGGGCGGCAGCGGCCTGGCTGCGCCGGAATGGCTGCCTAGGTTGAGGATCTCCGCTGGGCCCCGGAGGGGGAGCGAATCGGTGGCTTGTTCAGCGGGGCAGGTGGATGTGAGCCAGACAGACTCACCCCGGTCCTGCACAACTGAAGAACAGAACTTTTAAACGCACCCACACACTCACACAGACACACATGTACACACACACACCACACCTTTAATGACACATTGTAAAACATTCCTTTAAAAATGTCTTAATTGAAGTGTACATCCTTTTTATGGCCTTTTAACACTGCTGTATTCATATGATTTCCCTGTTTTGTTTTAGCCGGCACTTTTTAAACACGACTTCGATTCAGTGCTTTTAATGTAAATACACCAGTGTTTTTACCCTCTTTATGTCCTGTAAACAATGTACCTTTTAAAACACGAAAATACATGTAAAGTGATTTGTTTTTTAATGAAATGTCAACGGTGAGAACCAATAAATATTTCAAAAGAAAAATCTGTTCTTATCGAGACAGTGATCGAGCGACGGTGAGGCGATGGTGGCCGAGGACGGTGGTGTGGCGGTGGCGGCAAGCGGCGGCGGAGAGCGGCGGTGCGAGGATGGCCGGTGGCGGGTCGGAGGGCGGAGTCGGTGGTGCCAGTGATCGGGGCCGAGCGGTGTATGGGGCACGGTCACTGGCGGAGGAGAGAGGAGAGGCGAGCGGGGCCCAGGGCGGAAGGGTCGACGGAGCTGCAGGGGTCAGCGGGACGCCCGCGCCTGCAGCTGCCGTTATGTCCGTGGCGGACTGCGTCGGGGTACCCGGCGTCAGTACCGGCGGCAGGGGAGCGACGGGAGCAGTTGGCGGAGCGGCGGTCGGAGACGGCGGCGCACCGGGGAGCGGAGCGGCGGTGGTGTACCCGGTGGCAGCGGGGCGCCAGACGGCGGCGGTGTGCCCGGTGGCAGCGGGGTGCCAGGCGGAGGGGACGGGGCCAGGAGGCTGCGTCGCCCGGAGCAGGGGATGAGAGAATCGATCCGGTTTATCTGGAAAGACCCTGCGGCCAAGAGGCTGGTGAGGGACGATTTCACCAGGGGCGTGGTGATGGGACTGCTGCGGCTCACCCCGGCCGAGGTCCTGTGCATCCAGGACAACGTGCCGGAGAGGGGTTTCGACCTGACCCTGAAGACGGGGCCCATAGCGGCATCTGTCCTGGCCAGGTGCAGGGCTCTGGGGCAGCAGAAGCCCCTGAGCCACTATGAGGTGGTGGACTTGGCCAGGCAGAACCTCCGGGTGGTCACGGTGACCATGTTCAGCCCCCACGTGCCTGAGCAGGCGATTGTCGCCAGCCTGGGGAGGTACGGGACGGTCGTCTCGGCGGCCAGGCCCGTCAGGGACATTTTCGGGTTGGTAGAAGACAGTATCAGGTCCAGCTGGGGGAGGATCCGGAGGGCGTGGACGGGCTCAGCCACCCCCCGGCCTATTTCACCGTGGGGGCTGACCGGGGGTATCTTTATTACCCCAGGTAGCCCCCCAACTGCCGGAGGTGCCGAGCGGTGGGGCACACCGAGTCCGCCTGCCCGGGGCCCCGCTGCAGGGGGTGCGGGGTGGAGGGTCACCTGCTGCGGGACTGCTCCGCCCCGAAGACCTGTAACGCTTGTGGGGAGCGGGGGCACGTGTGGCGGGGGTGCCCGACGAGGGCGCGATCATACGCGGCCGCAGCAGGGGGGCCCGGGGGGGCCACGGAGGAGGAGCAGCGGGCGCGGCGGTCGGCGGGCCCGGTGGCGGAGGCCCTGGAGGTCGAGGAGCCGGGGACGTTGGAGGTGCCGGCCGACCCTGGCGCCCCGGGGGCTGCGGTCGGCGTGGCGGTTCCTGCTCCGGGGGAGGACTGTTGGCGCTGGTGTCGGCCCTGGAAGAGGTCCCGGCGGCGCAGGACCCCCCCGGCCCCCTGGGGGGCGCTTTCGAGGCCCTCTTTTCTGGGCAACCGGGGCCCGCGGAGGGTGGTACGGTGGAGCGGGTCGGGGCGGAGGAGCAGAACGGGCTGGAGCCCCTGCGGCGCCTCCAGCAGGCGCTGGACGAGGTCGACCGGGGGAAGGCGGCGTCCTCGTCAAGGAGCCGGAGGAAGGCGGAGGTCCTGGAGGGGGGCCCCAGGGGGACTCAAGGTAGGTAAAGAATGGGTAATTTACATTTACATTTAGTCATTTAGCAGACGCTCTTATCCAGAGCGACCTACAATAAGTACAGGGACATTCCCCCGAGGCAAGTAGGGTGAAGTGCCTTGCCCAAGGACACAACGTCATTTGGTTGGCATAGCCGGGAATCGAACTAGAAACCTTCTGATTACTAGCCCGATTCCCTCACCTGGGAATCAGCCACCTGACTCCTGGAATTGTAATATTCAATCAAAAAAAATTACATTGGGACTAGGCTCTGGCTGGGTTAGGTTTAGGGAAGGTCTCAGCCCATTGCTGGGTTGGAGTTGCACTGGCACTAGTCCGCTATGTTCATGTTAAATGATTACCCCAAGATAAATAAGTGAATATTCTGGCACTTGCCAAAAGACTCAGATGTGTCAGGGTATAAAATGAGGCGGCAAAAGGTTTGAATGCGTGAGACCTTGGTTGAGATATTTGTGAGATATCGAGAAAGTTAGTTACTTGTGTGCCATTAGCGAAATCCTGTTTTGTTCATTTGTCTATGTGGTGTGTATAAAATATATTAATATTAGCTTTAGTGTACTTTATCGTGCTGCCTTAGTTAGTTCATTGTGTGTTTCCATAGTTAGTTTATATTCAGTATTAGTTATATTTAGTCATTTAGCAGACGCTCTTATCCAGAGCGACTTACAGTAAGTATAGGGACATTCTCCCCGAGGCAAGTAGGGTAAAGTGCCTTGCCCAAGGACACGTCATTTCCCACTGCCGGGAATCGAACCGGCAACCTCCTGATTACTAGCCCGATTCCCTAACCGCTCAGCTGTCTGACTAGAGTTTATAGTAGGCCTAGTGCTAGCTGAAGAAATGCAGAATAGGGCCAACAAGAGACAAAGGTCCTTTTACGGGGAGTCAGGTGGCTGAGCAGTGAGGGAGTCGGGCTAGTAATCTGAAGGTTGCCAGTTCGATTCCCGGCCGTGCCAAATGACGTTGGGTCCTTGGGCAAGGCACTTCACCCTACTTGCCTCGGGGGAATGTCCCTGAACTTACTGTAAGTCGCTCTGGATAAGAGCGTCTGCTAAATGACTAAATGTAAATGTGATGTGGGAGCACTTTGATATGGTCTCCTCTAACAAGGTGCAGTGTTTGCAATGCTCTATGCATTTGTCATATTGTAAGAATACCTCTTTAATGTTAAGGCATCTGTATGCTAAGCACCCAGGGCTGGCCAACCCACCTGCACCCAATGCAGAGTATGCTGCTGGGAGGCCTGCGGTCCTACCATGAGGTATGATTGCTTACACAATGCAGTTGTACATAATTGGGTGTGCTCAAGCCTTCGGCGAGAGCACAACCTTTGTTCTCTCACATATATATTATTATTATTCTTTTAGCCCCCCTAAATCTCAGTCAATATTTGGCCTACATAGACAACCTGGGTGTCAAAAGTTTCGTCTTGGTAGCGATTGAGTTGCTTCTATTGGGATTTACGTTCCGTTGCATGGTTTAGGCTCAAGTTACGTTTTTGTGGCGAAAAGTAAAGCTAACGGTGGCTAACTTGCTAGCCACAGTCAATGACGCTACTTACGTCACTAAAGTCACGAAAACACGCGTGACTACCTGTAAGCAGAACATTCATTTCGCATCTGTTAACTGGGGGGATAGCTAGGCTAACTATAGCTTTACTGTAAGGCAGCTGCAGAAACGCCACAAGCAAAGAGGCCAGGGTGATAACTATTTACTCATTTTACTTTGTGATATGACACACAATTGTGATGTGTAATGTACAATATAAGATGATATTATTAAGGAAGTACATCTACTTTCAGAAACAGTAGTCTACTATTTCACTGAAGCATTAGCATCATGACATTAGCCTGTGTTGCCCGGGCAACAAATACTACAGTGGTCTATGATGTATCTGTTTTCAATCGTTAAAATAAACATTCCTCACATATAAATTTTCGAAAAAAAAAATTCAAAAAAAAAAAAAATCTATGTAATCTTTATAAATAATAAGTATGCATTTTTATATAAAATATACAGAAATATCAGTTGTAAAAATGTCATTCAAAAACGGACCCCTGTGCAACCGACGCAAGCAAGCACACCCTACAATTTCCCCATAAATTGTACCCTCTCTAGTTATATATGTATGAAAGTTACTATACAATTAATATGTTAAATGGTGATACATATTCAAACGATTATTTGTCTTGACAGCCAGGAACCAAGCACTTGATAATGCACTGGTGGAGATGGTAGAGAAGGATTTACAGACGTTTTCTGTGGTGGAGGATGAGGGCTTCAGAGTATTTGTTGGGCTGGATCCAGCCTACACTCTAACAAGAAGAGCGTTAAAGATCATTGGGCCTCATTCTCGAACATTTTCTGAAGTTTCTTCTGAAATGTTTCTTACGGGATTCGGAAAAACAACGTAAGAAAAAGACATCCGTCTTGAGCCTTTTCTTGAAGGTGGCGAGACAGTCAGTGTCCCTGATGGAGGTGGGGAGTTGATTCTACCATTGGGGGGCCAGACAGGAGAAGAGCTTGTGTTATAAGGGCACGCAACAGCAGTGACGTGTGCAGTCAGAATCGACACAATTAGGAAAGCAACAGGAACGTAAGTTATGTCCAAGCAAAAAGCAACTGTGCCATATTGTATGCCTATGGTGCACACTCGTCCCTTTAAAAAGGTTGAGTGATCAGTGATAATTGGATGGCCTGGTTGAATTTATATGATGTTCAAGTGCAAGTTAATGGTTCTATTTGTCAAGTGCAATGATTTTATTTGTCACATACAACATCATACGTTTAAACATACAATAAACATCATGTTTATTGTATGCACCTTCCTGCCAAAGCAAATTCCTTGTCTGTGCAAACTTTCATGGCGAATAAATCCCATTCTGATTCTGATACTAGTAAGATGAGCAGTGGAATTGTTCTCCACTGGATCTAACAGTGTGCACACTAAGCAAGGTAAATTATTATAATTATTTTTATCCGAGGATGTCTGTAGAGCGTAAATGCGATTGCCCATCTTGTGTTTTTTTTAAGGAATCACATTTGAGACAACTCTGGGCGATTTACGACTGCTATTTCAAGTTTGGAAATTCTACTGAAGTTCAGAACAAATCCCAGATGAGAAAACTTTCATGAATGTCAAATGTTTTCCTAAATCCAATTCCGAAGAAATTCCTTCTTAAATTCTTAACTGCGTTCGAGAATGAGGCCCAATGTGTGTGAGAAATACCACACCAAGGAGAAGGTGACAGCTGAGCAGTTTGTGGACCTCCAATAACATGGATTCATACCTGGGCATTACATGCCACTTCACCAAAGAAGATGAAAGAAAAAAGAAAGTGTATGAAAATGTTATCCACCCCCACTAACACACCAAAAGAAGGATGCTGAGCCAACTCAGGAGGTGCCCACTGCCTATAAAGTGCTATATATTGTGTGCCAAATGTGCAGAAAATTGGTCTTTAAAAGGACTAAAAGTTCAAAGATTTTGAATAAAACCATATTATTAACAAGAGCTAAAAGTTTTTCCCCCCCCATAAAAGAATACAAGAATAAGAAGTTTTTAAAAGAAGAGAGAGCTTTTAATGTTTCACCTCATCAAGGCTTCCTCAAAGAAGTACTGAGCTGATTGAGCCAAACAGGAAGTTTTATAGGGATTTGGAGGAAGGCGCTTGTCCACCTCCTGTGGATTGTGATTGGCTCTCCAGGCCATACCCCTCTCACTCCCCTGTGTTTAATTAAGGCCTAATTCAGCCAAACACGCCCATCGTTTTAGCACGTGTTCGTGTTTTCTGAAGTCGCCCAACAACTCACCTCCTATCAACACTCAACCAAGGAGAGAGAGGAGCCCCCTCTCTTTGCTTTTGTCTTTGCTTCTTCAGTAGCTGTTTCCTTTTTGTAGGTTTTTCCTTTGCTTTTGTCTTTGCTTCTTGTGTAGCTTTGGCCCTTGCTTTTGGCTTTGCTTCCTCTGTAGCAACTATGCAAGGAAATATGATGGGTGCACTTTGCTCCAAAGCAGTACCTGAATATTCTCATCAGTTTTCCAGATAATCTTGAAACACAAAGAGGAGACTTTTTATTCAACTGTATAAAGTATTTTCATTGCCTATATGTTGACAAGCCTCTGTATTACTTCATCCCCTCCTTCTGGCTTCCCCAATGTTATAGGTGCAATATACTGTCCCCATGGGTGTGTCCAGGCCCACTGGAAGACTCAGGGGCTGACTACCAAAGCGTTTCTAAAATGCCCTCTAGAGTGGCAATAATGAGACCAATTGCCCTACTGTCTGCCATTCACATTGTGAAATATGCTTGAGTGCCCAGGATGCCCCTTAACGCAATAAATGATAGTGTGCCGTCTACATTTAAAATCATGTCTTAATGAATTCCTTTAACCCTTGTGTTATCGTCGGGTCATTCTGACCCATCAGTCATTGTGACCCACCGTCGTATTGCGACAAATTTACCTCATACAAAAACGAAGTGAAGCATTTTCTTTTAACTGTCGGGCTGTCTCAGACCCCCCACATTGGAATGGTTAAAAGAAAATAATTTGTATTTGTTTTTGTATTGGGTAAAATTGGGTAAACACAACGATGGTTCGTTATGAACCTTTGGGTCATGTGACTCGAAGGCAGCACGAGGGTTATAGTAGAGAAAATGTGATGCAGTACCCTATAAGGTGCCTTTACAATGGTCCAAATTTGACTGTTCCCGTGCCCTTACTTCCAATGGAAAAGGGTGCTGTTATGAAGTGTCCTTTATGCTGCCCCTACATGAGTGGTGCCCTTTCCCAAAGAAGACGATTAGATGCTGTGCCCAACAGTCTCCCCTACAATGTGCCCACTAGGGCATTATTTCCCAAAGTGAGGCTGTGACGACACTTGGGGTGTCGTCCCATTCCCATTGTTACACTGGTGAGAGCCCATGTCGTGCAGCCCTTTAAAATGTTCTGCCCCTGCCCTTCAAACAGCCAGCTTCAAATGCCAAGTAAAGTGTGCTACAGTTTGGGTCACCTTCTGTCTGACCTGGATCTGTGCAATAATACTTATTTTAGTGAATTCCCATTTTAGTCATCGTTATCTTTCCCTTTTATTTTCATTTCATCATTTAGCCTATGAAGGATTCAAAATCAATGTGTCTATTCCAATATGTAATGATGGTATTCAATGACACAAGTCTGTGTTCTAGAAAGAGTGTTCTGGAGTCGCAGAGGTCCCATAATATCAGCTTTAATGCAGCAGTTGGAAATCAACAAGTCAGAGCTCTGGGGTTGTCTACGTTTCCCTACCCGCAACAGAGTTTGGGCTGGTTCATGAAGTCCAACTGGCTATCTTTCCCTGCCCCAGCATATCATATACAATGCAATTGAAAACACAAGTATCCAAAAAAGGGTTGAGCTTGTTCTCTCGTGCGTCCCACCTGCTCGGGTGCCATCTCCACCCAGTTTCAAGGTTGTTTCTGAAAATTAAGAGACACAAAGAACAGCCTGCTTCCCACACTCAGTGTGAGACCCAATGTTTAAGCCTGAGCACACTTCTAAGTTCATAACTTTAATAAGCACAATGCATAACTTTAATAAGAACAATATATTCTTTACCTATCAGTTAATAAATGTGTGTGGAAAAGTTATTTTGAAGTAATTTATTAATTTTGTTCAAGATCTGATGACTAAAACATTATTAGCCCACATCAAGTCCAAACCATGGCCTTCTGCAGTGTGTTGAATTTATACATAACTTCCAAATACAATTTTCAATTGCTGCCACGTTCTTTTTTTTCTCATCAAATTACGCTAATTATCAGTAGGCCTAAATGCATTAGTTATGTGAAGTAGATTTGGTAGGCCTACAATTTAGGCATTTTAACAGTCGTAATGGTTTGACAATTTGTCTCCCTTGTCGTTAATTGCGGCAACATTGGCCTTTTTGGGGACAACTCAAAAAAATCAAAAAAATCTATTTATGCAGCTGAAAATAACACCACTCAGCTGGTTTACGCTTAGCTTTTATCGACATAACAGTGCATTTACACTGCAGCGACGCAAATCGCTTGCCATCGCTCTTCTTCCCACAGTGCACCACGCTCAGGGGGCGTGTCAAACAGATTAATGCAGAGTTGTAGTTCTCTAAAGTCACTGCTGTAGTTCGTATAATGTCATGGCAAAGTGTGCAGACAAAATACAACTTTTACACACAAATCTGATACGCTTTCTAGATCTGACATGATCTTCTTCACAGGGGTCCGTTTTTGAATGAAATAGATGTCTTCTCATTTCCCCTGCAAGAGGCAGCCTCATAGTTGAATCAAAACAAATACATTTGGCAGACCGGTGTAAAAATTGACCTAATCTCTATGACTCAAAAGTCCTTTTAAGTTTTTCCCTTCTCGTGATATTTTCAAGCATTTAGCCTACTCATATTGCATTCATTAATAAAGAACCCCCTTTGAAGATTATTCTACGACATTAGCCGGCAGTAGAAGATGGAATCACAATTCAAACAGTACCATTTGCTAACTGAAAATATGCCCCCAAAAATGTAAATAAGCAAGACATTTATGTATTGGAAAATCGCTCATTCATAAAAAGCTCACTGGTAGCGATCATTGTCAGTAACAACGCAAAATGGGATATAGCCCTGTGTGGAGAAGCTGCCCCGGTAAATGGTACTACTACAGTACAGTACTAGACTACTGCTGTGTTCGTCTTGGTAGCTATTGCGTTGCTTGAATTGGATTTAACGTTCCGTTGTACGGTGTAGGCTGACATTATTTATTTTCATGAACAGATTGACAATTGAAGTTTAGGCTGTGGCAATGAAGTTCAGGTTAGTAGTTTGTCTAGATAGTAGTGATGGGTCGTTCGCGAACGATCCGGCTCTAAGAGCCGGCTCTTGAAGGTGAACGTCGGGAGCTGGCTCGCATATCTGAAGAGCCGACTCTATTTTTAATAGATTAATACAGCCTATAAAAACTCAATGATTATGAAATAATGAATTTTTATAGTATTGAAAATAATTGACTAATTCAAAGAACAACAAAAAAATACTTGTAGTCTTAAAGGCGCACACGATCATCCTCACATTCTGTTCCTGTCAATCCTGCATGAGGGAGGGCCGAGCCAACTCACAGAGAGTAGTCAAAACTCGGAGAGCCATGATAAATCAATGCATTTTTAAAGATATGTGGTTACGGTCGAGTATGATTTCATTTCATAATTTAATTCAAATTGTTTTCACACCCATCATAGTCAAATTCATAGTTATTTTTTAAAGAGCCGTTCGGAATCCAAAAGAGCCGGCTCTTTTTGGTGAGCTGAGCCATACGAGCCGGCTCACGAAAAAGAGCCGAAATGCCCATCACTACTAAATAGGCTTTTGATTTAAGTAAGGGGAGTGCCGAACATGTTCTGTCGCCATTTAACTTCCTAAACAGCTGTGTAGATGCTTTTGTAGTGTCTCGCGTAGGCTACAGCGTTGCAGTGAGCTACACTGGTTTGAAACCACAGGTAATGATAATTTCACCCACAAATCGTTTACTTGTAATCTAATGTCATAATAAATCCTACAACGAAAATGTATTTGTGAGGAATGTTTACTTTAACGATTGAAAACAGATGCATCATAGACCACTGTAGTATGTGTTCCCCGGGCAACAGAGGCTAATGTCATGATGCTAATACTTCAGTGAAATAGTAGACTACTGTTTCCGAAAGTACATGTACTTACTTAATAATATCAGCTTATATTGTACATTACACATCACAATTGTGTGTCATATCACAAAGTAAAATTTGTAAATAGTTATCACCCTGGCCTCTTTGCTTGTGGTGTTTCTGCAGCTGCCTTGCAGTTAGCCTAGCTATCTCCCAGAAGTTAACGAGCTGCTAAACTAATGTTCTGCTAGAGATAGTCACGCGAGTTTTCGTGACATTGGTAACATCAGTGACTGTGGCTAGAAAAGTAGCCACTTTTATCTTCACTTTTCGTCATAAAAACGTAATTTCTACTTAAACCGTGCAACGGAACGTAAATACAAATACAAGCAACTCAATTCCAACTAAGACAAAACTTTTGACACCTACGTTGTCTATGTAGACCAAATATTTACTGAGATTTAAGTGGGGCAAAAATAAATAATAATAATAATATATATGTGAGAGAACAAGGGTTGTGCCCTTGCCGAAAGCAAAGCACACCCAATCATATATATGTGAGAGAACAAAGGTTGTGCCCTTGCCGAAGGCAAAGCACACCCAATAATATATATGTGAGAGAACAAAGGTTGTGCCCTTGCCGAAGGCAAAGCACACCCAATAATATATATGTGAGAGAACAAAGGTTGTGCCCTTGCCGAAGGCAAAGCACACCCAATAATATATATCTGAGAGAACAAAGGTTGTGCCCTTGCCGAAGGCAAGCACACCCAATTACAATCAATTTGAGACAATATAAGTGCATCAATAACAATTTCCAAGTCCTTGAAAGAGAGTAAAGATTTTAGTTTTGCAATAGTCCTTAAATGAAATAAACTACCTTTGACAACAGAATTCATTTGTTTGTCAAATGTTAGTGCTGAATCAAAGATAACACCCACATTTCTGGCATGGGACTGTACATTGGTGGACAGGGAGCCCTTTAATTAAGGATTAAGTCGGAGAAAGTTTTTGGCCATCCAGCACTTGATATCTTTAAGGCAATCAAAAATGGACACCAGAGAGTTGGTATCACCTGGTTTTAACGGTAAGTATAACTGTGTATCATCAGCATAACAGTGATATGGTATATTATGTTTACAGAGAATGGAGCCCAGAGGGAGCATATACAAAGAAAATAGAATTGGACCCAGGATTGAACCTTGAGATACACATGTAATCGCTGCCGAAGAGGAGGAAATATTTCCAATATTGACAGAAAAGGTTCGATCTTTCAAATAAGAGTGGAACCACTGGAGAGCCACACCCTGGATACCAACCCATTGCTGGAGACGATCCAGGAGGATGGCATGATCACAGTATCAAAAGCAGCACTGAGGTCAAGTAATATTAAAACAGCACAATTCCCAGAATCACCGAACAACAACAAATCATTCAGTACCTTAAGCAATGCTGTTTCTGTGCTATGGTGTCCTCTGAAACCTGACTGAAAGTTGTCTAACACAAAATTCTCACTAAGAAAGGGAGAGAGCTGAGAAAGAACTACCTTCTCCAGTATTTTGGACATAAATGATAGAAGAAATGGGCCTAAAATTGTTAAGATCTGTAGGGTCTAGATTAGGTTTTTAAATAAGAACAGTTCCATTAATAAGAGAGCATAAGTGCATCTCCGTCATGGAGGGGTTAACAGTGGTGATATATTAATTAGTTGAGGTGTTAACACTTCTGTATGTAAACTGCAGATCCTATGAAGAGGCCAATTTTTTTGCAATGCTGCAGCAGCCTGTTGGTTGTGGAACCTGTGTGTAGCAGTGGAAGGCAGACTACAGTTACTGCCCAAGGTGCAGAGCTGTGGACTTCTGGACGACGCTTTAGCAGCACTGCACAACCTTTTCTAAAAAACAATAATATTCAGATGGTCTGAAAATTCCACAGTTCTTAGCCCTTTGACGCATAAGAACATACAGGTATGTTGAGTCCTGGCTGGTCCCTGAAGCGTACGAACATACCAGTATGTTTAGAACACGTCCTTTAGAACATCCAATTTTGTTTATAAATGTCACAATAGAGTTCAGCATTAGCCTACATGTATATTATGAACATGTGTTTACCTTACCTTACATGTTTACCTTAGCTATATGAAAACGTTCAGACAATTCACGCTGTACTCACGTCACCTAGTAAACCATAAAATTATCAGTTTTCCTTGACTTGGCTATCACTTTCAATACATTTTACTATTGTATAACCAACCAGAAATCGAACTAGTAGATATACATTCACAAATATCCATCCAACACATCCGACAAGCGTCTGTTTTTCGTCTTGTTTTGAGCTACTTGAGGCCATCATTAATTTTTTTTGGTGTTCCGGCAACAAATTTGATCCTTGATGATGTACCACTTACATTTACATTTAGTCATTTAGCAGACGCTCTTATCCAGAGCGACTTACAGTAAGTACAAACATGTGCTTCATGTTTTGGCTACTCGCGATGTTTTTTGGCTATCTTGTTGTTATGATCAGTGACCTATGCACTTTGTAAAGCTCTCTCTTGGAAGTCGCTTTGGATAAAAGCGTCTGCTAAATGAGTAAATGTAAATGTAAGTACAGGGACATTCCCCCGAGGCAAGTAGGGTGAAGTGCCTTGCCCAAGGACACAACGTCAGTTGGCACGACCAGGAATCGAACTGGCAACCTTCGGATTACCAGCCCGATTCCCTCACCGCTCAGCCACCTGACTCCCACTTGACCCCGTACACCTCATAGTCTTTTCTCGTGAGAAGAGTAGGTTATCTCGTTGACCCTTTGACACCCACAATGCATTGAGTACTGATCAAAACAAACAAAAAACTGCGCACATTTTCGGTTCAGGCAGGAGGACTCAGTATGTCTTTACTAATACTTTATTGCACACTCTACAATACATGATTGTCCATAGATTTGGCATTGTGGTTCTGCTTGCATCGGCTCCCTGCCGCATCCGACGAGACACCGTCTCGACCTCCGAGCAGAGACGCATTCCCCCTACAACAGAACAGAACCAAGGGTGGAGGCCGGGGAGGCGGAGGCAGTAGGACTGATGTCTATGTCGCACTAGCAATGCATATGCCGGTATACCCCGCTATATACCCCGCCCTATTAGGAGGGAGTACCCTGCAGCATAATATGACGCGTTGCTAGTGACGCGCTATGTCTCGCGTCCTCCTTCATGAACCTGGGGGGTGTTCCATCAACGTCGCTAACGCAAGTCGCTCTAACACGAATAAGTCTCACTTGGGTAAACGTCAACTTAGACTTAAGCCTCAAGCCGTTCCACTAACGTTCCGTTCCACTAACAGGCAACGCTAATTCAAGCTAGACCTCAATAAGCTTAGACTGTGCAGCCAAGATCAGGCGATCGTCGAAAAGAGGAGTTATGTCGCAAAAAGTATAGCGTAAACCAGCAGAGGTGTGTTGTTTCAGCAGCGTAAATTTTTTTATTTTATTTTTTTTGTTCCCAAAAAGGGCAATGTTGCCGCAATTAACATGGCAAGGGAGACAACTTGTCAAACCATTACGACCGTTAAAATGCGTAAATTGTAGACCTACCAAATCTACTTAACATATATATATATATATATATGCATTTAGGCCTACTGATAATTAGCGTAATTTGATGAGCTGTCTGAAACCGTTCTGACAGGCTAGCCTATGATCGATATTCTCAACAGGAGATTGAGAATAATAGCCCAAAAAAGAACATGGCAGCAATTGAAAATTGTAGGATAAAATTCAAAACACTGAAGAAGGCCATGGTTAATTGCACTTGATGTGGGCTAATAATGTTTTTGTCTTCACATCTTGAACAAAATCAAAAATTACTTCAAAATAACTTTGCCACACACATTTATTAACTGAAAGGCTAAATGCTGAGCTTTAAGATAAAAGGGAAAGATAACCATGACTTAAATGGGGATTCACTGAAATGACTAGTATTGCACAGATCCAGCACTGACTTTTTATATCAGAAGGTGACCCAAACTGCGAGTATTTCCAATTAACATAGTCTGCCTCCACAGATCCAGAGGGGGCTTGGACAGTGACAGACTGTGGCTGTGCCAAGTGTTGTCACAGCCTCACTTTGGGAAAGCATGCCCTACTGGGAACATTAGGGGAGACTGTTGGGCACAGAATCTAATTGTCTTCTTTGGAAAGGGCAACATTTGGGACACTGTCATGTAGGGGCAGCATAAAGGGCACTTCATAACAGCACCTTTTTCCATTGGAAGTAAGGGCATGGGAACAGTCCAATTTAGGCCATTGTAAGGGCACCTTATAGGGTACTGCATCACATTTTCTATACAATAAAGGAACTCTTTTTACATTTATAGAGGGCACACTGTCATTTATTGCATGGGGCATCCTGTGCACTCAAGCATATTTCACAATGTGAATGGCAGACAGTAGGGCACTTGGTCTAATTTTTGCCACTCTGGGCATTTTAGAAACGCTTTCAACCATGGGGGCACCAGGCAGTCACCCCCTGAGTCTTCCAATGGGCCTGGATACACCCATGGGGACAGTATATTGCACCTATAATATTGGGGAAGCCAGAGGAGAGGTAATATACAGGCTTGTCAACATATAGGCTACTTTAAACATTGAAAATTGGGAGTCAGGTGGCCGAGCGGTTAGGGAAGCGGGCTAGTAATCAGAAGGTTGCCAGTTCGATTCCCGGCCGTGTCAAATGACGTTGTGTCCTTGGGCAAGGCACTTCACCCTACTTGCCTCGGGGGAATGTCCCTTTACTTACTGAGCGTCTGCTAAATGACTAAATGTAAAATACTTTATACAATTGAATAAAAAGTCCTCCTTGATTCTTTGTTTTTCAAGATTACCTGAAAAACTGATGATAATATTCAGGTACTGCTTTGGAGCAAGGTATACCCTTCATATTTCCTGGCATAGTTGCCCGTTCAAGAATGTCCCACATGCAAAGACATAGACAGATGCAGACAGACTGAACAGTGTCAAGGCTTGGCTACAGTGGGTTTGCTTCCTTGTGTGTGATTCCAGCAGACTACTACCCTCCTTTCTACTATTATAGTCTACTCAGAATGGGATTTATTCGCCATGAAAGTTTGCACAGACAAGGAATTTGCTTTGGCAGGAAGGTGCATACAATAAACATATACCTACAATTTAAATATGTGGACTATCTATACTAAGGGTACATAAACTAGCAGTACTAAGTGGGATTAGAATAGAATTAAATATACAATAAAATAAAATATAAGTTGCCGTAAATTCCAATATAAAAATACAAATATTACAAAAAATACAAATGTACAAGATACCATTATTGTAATGCAGTGCAAAAAGCAGTGTGTTTTAAGCAAGAAGTCATTAGAGTCAGTGTGGTCCCTTGGCCTTGTTGAAGAGGCCAACAGCGGAAGGGAAGAAACTGTTTTTGTGGCGTGAGGTATTGGTCCTGATGGACCGCAGCCTTCTGCCGGAGGGGAGTGACTGAAACAGGGAGTGTCCAGGGTGGGAGGAGTCGGCCACAATCTTCCTCGCTCGCCTCAGGGTCCTCGAGGTGCGCAGGTCCTCGAGGGTAGGCAGATTGCAGCCAATCACCTTCTCAGCAGTGCGGATGATACGCTGCAGTCTGCTCTTGTCCTTGGCAGTGGCAACAGCGTACCAGATGGTGATGGAGGAGGTGAGGATGGACTCAATGATGGCTGAGTAGAAGTGCACCATCATTGTCTTTGGCAGGTTGAACTTCTTCAGCTGCCGAAGGAAGTACATCCTCTGTTGTGCTTTCTTGATGAGGGAGCTGATGTTCAGTTCCCACTTGAGGTCCTGGGAGAGGATAGTGCCCAGGAAGCGGGGGGAGTCACACAGGGTGATGGGGGTGAGTGGGGCTGTGTTCCTCGTGAAGTCCACAACCATCTCCACTGTCTTAAGAGCATTGAGCTCTAAGTTGTTCTGGCTGCACCAGGTCACCAGGTTGGCCGCTTCCCACCTATAATCAGACTCGTCTCCACCAGAGATGAGCCCAATAAGGGTGGTGTCGTCCGCAAACTTCAGGAGTTTGACAGACGGATGACTGGAGGTGCAACTGTTGGTGTACAGGGAGAAGAGCAGAGGAGAAAGGACGCAGCCCTGAGGTGATCCGGTGCTGATGGACCGGGAGTCAGAGACTTGTGTTCCCAGCTTAACGCACTGCTTCCTGTCAGACAGGAAGTCTGTGATCCAACTGCAGGTGGAATCAGGCACGTTCAGCTGGGAGAGCTTGTCCTGAAGCAGAGCGGGGATGATGGTATTGAAGGCAGAGCTGAAGTCCACAAACAGGATCCTGGCATAGGATGCTGGGGAGTCCAGGTGCTGTAGGGTTAAGTGGAGGGCCATGTTAACTGCATCGTCCACAGACCTGTTGGCTCTGTAGGCAAACTGCAGGGGGTCCAGTAGAGGGTCAGTGATGGATTTAAGGTGTGCCAGCACCAGGCACTCGAAAGACTTCATTACCAGAGGTCAGGGCGACGGGTCTGTAGTCATTATGTCCTGTTGGCCTTGGCTTTTTGGGCACAGGGATGATGGTGGAGGACTTGAGACAGGCTGGCACATGGCATGTCTCAAGGGAGGTGTTAAAGATGTAGGTAAACACCGGAGACAGCTGGTCAGCGCAGTGCTTGAGGGTGGCTGGAGAGACAGAGTACGGCCCAGCTGCTTTGCGGGGATTCTGCCTCTTGAAAAGTCTGTTAACTTCACCCTCCTGAATGGAGAGAGTCGTCACTGTAGACGGGGGGAGGTGGGAGGCCTCCTGGGTGGGAAGGGGTAGTTCAGGACTGTCCAATTGTCTTTCAAATCTGCAGTAGAACTCATTCAGGTCGTTGGCCAGGCGGGAGTCGTTAGGAGTGGGGGGCTCTGGGCTTGTAGTTGGTAATCTGCCTGAGCCCTCTCCAGACAGAAGCAGAGTCGTTTGCAGAGAATTTGTGTTTTAGTCTCTCTGAGTACAGTCGTTTAGCCTCCCTCACCGCCTTGCTAAACCTGTTCTTCGACTCCTTGAAACTGTCTTTGTCCCCACTCCTAAACGCGGCCTCTTTCTCTGACCTCAACCTTCTGAGTTTAGCTGTAAACCAGGGTTTGTCGTTGTTGTAGCTTACCCTGGTGCGTGTTGGTATACAGCAGTCCTCACAGAAGCTGATGTATGATGTCACAGCCTCTGTGAGCTCATCCAGACTATTGGTAGCAGCTGTGAACATGTCCCAGTCAGTGCAGTCCAAGCACGCCTGCAGATCCTCCATAGCTTCACTGGTCCACTGTTTTGATGTCCTCACAGCAGGCTTGCAGCGCTTTAGCTTCTGCCTGTATGCAGGAACCAGGTGGACCATGGCGTGGTCAGAGTGACCCAGTGCTGCTCGGGGGACCGCATGGTATGCTTTGCTGATTGTAGAGTAGCAGTGATCCAAGGTGTTTCCTTCTCTGGTAGGGCATTTGATGAATTGTCTATATTTTGGGAGTTCTTGAGTGAGATTGCCTTTGTTAAAGTCGCCTAGCACAATAACCAAGGAATCCGGATTTTCATGCTCCACACTCTGTATCTGGCTGGCGAGCACACGTTGAGCCTCGTTGACGCTAGCCTGCGGAGGCATGTAGACGCCAACCAGAATGAATGATGCAAACTCTCGTGGCGAGTAAAAAGATCTACAGTTAATAAAAAATGATTCCAGATCAGGAGAACAGTGCTGCAGAATCACTGTCACATCTTCACACCAGCCACTGTTAATGTAAAAACAAATACCACCGCCTTTTGTTTTGCCAGAGAGCACAGGGTCACGATCCGCTCTCAGCAGTTTGAAACCTGCTAGCTGTAGCGCAGAGTCTGGGATCAGTTCACTCAGCCATGTCTCCGTAAAGCACAAAACGGAAGATGAATGAAAGTCTCTGTTTTTCCACACCAGTAGCTACTCTCCTTTCTATTACTTTTTACAAAGGATGGTAGGCTGCTCTTATGTGTTCATTGCCATCCTTAAGAGTTGCTAAAGTGTTATTTCATATATATATATATTTATGTATTTTTTTTTTTTAAGAATGACAATTACATTTATCTAGATAAACAATGCTGGGCCTGCTAAACCTATACTTCTTCCACAGATACTGGTCAGGGAACCATTACTTCTGTCTCTGAAGACCCTTGGGGCTGGTGGGATAAACGCTCTTTGTATAATCTGAGCACCTTCATCCACCACAGGGTTGTCAAAGAACGGATACGCCATAATTGATTGTAACTTGTCTAGACGCTCTGCTAAGTTTTCTAAGTCCTTATTTTATGTCAATTAACCAATGGCTTTTGAAAACAAAAGTGACATTATTTCTTAACTTGTTTATTTAAATTAATATATTTTTGGGAGATTAAGTAAACATGTAGCTAAATCATTAATGTCTGCACTTCAAAAAGTCTGAATTTACGTTTCCGAACACGAACTAAAGTGGTTTGCGCGCAGGAATTTACTCGACGGAACTGTCTTTTGAGATTCTGTTTCCGCCTGTTTGAAATTATTTGCAACACATTTTAGTTTAGCTTGACTTTTAGCCTGACACGGATCAGGCTAGTTCCGAAGTATAAGTTACCTTGGTTACGTAGCTAGAACTAAAATAAGCCACCTTAATGGAACGGAACTCTCGCTAAAGTAAGTGAGACTTGGCGAGATAAGTCTAGCTTTTCCTTAATCGACGTTGATGGAACACCCCCCAGCTCCGCTTGATTATAGCCAAGTTAGCTTGTTGACAGCTACACTACGATCCTGTATCATATCTGATCACTGTGGATTCACTTGTGTGAGTATTTAAAGTTCGGAACAGTAATGACAGTAATAAGTTATACCCCTAATTTGCAATGACCTATAAAATAAACCCACACAAACACGTTCCTTAATTTTTACCACAGTATCCATGACTCGTTTCCGGTACATATCCAGGAAACACTACAATTACGTCACTCTCACGTTACATATCAAGGAATGAAGCTTGGCGCAAGTTAAGTCAGGCAAGACTGGACCCTGCACTCAGGCACACACGATAAGGTTCCACTATTCACTCCCTCTGCTAAGAACGCTCTCTTCTTTCCCTCTTTCTCAAGTCGGGCTGTCATCTAGGTTCAGTAGGCAATCGATTAGCCGCTCTCCTATCAATTAGCGGTGACAGAACTGTCCCCGCTGTGCCTTTTAAATATGTGTTTCTCCCCGTTTAGTTTGACCATGCTACCAAAGTGCATAACCCTCCACCTCTCCGTCGCCACCCGGTGACTTTGTTCTGGCTCCTCTGTCTGGGTCGTTGGCTGCCGCCACCACCACCAGTGTCTGGACTCCATGGGGGATTCCTCTTCGGATACGGGGCAGACACCCTTTGATCATTTAATTCCCCATGGGGTCTAAGCTCCAAACACTTGTAGTACATTTATCATTCTGTAAACTAGAGAGGGTACAATTTCTGGGGAAATTGTAGGGTGTGCTTGCTTGCGTCGGTTGCACAGGGGGGGTCCGCTTTTTATGAAATGTTTACAACTGATATTTCTGTATATTTTATATAAAAATGCATACTTATTATTTATAAACATTACATAGATTTAAAAGCATATTTTTTTGCTGCTCATTTACAACTCAAAATACGAGTGAAGTGTAGAATGAAATAGATGTCTTCTCATTTCCCCTGGAAGAGGCAGCTTCATAGCTGAATCAAAACGAATACATTTGGCAGACCGGTGTAAAAATTGACCTAATCTCTATGATTTAAACGTCCTTTTAAGTTTTCCCTTCTCGTGATATTTTCAGGCATTTAGCCTACTCATTGCATTCATTCATAATAAAGAACCCCCTTTGAAGATTATTCTACGACGTTACCCGGCAGTAGAAGATGGAATCGCGATTCAAACAGTACCATCTGCTAACTGAAAATATGCCCCCAAAAACGTAAATAAGCTTGACTTTATTTAGTGGAAAATCGTTCATTCATAAAAAGCTCACTGGTAGCGATCATTGTCAGTAACAACGCAAAATGCGATATAGCCCTGTGTGGAGAAGTTGCCCCGGTAAATTGTACTACTACGGTACAGTACTAGACTACTGCTGTGTTCGTCTTGGTAGCGATTGCGTTGGTTGAATTGGATTTAACGTTCCGTTGTACAGTTTAAGCTGAAATTAATTATTGTCATGAACAGATTGACAACGTTTAGCCTGTGGCAATGAAGTTCAGGTTAGTAGATAGTAAGTAAGGGGAGTGCCGAACATGTTCTGTCGCCGTTTGACTTCTTAAACAGCCGTGTAGTGTAGATGTTTTTGTAGTGTGTCTCGCGTAAGCTACAGCGTTGCAGTGAGATACACTGGTTTGAAACCACAGGTAATGGTAATTTCACCAACAAATCGTTTACTAATGTCAGAATAAATCCTACAACGAAAATGTATATGTGAGGAATGTTTATTTTAACGATTGAAAACAGATAACGCTACATTATAGACCACTGTAGTATGTGTTGCCCGGGCAACACAGGCTAATGTCATGATGCTAATACTTCAGTGAAATAGTAGACTACTGTTTCCGAAAGTAGATGTACTTCCTTAATAATATCAGCTTATAGTGTACATTACACATCACAATTGTGTGTCATATCACAAAGTAAAATGAGTAAATAGTTATCACCCTGGCCTCTTTTCTTGTGGCGTTTCTGCAGCTGCCTTGCAGTAAAGCTATAGTTAGCCTAGCTATCCCCCAAGTTAACAGATGCAAAACGAATGTTCTGCCAAAAGTAGTCACGCGTGTTTTCGTGACGCAGTGACGTTAGTAACGTCAGTGACTGTGGCTAGCAAATTAGCCACCGTTAGCTTCACTTTTCGCCACAAAAACTTAACTTAAGCCTAAACCATGCAACGGAACGTAAATTCCAATAGAAGCAACTCAATCGCTACCAAGACGAAACTTTTGACACCTACGTTGTCTATGTAGGCCAAATATTGACTGAGTTCTAGGGGGGCAAAAAGAAGAAAAAAAAGATATATATGTGAGAGAACAAAGGTTGTGCCCTTGCCGAAGGCAAAGCACACCCAATACTATATATGTGAGAGAACAAAGGTTGCGCCCTTGCCGAAGGCAAAGCACACCCAATAATGCAGACATCCATTCTAAATTGATGGCTAGTTTTTGTGATCTCTTGCTACCATCTACTGCCATTGATTTCCGTGTTGATGGAACATTTATTATTCCTCATTTGTCAGGCCACAGTTCAAGTATTGCAAAAATGTGTAATTTGTTTGGAAAATCTAGGCTCGAGCTACTTGATGGAAGACATAGAATAAACCAGACTTTATGCTTATTCAAAATAACAACTTATTGAAATGACAAGACAGTAATGTATGACTGTAATGTTTCATAGGGTTATGAACACACCTCTTGTCATACCACTTGACTGCCTGCTGTTGACCGTTTTCTATATATTGAACATCTCCCTTTCTAATTTTACAGGTGAATGTGAATCAGGGCTCCAGACTAACTTGTTGCCTTGGTTGCACTGGTGCGCCTAACTTTTTTATTTAGGTGCACCAGCACTAAATTTAGGTGCACCCAAATTTTTCCTTGCGTCGCCACAATTTCAAGGTCACCTTTTTATCACGCTCCCTATACATTCATATATATTATGTAAATGATCTTAAACTAGAATAAGGTGTAGGTAAATATATTTTTTATTTGAAGCACAATCATACTGTATATATATAAAAAACAAAATTTTAAGTGCTTCACTGAGCTACCAAACTAAAACATTTTAAGCAAAATAAAACATTTCAAAATAGAAAGTGCTACAGTTTAAAAGTGCTTCCCTGAACTGAGACCTAACATTTCATGGCTCAGTGTTATAGCGGGTCCCACCTTGCTGTCCCATGCCCTTCGGATGGCCAACACCTGTAATTTGGGCTTCTTGCCCTATGGCCTTGGCTAAATCATCTTGCCACACTCTCCCTAGTATCAAAATCCTAGTTCCATGGGTTAGCTCCATGGCCCAGCTTCGTAACTCAGGGGTCCGCAATTCATTTTTACAAGGGGCCACATGAGAAACCTGAAATGTGTTGGAGGGCCTCATCAATTTGCTCACTATTCATTTTCTCCCATTGTAAAAAGCAGTAAAGTATATATTTTGATTAGCTGCTACTGGTTATCAAAAGAATAAGGATTTTCTGTAAATATTTATATAAATATTTTATATTTTGGTGTAGGTCAAATAGGAAATATTATAGAAGTAATAAACAGTATAAACAACAACAAGTGTTTCATTTTATTTGTAACCAGTTAATCTTCACAAACACTGAAAAGTTGCTTTGCAGTATGTTAAAGATGTGGAATTGATCAATTTTATACAAAAAGCAATACGTTTTTTCACTTCATTTTGTTCTGTGAGAGAAATCCACTGGGCTTGAACAAGTGCATCGAAATCTGTCTGAGGTGGATATGCGAAGGACAGCTGACAGGTAATGATCAGGGTCTGCAGTTCAACTAGCAAACCATCAGCCCGCGCCCACTGAATCAGTCAAGTTCTTATTATGTCAGCGTTAGTTTTTTTTCTTCACAGCTTTCACTTTGACCTCAGTAAACAGATACTTAGAAGTCCATGTCTTGTTAAAAGTTAATCAGTGGCAAAGTTTTTCATTTTTGAGGGCTGACCAACAGCTAACTCTCCTGTCGGTGAGGTTGTGTAAGCGCACATATGTAAATCGCCTGATCACTGTAGTCTTTCAGGACTACATATTTACTACCGCTCAACACATTTATTCGGCGCATAGATGTAATCTATGTTCTGTGTACTTATATGTTATGCCAGGTTGTCTTGCGTTGTCTTGTCTTCAGTGCCCAATTTCAGTGCCCAGTCTGACCTTGTGGTGTTCTGTGCACCTGACAATAAAATACTTGAACTTGAAGTATCCCATCCTCTTTGTGTCTTGGGGAATTTGTCACAAGTTTCATCTTGTCTTGTTGGACCAATTTTATTTACCTAATTCTACTTAGTTGTTGTAGTTGTTTAGGTTATGTCTAAGTCCTGGAAGAATGTTGTTTCGTTTCATTGTGTAATGTAAGTGTATGAATAAATGCCAGTTGACATGTCAAGACAACAGACCCAGATATGCCAAGCCCATCATGATCCTGGATGTCCATAGTGGATCCTGTGTAAAGGTCCTAAATATAGCCAGTACATCACACAACTCAAACATGCTGTACATGTTTGAGTTGTGATATGTTTTATGGCTCAATGTTTGTGGTTATGATATTCATTGATATGTAACGTGAGAGTGACGTGATTGTACCCTTTCCTGGACATGTACCTGAAACTAATTCAAGGATGCTGTGGTAAAAATTAAGAAACGTGTTTGTGTGGGTTTTTTATAGGTTGTTGCGAATTAGGGGTATAACTTTACTGTCATTACTGTTCCGAATTTGAAATATTCATATAAGTGAATCCACAGTGATCGGATATGGTATATGATCGTTTGTAGCTGTCGACAAGCTAACTTGGCTATTACCGATAATATAGGCTGCCATGTTTTTTGTTTTGATCAGTACTCAATCGATTGTGGGTGTCAAAGGGTCAACGAGATAACCTACTCTTCTCACGAGAAAATAATGAGGTGTACGAGGTAAAGTGGTACATCATCAAAGTTCATCTTTGTTGCCGGAACACCAAAAAATCCAATATGGCCGCAAGTAAATACGAGACGAAAGACAGACGAATGTCGGATGTTTTAGATGCATACTTGTGAATGTATAGCGATTATTTTCGATCTATGGTTGGTTGTACAATAGTAAAATATTTTGAAAGTGATAGCCAAGTCAAGGAATACAGATAATATTATGGTTTACTAGGTGACGTGAGTAAAGCGTAAGTTATTTTTGGTTAGCTAACATTAGCTAACTAAATTGTCTGAACGTTTACATATGGATAATAAAGGTATACTTTTGCAAAATATACAGTACATTGAGACTTATGTTTATAATATACACGTAGGCTACTGCTGAAGGCTTTATTGTTACGTAATAAGCCAAACTGGACATTCTAAGGACTCGTTCGAAATCACACCTGTGTGATCGTACTCCGCAGGGCCCACCCAGAACTGATCACACAGGTGTGATCGTACTCCTCAAAGGGTTAAATGTCTATGGATATGTTTTACAATACTGGTATGTGCTACAATTAAACTATTAACTTAAATATTACTCAAATGAAATACCCTTTTAAGCCACCACTATTACCCAATAGTGGCTTATCCTAAGGAAATACTCAGAACTCAGGTTGTTCAATTATCAAAAAAATATAGTTTACTGATTTGTATAAGTAAATATTAATACATATGTAATGAATTCTTAATGAAACAAAATAGGATACACAATGTATGAATAGCTTTTGAATGAAATGAAATTACAACAAACCTCAAGTTTGAATGCACCTTCACATATAAACAAATCAGCAATTACCGTTACCTATATTATGTCCCTAACAGACATCTATATTATAATAGCTGGTAGGCTACTTGAACTAACATTCAGCTAACTTTTAACATTGCATTAGCACGAATCACATACGTGGGCCAACACACGCACACACACACACATCCTCTCACCGGTGATTCACCTTGAAGTATTCAAAATCTTTATGTCTATTCCAATATGTAATGATGGTATTCAATGACACAAATCTGTGTTCTAGAAAGAGTGGTCTGGAGTCGCAGAGGTCCGATAATATCAGCTTTAATGCAGCAGTTGGAAATCAACAAGTACAGAGCTTTGGGCTTTTTCTAAGTTTCCCTACCCGCAACAGAGTTTGGGCTGGTTCACAAAGTCCAACTGGCTATCTTTCCCTGCCCCAGCATATTATATACAATGCAATTGAAACAAGTATCAAAAAGGGTTCAGCTTGTTCTCTCGTGCGTCAGGGAGTTGTTCTTGCCTACGCGTCCCACCTGCTCGGGTGCCATCTCCACACAGTTTCAAGGTTGTTTCTGAAAATGAAGAGATAGAGACACAAAGAACAGCCTGCTTCCCACACTCAGTGTGAGACCCAATGTTTAAGCCTGAGCACACTTCTCAGATCATAAGACAAAACTTTAATAAGCACAATGCATAACTTTATTAAGCACAATATATTCTTTAATCCCTCTTTTGATCTCTGAAAACACCAGAGATCAATCAACATAGCCTGGACCAACCACCGCCTCCTCGTCCTGGTCAGCAAGCCCCAGCAACGGCATTTGGAACCCCTTCGTCGGGTTCTCCACAGCCGAGACAATGATCCTGTTACACAGGGATCTGGGCCCCGTTCGTCGTAAGGGTTGAAGCTAAGTTAATCAATTGTACCTTTAGCCCGTTACATTAGCGAGATGAGTGAGAATAGCAAATATCGGTTCGTCAACAGCTGATCCGCATCCAAATCATGTGGTTAATTTCAATCAGGCTAAACTTATCAGGGAAATTGCACATGCACGTCCTACTTCAAAAGGCAGGAAAGGTCAATCACCAACACCGTGATTTTCTAACGGTATGATGGCGGAAAATACGAAAGAGAGAGCGGTGATAGGCTATTCTCGCCATCCGAGCAAACTATTATAATGAGTCTCTATAAGACAATAAGCATATATTATCATGGCTAAGTCAAACACCGCCACCGCTGCCAGAGCAAGACAAGCAGCTTGGCAAAAAATTGCCAATAAGCTAAATGCGAAAGTTTTGGGGAAATGTATAGGCTCATATTAAGTGCCTCATTACCCCAATCAATCAGATCACATTTCTTTAAATGTGCCTGCTGGTATAGGCTTAATGGAAATTAATAATCGAATGAGATCTTGCTAGCGAAAATAATGATCTCAACTCTTTCAGAATAAGTAGGCTAGATAAAAACAAGGCCAAAGAGTATCTAATTGATACGAATTCATAGACAATTATGAGGATATACTGCGCTTATATCATGTAGGCCTACTATATATGTGCATGTAGGCCTATGTGTAAATCCCTCTTTGATTTCATTGACTGGGACATGGCCAGGGAATATGATGAATTGATTCATCAGCTGGTTAAGCGCCAAGTACACTTTTCTTACAGCAATGCATGCTGCGGCTTTGCCAATGTTTTCTGCATCGCCTATACTGTATAAAAATGTAGCCTATAGCCTACCTGACGCAAAAAACCTCAAGGCTATGCAGTCTGAAGCACAGTTAAAGTGTCAAGTAGCTTTATTGTCAATTTCTTCACATGTCAAGACATAAAAAGGCATCGATATGACGTTTCCCACTCTCCCACAGTGAAACATATAAAAAGCACAGGCACAACAGATAAGACAAGACATTTCGTAAAACATAGCGTTACATATTCACATACAGCAGCATAAGCTCATAATAAAGCATAAAGCTTGCTGCGGCGTGTGATATATTTGCAATGTACGGCCCGAGAAGGTCTTGCAAATAAATGAGTCCTTGTCGGCTGAATCGATATCGCTCAAACAAGAACTCATCCGTGTGAAATAAAGGATCTTGGCAATCGCGAAGAACTCTATTGGTATGGAAAGCTAATCGAACTAAAATATAGTTAAGGTCCGATAAGGTCGGAACGAAGGGAGACAGATGAAATCGACGCCTCTCTCCGACCTCGTCTCGTCCACTTTATTTATTTTATATTATTTTTTATTTATTTATATGTATTTTTTTTTTGTCCAACCAGGCGCGCGCGCCGCCTTTTACGATTCGACGATTGGCGATCCCTCTCGGCGGGAGAATTGTCCTTGCGTCAGACAAATGGTAACTGTGGTCGGACCCGTGTGCCAAGCGGCCGTGCGGCTGCGGCCCCTCGGAATCAGATTGGCCACATTGATCTACATTAATTTGATAAGGTCGGAACGGCGGGAGACAAATGGTCACCGTGGTCGGACCCGTCTGCCAAGCGGCCGTGCGGCTGCGGCCCCTGTGAATCGGATTGGCCACATTGACCTACATTAATTTGATAAGGTCGGAACGGGGGGAGACAAATGGTAACCGTGGTCGGACCCGTCTGCCAAGCGGCCGTGCGGCTGCGGCCCCTCTGAATCGGATTGGCCACATTGACCTGGATAAAATTGATAAGGTCGGAACGAAGGGAGACAGATGAAATCGACGCCTCTCTCCGACCTCGTCTCGTCCACTTTATTTATTTTATTTTTTATTTATTTATTTATATGTATTTTTTTTTTTTTCAACCACGCGCGCGCCGCCTTTTACGATTCGACGATTGGCGATCCCTCTCGGCGGGAGAATTGTCCTTGCGTCAGACAAATGGTAACCGTGGTCGGACCCGTGTGCCAAGCGGCCGTGCGGCTGCGGCCCCTCGGAATCAGATTGGTCACATTGATCTACATTAATTTGATAAGGTCGGAACGGCGGGAGACAAATGGTCACCGTGGTCGGACCCGTCTGCCAAGCGGCCGTGCGGCTGCGGCCCCTGTGAATCGGATTGGCCACATTGACCTACATTAATTTGATAAGGTCGGAACGGGGGGAGACAAATGGTAACCGTGGTCGGACCCGTCTGCCAAGCGGCCGTGCGGCTGCGGCCCCTCTGAATCGGATTGGCCACATTGACCTGGATAAAATTGATAAGGTCGGAACGAAGGGAGACAGATGAAATCGACGCCTCTCTCCGACCTCGTCTCGTCCACTTTATTTATTTTATTCTATATTATTTTTTATTTATTTATTTATATGTATTTTTTTTTTGTCCAACCACGCGCGCGCCGCCTTTTACGATTCGACGATTGGCGATCCCTCTCGGCGGGAGAATTGTCCTTGCGTCAGACAAATGGTAACCGTGGTCGGACCCGTGTGCCAAGCGGCTGTGTGGCTGCGGCCCCTCGGAATCAGATTGGCCACATTGACCTACATTAAATTGATAAGGTAGGAACGAAGGGAGACAGATGAAATCGACGCCTCTCTCCGACCTCGTCTCGTCCACTTTATTTATTTTATTTATTTATTTATATGTATTTTTTTTGTCCAACCACGCGCGCGCTCGCCGCCTTTTACGATTCGACGATTGGCGATTCCTCTCGGCGGGAGAATTGTCCTTGCGTCAGACAACACCGTGGTCGAACCCGTCTGCCAAGCGGCCGTGCGGCTGCGGCCCTCGGAATCAGATTGGCCACATTGACCTACATTAAATTGATAAGGTCGGAACGGCGGGAGACAAATGGTAACCGCGGTCGGACCCGTGTGCCAAGCTGCCGTGCGGCTGCGGCCCTCGGAATCAGATTGGCCACATTGACCTAGATTAATTTGATAAGGTCGGAACGGCGGGAGACAAATGGTAACCGTGGTCGGACCCGTCTGCCAAGCGGCCGTGCGGCTGCGGCCCCTCTGAATCAGATTGGCCACATTGACCTAGATAAAATTGATAAGGTCGGAACGAAGGGAGACAGATGAAATCGACGCCTCTCTCCGACCTCGTCTCGTCCACTTTATTATATTTTTTTTTTATATGTATTTTTTTTGTCCAACCACGCGCGCGCGCGCTGCCTTTTACGATTCGACGATTGGCGATCCCTCTCGGCGGGAGAATTGTCCTTGCGTCAGACAACACCGTGGTCGGACCCGTCTGCCAAGCGGCCGTGCGGCTGCGGCCCTCGGAATCAGATTGGCCACATTGACCTACATTAAATTGATAAGGTCGGAACGGCGGGAGACAAATGGTAACCGCGGTCGGACCCGTGTGCCAAGCGGCCGTGCGGCCGTGCGGCTGCGGCCCTCGGAATCAGATTGGCCACATTGACCTAGATTAATTTGATAAGGTCTGAACGGCGGGAGACAAATGGTAACCGTGGTCGGACCCGACCTGCGGGTGTGCAGAAGACTGAACAACTCAGTCGACAACCTTTCGTAATACAAAAATAGTCAAGTGAAACATTCTCCGTCGAAATAAAAATGAAATCGTATTTGCCCTGACCGTGAAGCGAACACTGGCCACGGAGCTGAAAGCCCCACAGTCTTGCCACTAGACCACCAGGGAGATACTTGTGTATTGCCTTTCATTCCCAGGCTGTGGGTCACAACGACCCCCGAGACAGCGCGAAGGTGGCGTAATATACAACGCTGTGGGTCACAATGACCCGGAGACAGCGCGAAGGATAAGTTCAGGTTGCATAGAAAATGAGGAGAGCGTAAGGGTTATTGCGCTGTCTCTGCCTTTTTGTTAGACACGGCAACGTCTGTGTTGTCTATTACGAGACCCCGCACTGTCTCCGGTTCCTTGTGATCCACAGCGGTCTTCTGAAAATTTTACATAATACAAAAATAAATAAAGTCAAACCTTTCATTCCCACGCTGTGGGTCACAACGACCCCCGATACAGCGCGAAGGTGGCGTAATATACAACGCTGCGGGTCACAACGACCCCCGAGACAGCGCGAAGGTGGCATAATATACAACTTTGTGGGTCACAATGACCCGGAGACAGCGCGAAGGATAAGTTCAGGCTGCATAGACAATGAGGAGAGCGTGAGGGTTAACGGCTCCTCCGTGAGGTAGCTAGTGGTAGACTGTGCTTCAAAACGAAAATGTTAATTCCTGAGGTGTGTGTGGTGTGTTTTTTGTGAGGACGGGCTATTATTATCCTTTTAAAAATAACCTTTATAGTTTTGTGGTTACAGCCCATCTGACAGTATAGCCAAACAGGAACATAGAAAGCAGTCGGACCTTCTAGGACAGACGCTGTCTAGGACAGACGCTGTAATACATGCTTTGTTATTGTCATTATGTCTCTCGACATCGAGGATTGTGTGTGTGTGTGTGTTAGTGTGAATAAAGTACAATTGAACACTCTACCACATCACATTTAGTTTTATTCACTTACAACCAATATTCCCTTTTTTTATGACAAACGGTGAAGCTTTGTAGGTTGGGCAAGGTCTGTGTCAAGATGGTCATTCTTGAAGAACGGATAGACGTGGCAGCCAATCGGACACCTAGTGAAGGCCATAGAGGTTTACAGTTTTTCTGAATTGCTAAAACACTAAAAC
The DNA here is from genome assembly GCF_038355195.1 of Osmerus mordax. Classification (NCBI taxonomy): domain Eukaryota; kingdom Metazoa; phylum Chordata; class Actinopteri; order Osmeriformes; family Osmeridae; genus Osmerus; species Osmerus mordax. The sequence continues at coordinate 290,340 of NC_090060.1, read as the reverse complement.
CCATTGGCTGAACAAAGTTATCAGTTGCCTAAACTCATGTAGCTAATTGTGCAGTCTGTTGTCAATACCTTAAACCATTTCACATGGTAAAACACAATTTGCAAATCTCACATAGACTTTTCAGCAAAACTCTAAACACATTCTCATTCTCAAAACACATTCTGCACTCTAATGCACATGTCATCCATACTGGTAAACACAAGTGGCAACAATCAAATACAAATAGAGAACACATGTCATTGATTAAACACAACCACTCAAAATTGATTTCACTTGATGTCAAATGATGTGACACAACCAATATAAGGCAGTTTTGAGAGCAAACAGGTTGTTGAAGGTGGGAAGGAGAAGGTCTGAGAATGAATGGAAGAAACTATGTGAGAGGACGAGGACGAGTGCGTATTCGAGGTGGGCGACGAGGAGGAAGAGGAGGAGGGCGAGGAAGAGGAGGACAAAGAGGCAGAGGAAGACAAGGAGTGGAAATATCGGATGAAATTAGAGCAACAGTCATTGACCATGTTATAGTCCATGGATTGACAATGAGGGAAGCAGGACTTAGAGTGCACCCCAATTTGAGCCGATTTTCTGTGTCCACCATAGTAAGGACATTCAGAGAAGAGAACAGGTACAGTATACTACTGTATTTTTGTAATTGCAGATTTACTGTACTACACTATTGCAGCTGTTTCAATAGACATTTGTAAAGTTCATCACTGTATGTATTGTACTGCATGAATATTTTTTGTAACTGCACATCTACTTTTTGTAGAACTACAAGGCTGCCACATGCAGGTGGAAGGACAGCTATATTCACTCCGGAGCAAGAGACCATTATAGTGGGCATGGTCCTTCAAAATAATTTGATACGACTCAGAGAAATCCAGGAACGAGTCATACAAGACAACACACACTTCCAGGGAATCGACAGTGTGAGCATATCCACAATTGACCGTGTCCTCCATCGTAACAGCATACGAATGAAACAGGTATACCGAGTACCTTTTGAGCGAAACTCACAAAGGGTGAAAGAATTGCGAGCTCAGTATGTGCAAGTAAGTGTACATTCAGACACATTTACTGTAATCCAGATTGTCTACAGTACTGCCACATACTATGTGAATGACATTACTCTTCAGTACATACAATGTATGTGAATCAGAAGTGCATATACGGTAGGCCTAATTGAACTCTACAATATAACACTGTCTCTGTACGACTTACAAAATTCTACATACAGTATATTGTATTCCTACACAGACAATATTTGACTTGGAATCCTTGGAGAGACCCCATGAGTTCATCTTTGTCGATGAAGCAGGCTTCAATCTAACGAAGAGGAGAGGGAGTCAGGTGGCTGAGCGGTGAGGGAATCGGGCTAGTAATCCGAAGGTTGCCAGTTCGATTCCCGGTCATGCCAACTGACGTTGTGTCCTTGGGCAAGGCACTTCACCCTACTTGCCTCGGGGAAATGTCCCTGTACTTACTGTAAGTCGCTCTGGATAAGAGCGTCTGCTAAATGTAAATGTAAAATGTAAGGAGAGGCCGAAACATGATTGGACAGCGCGCCGTTGTTGAAGTCCCTGGTCAACGAGGTGGCAATGTCACAATCTGTGCTGCTATCAGCAACCATGGTGTTCTACATCACCATGTTACACTCGGGCCATATAACACCCAGCATCTTCTCAGATTTCTTGACAATCTAAGAGATATTTTATTTGAGCAGCGGGTTCAAGAGCAGCAGGGTCAAGAGCTAAATGAGAATGACATTCCCACCTATGTAATAGTGTTGGACAATGTCAGTTTCCACCGAGCAGCTCTGGTAAGGGAATGGTTCAACATCAATGGTCAGTTTATGACCTTGTACCTCCCTCCATACTCGCCTTTCCTGAATGCGATTGAGGAGTTTTTCTCCTCATGGAGATGGAAAGTGTATGATAGACAACCCTACACCAGGGTAAATCTGCTGCAAGCCATGGAATTAGCCTGTGATGACATAGGTCAGGAATCATGTCAGGGCTGGATACGGCACACAAGAGGCTTCTTCCCCCGCTGCCTCAGGAGAGAAAATATTGCTTGTGATGTCGACGAGGTGCTCTGGCCTGACACAGCCCAAAGACAAGAAGAAGCACATTGATGACATGATGACTCCTTTGATTTTTGTCCCTTTTTACTTTTACTGTAGTAGCGCATACTGTAGTAGGCCTACAGTGCATTGTAGGCTGTATAATGTACAATAAACAAGTTGTATGGCCCTGAACATTGTGCTTTCCATTTGTTACAGTAACAGTACTGACTGCTCAATATATTTTGACTGGTTATAGGTTCATATCAACAAAGAACAAGAATGAGTTGTGAGTAGTGAGATGCAGGGTACCGTACTGTATAGGGGTACAAGGAGGAGAAAGGACCAACAAAAATGAGAGCAAAGCAGAGTAGTAATTGCTGATACATTTTTAGCTACTACAGTTTTTCTGAATTGCTAAAACACTAAAACCCATTGGCTGAACAAAGTTCTCAGTTGCCTGAACTCATGTAGCTCATTGTGCAGTCTGTTGTCAATACCTTAAACCATTTCACATGGTAAAACACAATTTGCAGATCTCACATAGACTTTTCAGCAAAACTCTAAACACATTCTCATTCTCAAAACACATTCTGCACTCTAATGCACATGTCATCCATACTGGTAAACACAAATGGCAACAATCAAATACAAATAGAGAAAACATGTCATTGACAAAACACAACCACTCAAAATTGATTTCACTTGTTTCAAATGATGTGACACAACCAATATAAGCCAGTTCAGAGAGCAAACAGGTTGTTGAAGGTGGGAAAATATTTCTTGTGATGTCGACAAAGTGCTCTGGCCTGACCCAGCCCAAAGACAAGAAGAAGCACATTGATCACATGTTCATATCAACAAAGAACAAGAGTGAGTTGTGAGTAGTGAGATGCAGGGTACAGTACTGTATAGGGGTACAAGGAGGAGAAAGAACAAAAAAAAGAGAGCAAAGCAGAGTAGTAATTTCTGATACATTTTGAGCTACTATGATAGAACATGTTGTCGTTCATCAAAAGACAATGACGGATAAATATGAAATTTGTTTTGAGGTTATGTAAAAATGATCTTCTCCTTGAGAACTATATATGTTTTGAACAATGTGTTTTCAATTTTTTTGTGTATTGTTTACTGACTGCTTGATAGTGTATATCATTTTGATCACTTTGTTTATGATTTGAGAGCAGTGTTTGATTTTGAGCACAGGTAAATCTGTTTTGAGGCGAAAGCTTGATTTTGAGAACAGGTAAAACTGTTTTGAGGCGAAAGTTTCATTTTGCAAGAGGATTCAGAGGTTTTGTAAATAGTGCTTGAAGATGAGGTTTTGTGTTTACAGTTTTGAGAAAATGGGTGACTGTTTCAAGAATGTGTTTTAGCAATTGTGAAAAACTGTATACTGTAAGAGAACATGTTTTCGTTCATCAAAGACAATGATGGATAAATATGAAATTTGTTTTGAGATAAAAAATGTACTTCTCCCTGAGAACTATATGTTTTGAACAATGTGTTTTCAATTTTTTGGTGTATTGTTTACTGACTGCTTGATAGTGTATATCATTTTGATCACTTTGTTTATGATTTGAGAGCAGTGTTTGATTTTGAGCACAGGTAAATCTGTTTTGAGGCCAAAGCTTGATTTTGAGCACAGGTAAAAGTGTTTTGAGGCGAAAGTTTCATTTTGCAAGAGGATTCAGAGGTTTTGTAAATAGTGCTTGAAGATGAGGTTTTGTGTTTACAGTTTTGAGAAAATGGGTGACTGTTTCAAGAATGTGTTTTAGCAATTGTGAAAAACTGTAATATCACTTTCACAATAACAACTTTAACACTACAGAAACGACATAATGGACAAGATAAAAAGAGTTGAAGATTCCATCTAATCCAGAAAGTAAGAATAAAGCAGACATACCTAACCCTCCTGTCACTACCTTCCAACATATTAACCATGGAGTCATCACAAAAGTAAAAACCCAAGTCGTTTACATAACTGAAGTGGACATCTCGACCTCCGTCCCCCGAACAGCTTTCGTCAACTCGCCGTGAAATATTATCAACTGGCACAATGGAGCAGTTTTACGATTGTCTCCTCTTGAAGAACAGGATCCTGACAAAATATGAGAAAGAAAACTTACATAGCGTCAACGTAACATTCTCTATTGTCGATGATGGTGATACCATGGTAGGACCTAGAGACAGTGACTTCGTCAGACCCATGTACATACAGTTGACACACTACTATCATCTTGACGCGATATTAGCCATGGTTGCATCTTACATCGATCCAGGAGTGAAAAGTCTACATGACTATCCGGTGAGACGTGTAGCACTTACAGAGATTAACACTTTGTAATATGTCACATTCAGGCTTACATAACAACAGCAGTGTCAGATATCATCCCATCCCTGTATTTTCCACAGTATGTACTATACCAATGGAGTGAATAAAAAGTATGAATCAACCCTACATTTAACAGGTTGGTGTATCTCATTTCATTGTGTATGTGTATATATCCGTATTGCTACCCCTGGGCTGTTGTTATACAACTCACAAATCTGCTACGGAAGACGCATTGAACAGTCCATTTAACACTTATCCCATTCCGGTGAGAATGTTTGTGTATATATTATGACTACATATGTCTCCTTTTTGTACAATTAACAGTTGGCTGCACTTTATATCAAATTACAGGTGTGTTGTGGGTGTGCGAATATTTTTATTCCTGAGGTGTGGTTGGTGTTTTTTGTGAGGATGGACTAGGTACTAGGCTTAGTGCCAGTTTGAATTCCGATAGTCGATTTAAAAACACCCCCCCCCCCCCCCCCCGTGCTTCAAAACGAAAATGTTAATTCCTGAGCTGTGTGTGGTGTGTTTTTTGTGAGGACGGACTATTTCCCCGGATTACAGCCAGTGTAAATTCCAATAGTGGGTTTAATGAAGCCATTTCAGAGTCAACATTGTAGCACTAGAGGAGGGGTGTTCATTAACCCTTGTGCTACCTTAGGGTCATTGTGACCCACCGTTGTGTTGTGATACCTATACATACCCCTTGTGCTACCTTCGGGTGGGTCACAATGCCTTTACCTAATAACAATAAAAATAAATATTATTTTTGCATTAACCCTGCCACGCCGTGTCGGTGCGACTCTTCCTAATACAAAAACGTAGATACGTAGGGGAGGGGTATATCACATAATATCAACAGTTAAAACTAGGACGAACACTCGCGCTGCCCTCAGGTCATTGTGACCCACCGCAGTGTCTGCGTTGTCAAAGTGTGTATATCACGTTATATCACTAGTTAACACTAGGTGGAGCTGTCTCCGGGTCATTGTGACCCAGCGCAGTGTCTGCGTTGTCAATTGTGAACCCGCCGCCTGCCCCAGAAGTTTATATATCAGGTTACATTTACATTTAGTCATTTAGCAGACGCTCTTATCCAGAGCGACTTACAGTAAGTACAGGGACATTCCCCCGAGGCAAGTAGGGTGAAGTGCCTTGCCCAAGGACACAACATCAGTTTGCATGACCGGGAATCGAACTGGCAACCTTCGGATTACTAGCCCGATTCCCTCACCGCTCAGCCACCTGACTCCCTTATATCACTAGTTAACACTAGGTGGAGCTGTCCGCGGGTCGTTGTGACCCACCGCAGTGTCTGCGTTGTCAATTACGGCGGTCGAATTAGGTAGGTGTCATTGTGCTCTCTCAACTTGACGAGGTTTGATCCACGCCTCCAACCTCTCCCCTGAGTCTAATGACGCCTTTACGATTCGACAATCAGCGACCCCTCTCGGCGGTAGAATGAGTGTGACGTCTGGCGTCAGAGAAACCGCTATCGGACCCGTCTGCCAAGCGGCCGTGCGGCTGCGGCCCTCGGAATCAGATTGGCCACATTGACCTACATTAAATTGATAAGGTAGGAACGAAAGGAGACAGATGAAATCGACGCCTCTCTCCGACCTCGTCTCGTCCACTTTATTTTTTTATTTTATTTTTTATTTATTTATATGTATTTTTTTGTCCAACCGCGCGCGCGCCGCCTTTTACGATTCGACGATTGGCGATCCCTCTCGGCGGGAGAATTGTCCTTGCGTCAGAGAACACCGCGGTCGGACCCTTCTGCCAAGTTGCCGTGCAGGTTGGACAGCCTCGGCAAGCAGACGGGCCACGTGATGTCTGGCGTCAGAGAAACCGTGGCCGGACCTCTCTCACCACTTTGTTTTTTTTTTCTTTTTTTGGGTCCAACCAGAGAAACAGAGAAAACCGCGGCCGGACCTCTCTCACCACTTTGTTTTTTTTTGTTTTTTGGGGTCCAACCAGAGAAACAGAGAAAACCGCGGCCGGACCTCTCTCACCACTTTATTTATTTATTTCTTTTTTGTCCAACCAGAGAACCAGACAAAACCGCCGTCGGACCCTTATGCCAGATTGCAGGTTGGACGGCCTCGGCAAGCAGACGGCCCACGTGATGTCTGGCTTCAGAGAAACCGCGGCCGGACCTCTCTCACCACTTTGTTTTGATTTTCTTTTTTTGGGTCCAACCAGAGAAACAGAGAAAACCGCGGCCAGACCTCTCTCACCACTTTTTTTTTATTATTTTTTTTGGGTCCAACCAGAGAAACAGAGAAAACCGCGGCCGGACCTCTCTCACCACTTTATTTATTTCTTTCTTTTTTGTCCAACCAGAGAACCAGACAAAACCGCCGTCGGACCCTTATGCCAGATTGCAGGTTGGACGGCCTCGGCAAGCAGACGGGCCACGTGACGTCTGGCTTCAGAGAACTTTTTTTAGTTTTAAAAGTTTTATTCACAACAGACACAACACAAGAAAGGCGTGGGGCCTAGACCCCACTCACCCAACCGACACTGTCCGCACAAACCCCAATCCCCATAAACACCTCATAGACACCACAATAAACCATCGCCCTTCCCAAAACCCCCACACCCCCAGCCCCTTACACACACAAGTGAAATCCTTAAATAAAACAAATAATAGGAATAACAGGAAACAATAAACGCACACCAACCACCCGTAGGGGCAATACACAAAATCTGAGGCTTCACCCAGGGGCAGGGTACACAGGGACACAATCAGGACCTCACTGGGCCAAAGGCCACGCTCAGGGGCCAATCCCAGCAAAACACAAAAAACACAGACAGGGTGACCCTCCCACACAAAAACCAACACCACCCAAAAAAAACCCCGCCCCTCACAGGAGGCCAAGACCCCCCTTCCACCTCTCTCTGGCCGCGTGCATCCCCCGCCTCCTCACATCCACCCCCACCCTCACCCGTAGACTATCCTCCACCCTCTTAACACACCCCTCCACCCCCCAGTCCACCCCTCTCTGCACCCACTCCTTCCTCGCCTGCCACAACACCCGTTTAAAAAGGCTGATGATCAGCCACAGGAAGAAGCGATTACGCCTTCCCCCTGACCACCCCACACCCCTCTCCACCCTCACCCATGTGAGCCTAAACCCTGTGACCACCCTGCCCAGCAAAACCCCCGCCCTCGCCCACACTACCCCCGCAAAAGGACAGTCCCACATGACGTGTCTTATGGACTCGTCACCGCTACAGGTGGCCCGCGGGCACACCGAGGTCCGTGCCAGGCCGTGCCGGTGCATGATCTCCCGCACCGGCAGGCCCTTGTGAAGGCACAGCCAATTCAGGTCTTTGAGACCGTTGTCAAGACCGGGCAGTTGTACTGACGACCAGACCGCGGCGGGTATCCCCACCACGGCCGGCGCACAGACTCCCTGCACCAACTCGGCATACAGGGCCCTCTGACTCAGGCCCATTACCGGGTCCCTGGCCGCAGGGTGCAGCTTCATCCACTTGGCCGCTTGGCCAAAGTGCCACGGCAGCTGCTCCGCCCGGGGGCCCAGGTTGGACCACTCTATCAAGTGCCTCGCCTGATACGAAAAGAAAAAATGTAGGAAGTGCCCAGAAGGGTGCAGCACCGGACTGGACAACTCTCCCAAAAGAAAACAAACGAACACGCAGTCAAGTTTCAGCGGGAAGTTCGGCACATCCCTCCCCCCCTGACTCACGGGGGCCAGCATGCGGACCCTCGACACGATCTCGTATCTCCCCCCCCAGAGGAAGCGAAACACGAGCCGCGTCAAGGGCCGCCGCATGCCGGCCGGCATGGGATACACGTAAGCCAGGAAGAGGAGAGTCGGCAACACCTCCATCTTCAGGACCAGTACTTTCCCCACGAATGTCAAAGTCCTGGCCTTCCACAGGGACAACTTCCGCTCGACCGCGTTTAGGCGCCTGGTCCAGTTGGCCGTGGCGCACTGGGCTGCCTGAAAATGCACCCCCAAGATCCGCAGGGGCCCTGCACAGTGAGCCAGCCCCCCTGGTACATCCGTCCTTCCCCTCCAGCGCCCAAAGAACTTCACCGACGACTTGGTGAGGTTGAGCACCGCACCAGAGGCCTTCGTGAAGTCTTGGAAGGTCTCCAAGGCTCGGATCAGGCTAGCGTCGCTCCCCAGCAGCAGAGTGGTGTCGTCTGCGTACTGAGTCATCTTGACCCGTAGGCCCCCGCTACCTGGTACCAGTATCCCATCAACACCGGGGTCGGCCCGAATGGCCGCCGCCAGGGGCTCCATATAAAGGATGAACAGCAGGGGTGAGAGCGGGCACCCTTGCCTAACCCCTGAGACCAAGTCAAACCTCTGTCCCAAGTGCCCATTGATAGAAACCGTGCACCCCACGGCCGAGTACAGAGTACTCAGCCACCCGATGAACACGTGCCCTATCCCTAGCCTCTCTAACACCTTAAACAAAAAACCTCTGTGGACCCTATCGAACGCCTTTGCCTGGTCGAGGCCGGCTACCATCAGAGGCAGCCCGCGGTCCCCGGCCCAGGCTATGACGTCCCGGAGCAGCTGGAGATTCCAGCGCGCGGACTGGCCCCCTACGCCACAGGTCTGGTCCTCGTGCACGACGCCCGGGAGTGCTGTGCGCAGCCGGTCCGCCAAGACCTTGGCCAACAGTTTGTAGTCCACGCACAGCATGGTCAATGGCCGCCAGTTCCCCAGGTCGGTGCCGTCCCCTCCCTTCGACAGGAGGGACAGCACCCCGTCGGCCATCGACCCTCCCAGGGTCGCCGTGCCGAGGACCTCGATGAGGACCTCGAGGACCGCCGGCCCGATCACATCCCAAAACTTGAGATAGAACTCGGCCGGCAGCCCATCGAGGCCCGGCACCTTCCGCCAGCCCATGCGCCTCAGTGCTCCCTCCAGCTCCCCAAGGGACAACGGCGCCTCCATGGCCGCCGCCACCTCTGGAGGCGCCCGCCGGGTCAACGCTCTAAGGAAGAATCAGAATCAGAATCAGAAAGGGATTTATTCGCCATGAAAGTTTGCACAGACAAGGAATTTGCTTTGGCAGGAAGGTGCATACAATAAACATATACCTAAAATTTAAATATGTGGACTAACTATACTAAGGGTACATAAACTAGCAGTACTAAGTGGGATAAATATAAGTTGCCGTAAATTACAATATAAAAATACAAAAATACAAATATTACAAAAAATACAAATGTACAAGATACCATGTTGTGGTGCAGTGCAAAAGCAGTGTGTTTTAAGCAATAAGTCATTTGAGTCAGTGTGGTCCCTTGGCCTTGTTGAAGAGGCCAACAGCGGAAGGGAAGAAACTCGCCATAACCCTCATCTACCTCCCTGGCACTAAACAAAACGCGGTAATAGTCGGTGGCGGCCTCCACCATACGGGCAGGCTCCGCTGCTACGTGGCCCTGGAGGTCCCTCACCCCCGCGAACACTGACCTCCTCTTCGCCGCTTTGACCGAGGCGAAGAAAGAGGCCGAGCACGTCTCATTCTCTTCCAAGAAATCCTGACGCGCCCTCAAGAGGTAGGCGCGAGCACGACGCTCGTGGATGACCCTCAAACGGACCTTGAGAGCGGCACACCGCTGCAAGTCGGGGGACCCTCCCAGGTTTCCCAAGGAATGCTCCAGCTCAAGTTGGTGCTGCAGCCGTGCGATCTCCGCCCTCAAAGCCTTCGCCTGCCTCCTGCAGTGCCCCTGGATAAAGTCCCTCAGTCGGCCCTTAACAGTCTCCCACCACTCGACCACCCCCGCGTAGAAGGGCTTAAGGCCCACGAGGCCCTGATAGAAGTGGGCCACGGAGTCGCAGAAATCCCGCTCCTCCAAGACCCCCAGGTTGAGGCGCCAGTACCCCCGGCCAAAGACCGGCACCCGGGCCCGCACCGTCAAGAGGACCCCATCATGGTCCGAGAAGAATACAGGGAGCACCCGGCCCGACACCGGTCCCAAAGACCGAGGCAAGAAAACGTAGTCTAAACGCTTCTGGACCCCACGGGAATTACGCCACATGGGCCCGTCCAAATGAGGGGCAGTGCGCCTCCCCCCATCCACCAAACTATGCCCGCTAAACAAAACCCTCCACGCTGCTACACTTACCTCACCCGTGCCCCCTAACTCCACATTGAAATCCCCCCCTACCACCAACACCCTGTTTGTTGCACAGTGAGGGGCCACACACTCCACCAACTCCCCCCTCGCCACCCTCCCCTGTGGCCCATACACGCAAATCACCCGCATTTTCATTTCCCCCACACAAATATCAGCCCCCATGGCCCTCCCCTGTGATATCATAAAAGACCCCTCCACCCGAACCCCACCGCCCCCAAACAAAATCCCCACCCCTGATGAGTGCACCCCCCCCACACTCCATACAGACCCCCCCCTTCCCCACTCCCGCGTAAACCCCACCACATCACCCCTGTCCCTTAAGTGCACCTCCTGTACAAAACACACAGTGAAATTCAAACCCCCCAAAAACGAAAAAACCGCCGCCCTCTTCACCCTGTCCCTCAATCCCCGCAAATTAAAAGTACAAACAGTGAAAGACATGATACATACATAAAAGAAAAAACCCCACCAAGACCCCAACCTATCAACCATACAAATCCTCCCCCACCCCACTCCCACTCCCCTCCCCCTCCTCCGTCTCCATCCTTTCCCCCCAGGAGGCCGGCACCGGGTTTGGCTCCCCCACCCCCTCCCCGCCCTCTATAAAACCCCACCTAACTCCACCGGGGTGTCGGGCATCTTTTTTTATGACAAACGGTGAAGCTTTGTAGGTTGGGCAAGGTCTGTGTCAAGATGGTCATTCTTGAAGAACGGATAGACGTGGCAGCCAATCGGACACCTAGTGAAGGCCATAGAGGTTTACAGTTTTTCTGAATTGCTAAAACACTAAAACCCATTGGCTGAACAAAGTTATCAGTTGCCTAAACTCATGTAGCTAATTGTGCAGTCTGTTGTCAATACCTTAAACCATTTCACATGGTAAAACACAATTTGCAAATCTCACATAGACTTTTCAGCAAAACTCTAAACACATTCTCATTCTCAAAACACATTCTGCACTCTAATGCACATGTCATCCATACTGGTAAACACAAGTGGCAACAATCAAATACAAATAGAGAACACATGTCATTGATTAAACACAACCACTCAAAATTGATTTCACTTGATGTCAAATGATGTGACACAACCAATATAAGGCAGTTTTGAGAGCAAACAGGTTGTTGAAGGTGGGAAGGAGAAGGTCTGAGAATGAATGGAAGAAACTATGTGAGAGGACGAGGACGAGTGCGTATTCGAGGTGGGCGACGAGGAGGAAGAGGAGGAGGGCGAGGAAGAGGAGGACAAAGAGGCAGAGGAAGACAAGGAGTGGAAATATCGGATGAAATTAGAGCAACAGTCATTGACCATGTTATAGTCCATGGATTGACAATGAGGGAAGCAGGACTTAGAGTGCACCCCAATTTGAGCCGATTTTCTGTGTCCACCATAGTAAGGACATTCAGAGAAGAGAACAGGTACAGTATACTACTGTATTTTTGTAATTGCAGATTTACTGTACTACACTATTGCAGCTGTTTCAATAGACATTTGTAAAGTTCATCACTGTATGTATTGTACTGCATGAATATTTTTTGTAACTGCACATCTACTTTTTGTAGAACTACAAGGCTGCCACATGCAGGTGGAAGGACAGCTATATTCACTCCGGAGCAAGAGACCATTATAGTGGGCATGGTCCTTCAAAATAATTTGATACGACTCAGAGAAATCCAGGAACGAGTCATACAAGACAACACACACTTCCAGGGAATCGACAGTGTGAGCATATCCACAATTGACCGTGTCCTCCATCGTAACAGCATACGAATGAAACAGGTATACCGAGTACCTTTTGAGCGAAACTCACAAAGGGTGAAAGAATTGCGAGCTCAGTATGTGCAAGTAAGTGTACATTCAGACACATTTACTGTAATCCAGATTGTCTACAGTACTGCCACATACTATGTGAATGACATTACTCTTCAGTACATACAATGTATGTGAATCAGAAGTGCATATACGGTAGGCCTAATTGAACTCTACAATATAACACTGTCTCTGTACGACTTACAAAATTCTACATACAGTATATTGTATTCCTACACAGACAATATTTGACTTGGAATCCTTGGAGAGACCCCATGAGTTCATCTTTGTCGATGAAGCAGGCTTCAATCTAACGAAGAGGAGAGGGAGTCAGGTGGCTGAGCGGTGAGGGAATCGGGCTAGTAATCCGAAGGTTGCCAGTTCGATTCCCGGTCATGCCAACTGACGTTGTGTCCTTGGGCAAGGCACTTCACCCTACTTGCCTCGGGGAAATGTCCCTGTACTTACTGTAAGTCGCTCTGGATAAGAGCGTCTGCTAAATGTAAATGTAAAATGTAAGGAGAGGCCGAAACATGATTGGACAGCGCGCCGTTGTTGAAGTCCCTGGTCAACGAGGTGGCAATGTCACAATCTGTGCTGCTATCAGCAACCATGGTGTTCTACATCACCATGTTACACTCGGGCCATATAACACCCAGCATCTTCTCAGATTTCTTGACAATCTAAGAGATATTTTATTTGAGCAGCGGGTTCAAGAGCAGCAGGGTCAAGAGCTAAATGAGAATGACATTCCCACCTATGTAATAGTGTTGGACAATGTCAGTTTCCACCGAGCAGCTCTGGTAAGGGAATGGTTCAACATCAATGGTCAGTTTATGACCTTGTACCTCCCTCCATACTCGCCTTTCCTGAATGCGATTGAGGAGTTTTTCTCCTCATGGAGATGGAAAGTGTATGATAGACAACCCTACACCAGGGTAAATCTGCTGCAAGCCATGGAATTAGCCTGTGATGACATAGGTCAGGAATCATGTCAGGGCTGGATACGGCACACAAGAGGCTTCTTCCCCCGCTGCCTCAGGAGAGAAAATATTGCTTGTGATGTCGACGAGGTGCTCTGGCCTGACACAGCCCAAAGACAAGAAGAAGCACATTGATGACATGATGACTCCTTTGATTTTTGTCCCTTTTTACTTTTACTGTAGTAGCGCATACTGTAGTAGGCCTACAGTGCATTGTAGGCTGTATAATGTACAATAAACAAGTTGTATGGCCCTGAACATTGTGCTTTCCATTTGTTACAGTAACAGTACTGACTGCTCAATATATTTTGACTGGTTATAGGTTCATATCAACAAAGAACAAGAATGAGTTGTGAGTAGTGAGATGCAGGGTACCGTACTGTATAGGGGTACAAGGAGGAGAAAGGACCAACAAAAATGAGAGCAAAGCAGAGTAGTAATTGCTGATACATTTTTAGCTACTACAGTTTTTCTGAATTGCTAAAACACTAAAACCCATTGGCTGAACAAAGTTCTCAGTTGCCTGAACTCATGTAGCTCATTGTGCAGTCTGTTGTCAATACCTTAAACCATTTCACATGGTAAAACACAATTTGCAGATCTCACATAGACTTTTCAGCAAAACTCTAAACACATTCTCATTCTCAAAACACATTCTGCACTCTAATGCACATGTCATCCATACTGGTAAACACAAATGGCAACAATCAAATACAAATAGAGAAAACATGTCATTGACAAAACACAACCACTCAAAATTGATTTCACTTGTTTCAAATGATGTGACACAACCAATATAAGCCAGTTCAGAGAGCAAACAGGTTGTTGAAGGTGGGAAAATATTTCTTGTGATGTCGACAAAGTGCTCTGGCCTGACCCAGCCCAAAGACAAGAAGAAGCACATTGATCACATGTTCATATCAACAAAGAACAAGAGTGAGTTGTGAGTAGTGAGATGCAGGGTACAGTACTGTATAGGGGTACAAGGAGGAGAAAGAACAAAAAAAAGAGAGCAAAGCAGAGTAGTAATTTCTGATACATTTTGAGCTACTATGATAGAACATGTTGTCGTTCATCAAAAGACAATGACGGATAAATATGAAATTTGTTTTGAGGTTATGTAAAAATGATCTTCTCCTTGAGAACTATATATGTTTTGAACAATGTGTTTTCAATTTTTTTGTGTATTGTTTACTGACTGCTTGATAGTGTATATCATTTTGATCACTTTGTTTATGATTTGAGAGCAGTGTTTGATTTTGAGCACAGGTAAATCTGTTTTGAGGCCAAAGCTTGATTTTGAGCACAGGTAAAAGTGTTTTGAGGCGAAAGTTTCATTTTGCAAGAGGATTCAGAGGTTTTGTAAATAGTGCTTGAAGATGAGGTTTTGTGTTTACAGTTTTGAGAAAATGGGTGACTGTTTCAAGAATGTGTTTTAGCAATTGTGAAAAACTGTAATATCACTTTCACAATAACAACTTTAACACTACAGAAACGACATAATGGACAAGATAAAAAGAGTTGAAGATTCCATCTAATCCAGAAAGTAAGAATAAAGCAGACATACCTAACCCTCCTGTCACTACCTTCCAACATATTAACCATGGAGTCATCACAAAAGTAAAAACCCAAGTCGTTTACATAACTGAAGTGGACATCTCGACCTCCGTCCCCCGAACAGCTTTCGTCAACTCGCCGTGAAATATTATCAACTGGCACAATGGAGCAGTTTTACGATTGTCTCCTCTTGAAGAACAGGATCCTGACAAAATATGAGAAAGAAAACTTACATAGCGTCAACGTAACATTCTCTATTGTCGATGATGGTGATACCATGGTAGGACCTAGAGACAGTGACTTCGTCAGACCCATGTACATACAGTTGACACACTACTATCATCTTGACGCGATATTAGCCATGGTTGCATCTTACATCGATCCAGGAGTGAAAAGTCTACATGACTATCCGGTGAGACGTGTAGCACTTACAGAGATTAACACTTTGTAATATGTCACATTCAGGCTTACATAACAACAGCAGTGTCAGATATCATCCCATCCCTGTATTTTCCACAGTATGTACTATACCAATGGAGTGAATAAAAAGTATGAATCAACCCTACATTTAACAGGTTGGTGTATCTCATTTCATTGTGTATGTGTATATATCCGTATTGCTACCCCTGGGCTGTTGTTATACAACTCACAAATCTGCTACGGAAGACGCATTGAACAGTCCATTTAACACTTATCCCATTCCGGTGAGAATGTTTGTGTATATATTATGACTACATATGTCTCCTTTTTGTACAATTAACAGTTGGCTGCACTTTATATCAAATTACAGGTGTGTTGTGGGTGTGCGAATATTTTTATTCCTGAGGTGTGGTTGGTGTTTTTTGTGAGGATGGACTAGGTACTAGGCTTAGTGCCAGTTTGAATTCCGATAGTCGATTTAAAAACACCCCCCCCCCCCCCCCCCGTGCTTCAAAACGAAAATGTTAATTCCTGAGCTGTGTGTGGTGTGTTTTTTGTGAGGACGGACTATTTCCCCGGATTACAGCCAGTGTAAATTCCAATAGTGGGTTTAATGAAGCCATTTCAGAGTCAACATTGTAGCACTAGAGGAGGGGTGTTCATTAACCCTTGTGCTACCTTAGGGTCATTGTGACCCACCGTTGTGTTGTGATACCTATACATACCCCTTGTGCTACCTTCGGGTGGGTCACAATGCCTTTACCTAATAACAATAAAAATAAATATTATTTTTGCATTAACCCTGCCACGCCGTGTCGGTGCGACTCTTCCTAATACAAAAACGTAGATACGTAGGGGAGGGGTATATCACATAATATCAACAGTTAAAACTAGGACGAACACTCGCGCTGCCCTCAGGTCATTGTGACCCACCGCAGTGTCTGCGTTGTCAAAGTGTGTATATCACGTTATATCACTAGTTAACACTAGGTGGAGCTGTCTCCGGGTCATTGTGACCCAGCGCAGTGTCTGCGTTGTCAATTGTGAACCCGCCGCCTGCCCCAGAAGTTTATATATCAGGTTACATTTACATTTAGTCATTTAGCAGACGCTCTTATCCAGAGCGACTTACAGTAAGTACAGGGACATTCCCCCGAGGCAAGTAGGGTGAAGTGCCTTGCCCAAGGACACAACATCAGTTTGCATGACCGGGAATCGAACTGGCAACCTTCGGATTACTAGCCCGATTCCCTCACCGCTCAGCCACCTGACTCCCTTATATCACTAGTTAACACTAGGTGGAGCTGTCCGCGGGTCGTTGTGACCCACCGCAGTGTCTGCGTTGTCAATTACGGCGGTCGAATTAGGTAGGTGTCATTGTGCTCTCTCAACTTGACGAGGTTTGATCCACGCCTCCAACCTCTCCCCTGAGTCTAATGACGCCTTTACGATTCGACAATCAGCGACCCCTCTCGGCGGTAGAATGAGTGTGACGTCTGGCGTCAGAGAAACCGCTATCGGACCCGTCTGCCAAGCGGCCGTGCGGCTGCGGCCCTCGGAATCAGATTGGCCACATTGACCTACATTAAATTGATAAGGTAGGAACGAAGGGAGACAGATGAAATCGACGCCTCTCTCCGACCTCGTCTCGTCCACTTTATTTTTTTATTTTATTTTTTATTTATTTATATGTATTTTTTTGTCCAACCGCGCGCGCGCCGCCTTTTACGATTCGACGATTGGCGATCCCTCTCGGCGGGAGAATTGTCCTTGCGTCAGAGAACACCGCGGTCGGACCCTTCTGCCAAGTTGCCGTGCAGGTCGGACAGCCTCGGCAAGCAGACGGGCCACGTGATGTCTGGCGTCAGAGAAACCGTGGCCGGACCTCTCTCACCACTTTGTTTTTTTTTTCTTTTTTTGGGTCCAACCAGAGAAACAGAGAAAACCGCGGCCGGACCTCTCTCACCACTTTGTTTTTTTTTGTTTTTTGGGGTCCAACCAGAGAAACAGAGAAAACCGCGGCCGGACCTCTCTCACCACTTTATTTATTTATTTCTTTTTTGTCCAACCAGAGAACCAGACAAAACCGCCGTCGGACCCTTATGCCAGATTGCAGGTTGGACGGCCTCGGCAAGCAGACGGCCCACGTGATGTCTGGCTTCAGAGAAACCGCGGCCGGACCTCTCTCACCACTTTGTTTTGATTTTCTTTTTTTGGGTCCAACCAGAGAAACAGAGAAAACCGCGGCCAGACCTCTCTCACCACTTTTTTTTTATTATTTTTTTTGGGTCCAACCAGAGAAACAGAGAAAACCGCGGCCGGACCTCTCTCACCACTTTATTTATTTCTTTCTTTTTTGTCCAACCAGAGAACCAGACAAAACCGCCGTCGGACCCTTATGCCAGATTGCAGGTTGGACGGCCTCGGCAAGCAGACGGGCCACGTGACGTCTGGCTTCAGAGAACTTTTTTTAGTTTTAAAAGTTTTATTCACAACAGACACAACACAAGAAAGGCGTGGGGCCTAGACCCCACTCACCCAACCGACACTGTCCGCACAAACCCCAATCCCCATAAACACCTCATAGACACCACAATAAACCATCGCCCTTCCCAAAACCCCCACACCCCCAGCCCCTTACACACACAAGTGAAATCCTTAAATAAAACAAATAATAGGAATAACAGGAAACAATAAACGCACACCAACCACCCGTAGGGGCAATACACAAAATCTGAGGCTTCACCCAGGGGCAGGGTACACAGGGACACAATCAGGACCTCACTGGGCCAAAGGCCACGCTCAGGGGCCAATCCCAGCAAAACACAAAAAACACAGACAGGGTGACCCTCCCACACAAAAACCAACACCACCCAAAAAAAACCCCGCCCCTCACAGGAGGCCAAGACCCCCCTTCCACCTCTCTCTGGCCGCGTGCATCCCCCGCCTCCTCACATCCACCCCCACCCTCACCCGTAGACTATCCTCCACCCTCTTAACACACCCCTCCACCCCCCAGTCCACCCCTCTCTGCACCCACTCCTTCCTCGCCTGCCACAACACCCGTTTAAAAAGGCTGATGATCAGCCACAGGAAGAAGCGATTACGCCTTCCCCCTGACCACCCCACACCCCTCTCCACCCTCACCCATGTGAGCCTAAACCCTGTGACCACCCTGCCCAGCAAAACCCCCGCCCTCGCCCACACTACCCCCGCAAAAGGACAGTCCCACATGACGTGTCTTATGGACTCGTCACCGCTACAGGTGGCCCGCGGGCACACCGAGGTCCGTGCCAGGCCGTGCCGGTGCATGATCTCCCGCACCGGCAGGCCCTTGTGAAGGCACAGCCAATTCAGGTCTTTGAGACCGTTGTCAAGACCGGGCAGTTGTACTGACGACCAGACCGCGGCGGGTATCCCCACCACGGCCGGCGCACAGACTCCCTGCACCAACTCGGCATACAGGGCCCTCTGACTCAGGCCCATTACCGGGTCCCTGGCCGCAGGGTGCAGCTTCATCCACTTGGCCGCTTGGCCAAAGTGCCACGGCAGCTGCTCCGCCCGGGGGCCCAGGTTGGACCACTCTATCAAGTGCCTCGCCTGATACGAAAAGAAAAAATGTAGGAAGTGCCCAGAAGGGTGCAGCACCGGACTGGACAACTCTCCCAAAAGAAAACAAACGAACACGCAGTCAAGTTTCAGCGGGAAGTTCGGCACATCCCTCCCCCCCTGACTCACGGGGGCCAGCATGCGGACCCTCGACACGATCTCGTATCTCCCCCCCCAGAGGAAGCGAAACACGAGCCGCGTCAAGGGCCGCCGCATGCCGGCCGGCATGGGATACACGTAAGCCAGGAAGAGGAGAGTCGGCAACACCTCCATCTTCAGGACCAGTACTTTCCCCACGAATGTCAAAGTCCTGGCCTTCCACAGGGACAACTTCCGCTCGACCGCGTTTAGGCGCCTGGTCCAGTTGGCCGTGGCGCACTGGGCTGCCTGAAAATGCACCCCCAAGATCCGCAGGGGCCCTGCACAGTGAGCCAGCCCCCCTGGTACATCCGTCCTTCCCCTCCAGCGCCCAAAGAACTTCACCGACGACTTGGTGAGGTTGAGCACCGCACCAGAGGCCTTCGTGAAGTCTTGGAAGGTCTCCAAGGCTCGGATCAGGCTAGCGTCGCTCCCCAGCAGCAGAGTGGTGTCGTCTGCGTACTGAGTCATCTTGACCCGTAGGCCCCCGCTACCTGGTACCAGTATCCCATCAACACCGGGGTCGGCCCGAATGGCCGCCGCCAGGGGCTCCATATAAAGGATGAACAGCAGGGGTGAGAGCGGGCACCCTTGCCTAACCCCTGAGACCAAGTCAAACCTCTGTCCCAAGTGCCCATTGATAGAAACCGTGCACCCCACGGCCGAGTACAGAGTACTCAGCCACCCGATGAACACGTGCCCTATCCCTAGCCTCTCTAACACCTTAAACAAAAAACCTCTGTGGACCCTATCGAACGCCTTTGCCTGGTCGAGGCCGGCTACCATCAGAGGCAGCCCGCGGTCCCCGGCCCAGGCTATGACGTCCCGGAGCAGCTGGAGATTCCAGCGCGCGGACTGGCCCCCTACGCCACAGGTCTGGTCCTCGTGCACGACGCCCGGGAGTGCTGTGCGCAGCCGGTCCGCCAAGACCTTGGCCAACAGTTTGTAGTCCACGCACAGCATGGTCAATGGCCGCCAGTTCCCCAGGTCGGTGCCGTCCCCTCCCTTCGACAGGAGGGACAGCACCCCGTCGGCCATCGACCCTCCCAGGGTCGCCGTGCCGAGGACCTCGATGAGGACCTCGAGGACCGCCGGCCCGATCACATCCCAAAACTTGAGATAGAACTCGGCCGGCAGCCCATCGAGGCCCGGCACCTTCCGCCAGCCCATGCGCCTCAGTGCTCCCTCCAGCTCCCCAAGGGACAACGGCGCCTCCATGGCCGCCGCCACCTCTGGAGGCGCCCGCCGGGTCAACGCTCTAAGGAAGAATCAGAATCAGAATCAGAAAGGGATTTATTCGCCATGAAAGTTTGCACAGACAAGGAATTTGCTTTGGCAGGAAGGTGCATACAATAAACATATACCTAAAATTTAAATATGTGGACTAACTATACTAAGGGTACATAAACTAGCAGTACTAAGTGGGATAAATATAAGTTGCCGTAAATTACAATATAAAAATACAAAAATACAAATATTACAAAAAATACAAATGTACAAGATACCATGTTGTGGTGCAGTGCAAAAGCAGTGTGTTTTAAGCAATAAGTCATTTGAGTCAGTGTGGTCCCTTGGCCTTGTTGAAGAGGCCAACAGCGGAAGGGAAGAAACTCGCCATAACCCTCATCTACCTCCCTGGCACTAAACAAAACGCGGTAATAGTCGGTGGCGGCCTCCACCATACGGGCAGGCTCCGCTGCTACGTGGCCCTGGAGGTCCCTCACCCCCGCGAACACTGACCTCCTCTTCGCCGCTTTGACCGAGGCGAAGAAAGAGGCCGAGCACGTCTCATTCTCTTCCAAGAAATCCTGACGCGCCCTCAAGAGGTAGGCGCGAGCACGACGCTCGTGGATGACCCTCAAACGGACCTTGAGAGCGGCACACCGCTGCAAGTCGGGGGACCCTCCCAGGTTTCCCAAGGAATGCTCCAGCTCAAGTTGGTGCTGCAGCCGTGCGATCTCCGCCCTCAAAGCCTTCGCCTGCCTCCTGCAGTGCCCCTGGATAAAGTCCCTCAGTCGGCCCTTAACAGTCTCCCACCACTCGACCACCCCCGCGTAGAAGGGCTTAAGGCCCACGAGGCCCTGATAGAAGTGGGCCACGGAGTCGCAGAAATCCCGCTCCTCCAAGACCCCCAGGTTGAGGCGCCAGTACCCCCGGCCAAAGACCGGCACCCGGGCCCGCACCGTCAAGAGGACCCCATCATGGTCCGAGAAGAATACAGGGAGCACCCGGCCCGACACCGGTCCCAAAGACCGAGGCAAGAAAACGTAGTCTAAACGCTTCTGGACCCCACGGGAATTACGCCACATGGGCCCGTCCAAATGAGGGGCAGTGCGCCTCCCCCCATCCACCAAACTATGCCCGCTAAACAAAACCCTCCACGCTGCTACACTTACCTCACCCGTGCCCCCTAACTCCACATTGAAATCCCCCCCTACCACCAACACCCTGTTTGTTGCACAGTGAGGGGCCACACACTCCACCAACTCCCCCCTCGCCACCCTCCCCTGTGGCCCATACACGCAAATCACCCGCATTTTCATTTCCCCCACACAAATATCAGCCCCCATGGCCCTCCCCTGTGATATCATAAAAGACCCCTCCACCCGAACCCCACCGCCCCCAAACAAAATCCCCACCCCTGATGAGTGCACCCCCCCCACACTCCATACAGACCCCCCCCTTCCCCACTCCCGCGTAAACCCCACCACATCACCCCTGTCCCTTAAGTGCACCTCCTGTACAAAACACACAGTGAAATTCAAACCCCCCAAAAACGAAAAAACCGCCGCCCTCTTCACCCTGTCCCTCAATCCCCGCAAATTAAAAGTACAAACAGTGAAAGACATGATACATACATAAAAGAAAAAACCCCACCAAGACCCCAACCTATCAACCATACAAATCCTCCCCCACCCCACTCCCACTCCCCTCCCCCTCCTCCGTCTCCATCCTTTCCCCCCAGGAGGCCGGCACCGGGTTTGGCTCCCCCACCCCCTCCCCGCCCTCTATAAAACCCCACCTAACTCCACCGGGGTGTCGGGCATCGAACTGGGCAGAGTCCGCCCTTGCCCCCTCTCCCCGCTTCGTCTACCCTTCCTCCCCTTCCCCCTCTTACTCCCCGCCCCCCCTGCCACACCCTGTTTACCCTCAGCGAGCGCACTCGCCTTTCGGCGGGGGTTCCTCGACCCCCCCACCTCCCCCCCATCCACTCTGTCCAGGACCAGCTGCAGCTGCCCGAGCCCTGCCGGGCCCGCCCCGCCGCCTCCAGCCCTCACCATACCATCCACCTCGCCACCCGACCCTAGCCTCGACTTCCCAGAATCTAGGGCCACCTCCGCCTGCGCCGTCAACTCCTCCAACACCCGCGTCAGCTGCCGCAACCCGTCCACGGTGACGTCTTCCTCCGGAGAGGACGCGGTGACCTCTTCGTCCGCCGCCTCCCCCCTCTCCTCCGCCGTCTCTGGAATGACCAGGGCGTCAGGGGCCCCGCCCGGGGCACTAGGGGCGACGCCTGGGGTGACAGGGGCACCAGCCTCCCTTGCTGCGGCTCCCGCATAACTCCTCTCCCGGGCAGGGCATGACCTCATTAGGTGCCCCGCCGCACCACAGCGGTGGCAGGTCTTTGGCACGTGGCAGTTCCGTGCCACGTGCCCCTCCTCACCACACACACCGCAGCGGGGCCCCCCACATGTCACCTCCGTGTGCCCCACCCGGCGACACCTCCTGCAGCAAGGGGGCTGGCGAGCATAGAACAAGTAGCCCCTGTCACTCCCGATGGAAAAATAGGCCGGGGGGTTCTGTAGCCCGTCCATCCCCGCCCCGTCCTCACCCAGCAGCATCTGGAACTGGCACCGCCCCGTCCAGTACCCCAACGAGTCCAGGACGTACCGGGCCCCTGACTTCACGTCCCCATAGCGGCTGAGAAAAGCGGCCACCGCCTGATCCGGCACATTCCCATTATACATCCACATCCAGTACTTTCCCCACGAATGTCAAAGTCCTGGCCTTCCACAGGGACAACTTCCGCTCGACCGCGTTTAGGCGCCTGGTCCAGTTGGCCGTGGCGCACTGGGCTGCCTGAAAATGCACCCCCAAGATCCGCAGGGGCCCTGCACAGTGAGCCAGCCCCCCTGGTACATCCGTCCTTCCCCTCCAGCGCCCAAAGAACTTCACCGACGACTTGGTGAGGTTGAGCACCGCACCAGAGGCCTTCGTGAAGTCTTGGAAGGTCTCCAAGGCTCGGATCAGGCTAGCGTCGCTCCCCAGCAGCAGAGTGGTGTCGTCTGCGTACTGAGTCATCTTGACCCGTAGGCCCCCGCTACCTGGTACCAGTATCCCATCAACACCGGGGTCGGCCCGAATGGCCGCCGCCAGGGGCTCCATATAAAGGATGAACAGCAGGGGTGAGAGCGGGCACCCTTGCCTAACCCCTGAGACCAAGTCAAACCTCTGTCCCAAGTGCCCATTGATAGAAACCGTGCACCCCACGGCCGAGTACAGAGTACTCAGCCACCCGATGAACACGTGCCCTATCCCTAGCCTCTCTAACACCTTAAACAAAAAACCTCTGTGGACCCTATCGAACGCCTTTGCCTGGTCGAGGCCGGCTACCATCAGAGGCAGCCCGCGGTCCCCGGCCCAGGCTATGACGTCCCGGAGCAGCTGGAGATTCCAGCGCGCGGACTGGCCCCCTACGCCACAGGTCTGGTCCTCGTGCACGACGCCCGGGAGTGCTGTGCGCAGCCGGTCCGCCAAGACCTTGGCCAACAGTTTGTAGTCCACGCACAGCATGGTCAATGGCCGCCAGTTCCCCAGGTCGGTGCCGTCCCCTCCCTTCGACAGGAGGGACAGCACCCCGTCGGCCATCGACCCTCCCAGGGTCGCCGTGCCGAGGACCTCGATGAGGACCTCGAGGACCGCCGGCCCGATCACATCCCAAAACTTGAGATAGAACTCGGCCGGCAGCCCATCGAGGCCCGGCACCTTCCGCCAGCCCATGCGCCTCAGTGCTCCCTCCAGCTCCCCAAGGGACAACGGCGCCTCCATGGCCGCCGCCACCTCTGGAGGCGCCCGCCGGGTCAACGCTCTAAGGAAGAATCAGAATCAGAATCAGAAAGGGATTTATTCGCCATGAAAGTTTGCACAGACAAGGAATTTGCTTTGGCAGGAAGGTGCATACAATAAACATATACCTAAAATTTAAATATGTGGACTAACTATACTAAGGGTACATAAACTAGCAGTACTAAGTGGGATAAATATAAGTTGCCGTAAATTACAATATAAAAATACAAAAATACAAATATTACAAAAAATACAAATGTACAAGATACCATGTTGTGGTGCAGTGCAAAAGCAGTGTGTTTTAAGCAATAAGTCATTTGAGTCAGTGTGGTCCCTTGGCCTTGTTGAAGAGGCCAACAGCGGAAGGGAAGAAACTCGCCATAACCCTCATCTACCTCCCTGGCACTAAACAAAACGCGGTAATAGTCGGTGGCGGCCTCCACCATACGGGCAGGCTCCGCTGCTACGTGGCCCTGGAGGTCCCTCACCCCCGCGAACACTGACCTCCTCTTCGCCGCTTTGACCGAGGCGAAGAAAGAGGCCGAGCACGTCTCATTCTCTTCCAAGAAATCCTGACGCGCCCTCAAGAGGTAGGCGCGAGCACGACGCTCGTGGATGACCCTCAAACGGACCTTGAGAGCGGCACACCGCTGCAAGTCGGGGGACCCTCCCAGGTTTCCCAAGGAATGCTCCAGCTCAAGTTGGTGCTGCAGCCGTGCGATCTCCGCCCTCAAAGCCTTCGCCTGCCTCCTGCAGTGCCCCTGGATAAAGTCCCTCAGTCGGCCCTTAACAGTCTCCCACCACTCGACCACCCCCGCGTAGAAGGGCTTAAGGCCCACGAGGCCCTGATAGAAGTGGGCCACGGAGTCGCAGAAATCCCGCTCCTCCAAGACCCCCAGGTTGAGGCGCCAGTACCCCCGGCCAAAGACCGGCACCCGGGCCCGCACCGTCAAGAGGACCCCATCATGGTCCGAGAAGAATACAGGGAGCACCCGGCCCGACACCGGTCCCAAAGACCGAGGCAAGAAAACGTAGTCTAAACGCTTCTGGACCCCACGGGAATTACGCCACATGGGCCCGTCCAAATGAGGGGCAGTGCGCCTCCCCCCATCCACCAAACTATGCCCGCTAAACAAAACCCTCCACGCTGCTACACTTACCTCACCCGTGCCCCCTAACTCCACATTGAAATCCCCCCCTACCACCAACACCCTGTTTGTTGCACAGTGAGGGGCCACACACTCCACCAACTCCCCCCTCGCCACCCTCCCCTGTGGCCCATACACGCAAATCACCCGCATTTTCATTTCCCCCACACAAATATCAGCCCCCATGGCCCTCCCCTGTGATATCATAAAAGACCCCTCCACCCGAACCCCACCGCCCCCAAACAAAATCCCCACCCCTGATGAGTGCACCCCCCCCACACTCCATACAGACCCCCCCCTTCCCCACTCCCGCGTAAACCCCACCACATCACCCCTGTCCCTTAAGTGCACCTCCTGTACAAAACACACAGTGAAATTCAAACCCCCCAAAAACGAAAAAACCGCCGCCCTCTTCACCCTGTCCCTCAATCCCCGCAAATTAAAAGTACAAACAGTGAAAGACATGATACATACATAAAAGAAAAAACCCCACCAAGACCCCAACCTATCAACCATACAAATCCTCCCCCACCCCACTCCCACTCCCCTCCCCCTCCTCCGTCTCCATCCTTTCCCCCCAGGAGGCCGGCACCGGGTTTGGCTCCCCCACCCCCTCCCCGCCCTCTATAAAACCCCACCTAACTCCACCGGGGTGTCGGGCATCGAACTGGGCAGAGTCCGCCCTTGCCCCCTCTCCCCGCTTCGTCTACCCTTCCTCCCCTTCCCCCTCTTACTCCCCGCCCCCCCTGCCACACCCTGTTTACCCTCAGCGAGCGCACTCGCCTTTCGGCGGGGGTTCCTCGACCCCCCCACCTCCCCCCCATCCACTCTGTCCAGGACCAGCTGCAGCTGCCCGAGCCCTGCCGGGCCCGCCCCGCCGCCTCCAGCCCTCACCATACCATCCACCGTGGATACCACCCGACCCTAGCCTCGACTTCCCAGAATCTAGGGCCACCTCCGCCTGCGCCGTCAACTCCTCCAACACCCGCGTCAGCTGCCGCAACCCGTCCACGGTGACGTCTTCCTCCGGAGAGGACGCGGTGACCTCTTCGTCCGCCGCCTCCCCCCTCTCCTCCGCCGTCTCTGGAATGACCAGGGCGTCAGGGGCCCCGCCCGGGGCACTAGGGGCGACGCCTGGGGTGACAGGGGCACCAGCCTCCCTTGCTGCGGCTCCCGCATAACTCCTCTCCCGGGCAGGGCATGACCTCATTAGGTGCCCCGCCGCACCACAGCGGTGGCAGGTCTTTGGCACGTGGCAGTTCCGTGCCACGTGCCCCTCCTCACCACACACACCGCAGCGGGGCCCCCCACATGTCACCTCCGTGTGCCCCACCCGGCGACACCTCCTGCAGCAAGGGGGCTGGCGAGCATAGAACAAGTAGCCCCTGTCACTCCCGATGGAAAAATAGGCCGGGGGGTGCTGTAGCCCGTCCATCCCCGCCCCGTCCTCACCCAGCAGCATCTGGAACTGGCACCGCCCCGTCCAGTACCCCAACGAGTCCAGGACGTACCGGGCCCCTGACTTCACGTCCCCATAGCGGCTGAGAAAAGCGGCCACCGCCTGATCCGGCACATTCCCATTATAGACATGGACCGTCACAACCCTAAAATTCTGGCGGTCAAGGTCCACCACCTCATATGACCCAAGGGGCGCCACTGCCCTCTGGGCCCGCACCAAACCCAGGACGGACGCTGCAATAGCCGCCGTCATCAGGGTCACATCGAACCCCCTCTCCTGTACGTTGTCCTGTAAACACAGGACCTCCGCCGGCGTCAGTTTTAAAATGGCGATCACCACCTGCCGGATGAACACCTCTCTCGACAGCCACGGCACGTCCGGGTCCCTCCATGAAAACCGGAGGGAGGCGCCACCCCCGCCGCCAGCCGGCCCTCCGCCACTGCCAAGCGCTCCGCCTCCCGACGCTCCTCCGCCCGGCGCTCCGCCTCCCGGCGCTCCTCCGCCAGGCGCTCCGCCTACTCCCGGTGCTCCGCCGCCAGCCGGCACTCCTCCGCCGCCAAGCGCTCCGCCGCCAGCCTGCACTCCTCCGCCGCCAAGCGCCCCGCCGCCATGCGCTCCGCCGCCAAGCGCTCCGCCGCCCGGCACTCCGCCTCCCGGCGCTCCTCCGCCCGGCGCTCCGCCTCCTCCCGGCGCTCCGCCGCCAGCCGGCACTCCTCCGCCGCCAAGCGCTCCGCCACCAGCCTGCACTCCTCCGCCGCCAAACGCTTCACCGCCAAGCGCTCCACCGCCAAGCGCTCCGCCGTCTCCCGGCGCTCCTCCACCAGGCGCTCCGCCGCCTCCCAGACCTCTGTCGCCGCCCGGACCTCCGGCCGCACTGGGGACTCCGCCTCCATCCCCGCCGCCACCAGATCTGCCAGCCTCCGGCCCCGGAGCATGGGAAACACCGTCCCCCCTGGCCTGCAGTCCGCCGGTCAGGGTCCTCCGCAGGATCCCCGCCGCGACCCCAGCCGCTCCCTCCGTGGTCGGGGCAAACCCTCCCACGGCACTCGGCCCAGCGGCCATCCCCCCTAAGCACGGTACCGGTGCCCCATACATCGCTCGACTCCCGGTACCGCCATCCCTCCCCGCCCCAGACTCACCGCCGCAGTTCCCGTCCGCCTCCACGATGCCGATGCCAGGTCCACCGCCTCCCGTAATACCGCCAGCCGCCACTGTCGCCTCAATGGCGCTCGATGTCTCGATAAGGCCGCGATGCAGCTTTTGATCTGAGCCAAAAGGCCGAGAAGCGATGAGGAGAGCGTGAGGGTTAAGGGTTCGTGTGGGCGAGGAGATTTACATGCGCAAGTTCCACGAAACACCCTGTGTTTTCCGTCCTTCCAGAGCCCGGATAGCTCAGTCGGCAGAGCATCAGACTTTTAATCTGAGGGTCCAGGGTTCAAGTCCCTGTTCGGGCGGCGTGCGTTCAAACCCTGTCGGAGCGGTCCACCTTTGACTCTCTCTCATATACCTCACTTTGAGGAAGCAATGGAAGCTTTTAATCTTGAGGGTCCAGCTTTCGAGTCCCTGCGTGAGCTGTGTGTTCAAACTACACAGCGTGACTTGGTGGCACGCCTTACTTTGAGACAAAGGACGCAAAAAGCCAGCTGTCACCAAGCTTTCGGCTGAACCTAAAGTTCCCTGACCGGGAATCGAACCCGGGCCGCAGCGGTGAAAGCGCCGAATCCTAGCCACTAGACCACCAGGGAGAGGCTTGAAAGACCGTTGCGTCAGCAAAGGCTTTCTTCTTTCGTATCTCAACTGGAGAGAGAATGGGGGATCGCATGCCTTCCTCTCTCGTTCACCCTTCGATAGCTCAGTTGGTAGAGCGGAGGACTGTAGGTCAAACGCGGTTAGAAATCCTTAGGTCGCTGGTTCAAATCCGGCTCGAAGGAGGCATGTTTTGGGGTCAAATATTGCCTATCCGACAGCAAGGCTACTCTACCGGCAGGGAAACCCGCCCCCATTTTAAAAGAGGTCTCAAAAAAGGTTTCCCTGACCGGGAATCGAACCCGGGCCGCGGCGGTGAGAGCGCCGAATCCTAGCCACTAGACCACCAGGGAGAGCTCTGCTTCCTCGGGCTCACTCTGCTCGCTCACTGTCAAAGATGAGGGCCAAGTTGCAAGGCTAAGCTTTCAAATGAACCTACCACCAGGGAGCGCTTGGCTTCCTCTTGCGCCAGAAAAGGCACCGCTGAGATTTGAACTCAGGATCTCCTGTTTATTAGACAGGCGCTTTGACCAACTAAGCCACGGCGCCTTGCTTGGCGCTCCACGACGGGCTCAGGCTGCTGTTTTCTCTTCGGTTAGGTGCTTTAAGGTTTTCAAACAAGAAAACACTCGTCCCTGGGTGGGCTCGAACCACCATCCTTTCGGTTAACAGCCGAACGCGCTAACCAATTGCGCCACAGAGACCCTGTCTCCACAGGACCAGGACTCGAAAAAATGGAAGGAAACGCTGGGAGACGTGGGACAAAACTCCCCATGATGAAGAGGAGGAGGAGCGGCCATACTAATAACTCTTCCTGTGATCTGTCAACGGGAGTTTGGGAAGCAAAGACAACGACTCTGGTGGGACTCCAACCCACAACCTTTGAATGGCTTTTCTTTGCCCTGCCTAGAAGTGGTGGCATGACTCACTTTGAGGGAAAGCAATCAGAGCTTGATTTTGCCAGTTCTGTAAAAGAGTGAGCTCTCACTGCGTCCGCAAGAAAGACGTCCTTTTCCCGATGGAGGGCCACACATAATCTCCGCTGACCCCGACGTGATTTGAACACGCAACCTTCTGATCTGGAGTCAGACGCGCTACCGTTGCGCCACGAGGCCCACGTGCATGCAAGGAGGCAACATTCTGACGTGGACTCTGATGTGCAAACGCTGTGCCGCAAAGTGCGCTCAGAGTACCAACTATGGCGTGAACGCCATCAGGATTGATGTTCCAAAGGACGTCGCCAAGCTTCTCCTGGGATTCAACGAGATTAGTGCCTGTGCAACACTACCTGAACGATTCCACAGAACAAGTCCCCAAAAACGCAATTCTAATTGCAACCTGACTGAGATCACGCAGACTCAGTCTCGTGACCCCTGCAGCTGTTCATTGAAACCAATCTCATAACAAGTTCAAAATCTAACTCCTTCATACGATCCATATTGTCCTTACTTGAACAAATCCATTGTCAAAGGTATTTGGACGGGTGCGTGTTCACTAATGCTGACGATTGGCGAAGTATTTCCATTCTTCAACGAGCAAACCCCGCTACACTTGCCAGGGATTCGCCATACGATCCTTAACCCTTGTGCTACCTTCGGGTCATTGTGACCCACCGTTGTGTTGCGATACCTATACATACCCCTTGTGCTACCTTCGGGTGGGTCACAATGCCTTTACCTAATAACAATAAAAATAAATATTATTTTTGCATTAACCCTGCCACGCCGTGTCGGTGCGACTCTTCCTAATACAAAAACGTAGATACGTAGGGGAGGAGTATATCACATAATATCAACAGTTAAAACTAGGACGAACACTCGCGCTGCCCTCAGGTCATTGTGACCCACTGCAGTGTCTGCGTTGTCAAAGTGTGTATATCACGTTATATCACTAGTTAACACTAGGTGGAGCTGTCTCCGGGTCATTGTGACCCAGCGCAGTGTCTGCGTTGTCAATTGTGAACCCGCCGCCTGCCCCAGAAGTTTATATATCAGGTTACATTTACATTTAGTCATTTAGCAGACGCTCTTATCCAGAGCGACTTACAGTAAGTACAGGGACATTCCCCCGAGGCAAGTAGGGTGAAGTGCCTTGCCCAAGGACACAACATCAGTTTGCATGACCGGGAATCGAACTGGCAACCTTCGGATTACTAGCCCGATTCCCTCACCGCTCAGCCACCTGACTCCCTTATATCACTAGTTAACACTAGGTGGAGCTGTCCGCGGGTCGTTGTGACCCACCGCAGTGTCTGCGTTGTCAATTACGGCGGTCGAATTAGGTAGGTGTCATTGTGCTCTCTCAACTTGACAATGTTTGATCCACGCCTCCAACCTCTCCCCTGAGTCTAATGACGCCTTTACGATTCGACAATCAGCGACCCCTCTCGGCGGTAGAATGAGTGTGACGTCTGGCGTCAGAGAAACCGCTATCGGACCCGTCTGCCAAGCGGCCGTGCGGCTGCGGCCCTTGGAATCAGATTGGCCACATTGACCTACATTAAATTGATAAGGTAGGAACGAAGGGAGACAGATGAAATCGACGCCTCTCTCCGACCTCGTCTCGTCCACTTTATTTATTTATTTTATTTTTTATTTATTTATATTTATTTTTTTGTCCAACCGCGCGCGCGCCGCCTTTTACGATTCGACGATTGGCGATCCCTCTCGGCGGGAGAATTGTCCTTGCGTCAGAGAACACCGCGGTCGGACCCTTCTGCCAAATTGCCGTGCAGGTCGGACGGCCTCGGCAAGCAGACGGGCCACGTGACGTCTGGCGTCAGAGAAACCGCGGCCGGACCTCTCTCACCACTTTGTTTTTATTTTATTTTTTTGGGTCCAACCAGAGAAACTGAGAAAACCGCGGCCAGACCTCTCTCACCACTTTGTTTTTTTGGTTTTTTTGGGTCCAACCAGAGAAACAGAGAAAACCGCGGCCGGACCTCTCTCACCACTTTATTTATTTCTTTCTTTTTTGTCCAACCAGAGAACCAGACAAAACCGCCGTCGGACCCTTATGCCAGATTGCAGGTTGGACGGCCTCGGCAAGCAGACGGGCCACGTGACGTCTGGCTTCAGAGAACACCGTGGTCGGACCCGTCTGCCAAGCGGCCGTGCGGCTGCGGCCCCTCGGAATCAGATTGGCCACATTGACCTACATTATATTGATAAGGTCGGAACGGCGGGAGACAAATGGTAACCGTGGTCGGACCCGTCTGCCGAGCGGCCGTGCGGCTGCGGCCCCTCGGAATCAGATTGGCCACATTGACCTAGATAAAATTGATAAGGTCGGAACGAAGGGAGACAGATGAAATCGACGCCTCTCTCCGACCTCGTCTCGTCCACTTTATTTATTTTATATTATTTTTTATTAATTTATTTATATGTATTTTTTTTGTCCAACCACGCGCGCGCGCGCCGCCTTTTACGATTCGACGATTGGCGATCCCTCTCGGCGGGAGAATTGTCCTTGCGTCAGACAACACCGCGGTCGGACCCTTCTGCCAAGTTGCCGTGCAGGTCGGACGGCCTCGGCAAGCAGACGGGCCACGTGATGTCTGGCGTCAGAGAAACCGCGGCCGGACCTCTCTCACCACTTTGTTTTTATTTTATTTTTGGGTCCAACCAGAGAAACAGAGAAAACCGCGGCCGGACCTCTCTCACCACTTTATTTATTTCTTTCTTTTTTGTCCAACCAGAGAACCAGACAAAACCGCCGTCGGACCCTTATGCCAGATTGCAGGTTGGACGGCCTCGGCAAGCAGACGGGCCACGTGACGTCTGGCTTCAGAGAACACCGTGGTCGGACCCGTCTGCCAAGCGGCCGTGCGGATCCGGCCCTCGGAATCAGATTGGCCACATTGACCTAGATTAATTTGATAAGGTCGGAACGGCGGGAGACAAATGGTAACCGTGGTCGGACCCGTCTGCCAAGCGGCCGTGCGGCCGCGGCCCTCGGAATCAGATTGGCCACATTGACCTACATTAAATTGATAAGGTAGGAACGAAGGGAGACAGATGAAATCGACGCCTCTCTCAGACCTCGTCTCGTCCACTTTATTTTTTTATTTTTTTATTTTTTATTTTTTTATTAATATTTCTTTTTTTGTCCAACCGCGCGCGCGCCGCCTTTTACGATTCGACGATTGGCGATCCCTCTCGGCGGGAGAATTGTCCTTGCGTCAGAGAACACCGCGGTCGGACCCTTCTGCCAAGCGGCCGTGCGGCTGCGGTCCTCGGAATCAGATTGGCCACATTGACCTACATTAAATTGATAAGGTCGGAACGGTGGGAGACAAATGGTAACCGCGGTCGGACCCGTGTGCCAAGCTGCCGTGCGGCTGCGGCCCTCGGAATCAGATTGGCCACATTGACCTAGATTTATTTGATAAGGTCGGAACGGCGGGAGACAAATGGTAACCGTGGTCGGACCCGTCTGCCAAGCGGCCGTGCGGCTGCGGCCCTCGGAATCAGATTGGCCACATTGACCTAGATTAATCGGACCCGACCTGCGGGTGTGCAGAAGACTGAACAACTCAGTCGAGTGCAGAAGAGGGCTTTGCTCAAGCCACAGCGCTGCTAACGCTACTACCAACACATGCACCACGATGTATAAGTCGTGGTGAAGCAAACTGACGTTGTGACAACTTTTTCATAATAAAAAATAAATAAAGTCAAACCTTTTATTTCTAGCCTTGTCTGCCTAGCCTATTAGTACACTCTCGTGCTGTATCCTAGTCTGCGCTGTGACTCACCATACCTAGTCAGTTACGCCACCCTCGTGCTGACAACCTTTCGTAATACAAAAATAGTCAAGTGAAACATTCTCCGTCGAAATAAAAATGAAATCGTATTTGCCCTGACCGTGAAGCGAACCCCGGCCACGGAGCTGAAAGCCCCACAGTCTTGCCACTAGACCACCAGGGAGATACTTGAGTATTGCCTTTCATTCCCAGGCTGTGGGTCACAACGACCCCAGAGACAGCGCGAAGGTGGCGTAATATACAACGTTGTGGGTCACAATGACCCGGAGACAGCGCGAAGAATAAGTTCAGGCTGCATAGACAATGAGGAGAGCGTGAGGGTTAAGAACGTTACGTGAGCTCCCGGATGTTCGATCAGCTTCGAGAAGAGATCGGGGGGCAAAGACTTGACAACTGGGTAGCGTAGCCGAGCGGTCCAAGGCGCTGGATTAAGGCTCCAGTCTCTCCGGAGGCGTGGGTTCAAATCCCACTGCTGCCACTTTTGTAGGGTGCTAACGCCGTCCCATTGCTTTGAAGTCAGTAAGTGGGTTTGAAAAAGTGAACTGTGGCTCGACATGTGCGATTGTATATGATTTTTTGGGACATCGTAGTTATAGTGGCAACTACAGTAGCAAAAAAATTTTCCTTGAAGTTGACGGGGTTCAATGCCCAGCCAATACAGACCGTGGAGAGGCATCTCGTCTCTTGTGACGGTCGATAGCATCACGATTAGGCCACGTGTTCCAAACTCCGCAGAAGTATAAACCAGGCTTAGGGCAATTTCTTACTAGTTGGACGTCAGTAGGTGGTGTGGAAAGGTGAACCGTCCCTCGAAATGCTGTGCGATCACGGAGGCTGTTGTGGGGATCGGTGGTTTAGCGGCAAGCATAGCTGCCTTCCAAGCAGATGACCAGGGTTCGATTCCTGGCCAATGCAGAACCTTGAGAGAGATTCAAATCATCTTTATTTCGCCATGTATACAGATACTAGGAATTTGATTTGGTATTCTCCATGCAGGCTATAGCATCACAAATAGAACAACAAGACAAAAAAGAAAAACAATACAAGGACAGATAGTACCAGTATGAACAAAATAATAAATACGAATGGAGGTAATGTTAAATAAAGCGCCGTAAAGTTCATTTCTAAGAGCTATTTAGGAGGGCTATTGTTAGATGTGTTTTATCTTGTGACTTTCAACCGCTTCCAGGCATTAAGAATGTCACCTGAGCTCCCGGACGAACGATCAGCATCGAGAAGAGCTCGGGGGAAACAACCTCACAACTGGGTAGCGTGGCCGAGCGGTCCAAGGCGCTGGATTTAGGCTCCAGTCTCTCCGGAGGCGTGGGTTCAAATCCCACCGCTGCCACTTTTGAAGGGTGCTAACGCCGTCACATTGCTTTGAAGTCAGTAAGTGGGTTTGAAAAAGTGAACTGTGGCTCGACATGTGCGATTGTATATGATTTTTTGGGGCATCGTAGTTATAGTGGCAACTACAGTGGCAACTTTTTTCCTTGAAGTTGACAGGGTTCAATCCCCAGCCAATACAGACCGTGGAGAGGTATCTCGTCTCTTGTGACGGTCGAACACATCACAATTAGGCCACGTGTTCCAAACTCTACAGAAGTGTAAACCAGGCTTAGGGCAATTTCTTACTAGTTGGACGTCAGTAGGTGGTGTGGAAAGGTGAACCGTCCCTCGAAATGCTGTGTGATCATGGAGGCTGTTGTGGGCATTGGTGGTATAGTGGCAAGCATAGCTGCCTTCCAAGCAGTTGACCCGGGTTCGATTCCCGGCCAATGCAGAACCTTGAGAGAGATGTGTTTTATCTTGTGACTTTCAACCGCTTCCAGGCATTAAGAATGTCACCTGAGCTCCCGGACGAACGATCAGCATCGAGAAGAGCTCGGGGGAAACAACCTCACAACTGGGTAGCGTGGCCGAGCGGTCCAAGGCGCTGGATTTAGGCTCCAGTCTCTCCGGAGGCGTGGGTTCAAATCCCACCGCTGCCACTTTTGTAGGGTGCTAACGCCGTCACATTGCTTTGAAGTCAGTAAGTGGGTTTGAAAAAGTGAACTGTGGCTCGACATGTGCGATAGTATATGATTTTTTGGGGCATCGTATTTATAGTGGCAACTACAGTGGCAACTTTTTTCCTTGAAGTTGACGGGGTTCAATCCCCAGCCAATACAGACCGTGGAAAGGCATCTCGTCTCTTGTGACGGTCGATAGCATCACGATTAGGCCACGTGTTCCAAACTCCGCAGAAGTATAAACCAGGCTTAGGGCAATTTCTTACTAGTTGGACGTCAGTAGGTGGTGTGGAAAGGTGAACCGTCCCTCGAAATGCTGTGCGATCACGGAGGCTGTTGTGGGCATCGGTGGTTTAGCGGCAAGCATAGCTGCCTTCCAAGCAGATGACCAGGGTTCGATTCCTGGCCAATGCAGAACCTTGAGAGAGATTCAAATCATCTTTATTTCGCCATGTATACAGATACTAGGAATTTGATTTGGTATTCTCCATGCAGGCTATAGCATCACAAATAGAACAACAAGACAAAAAAGAAAAACAATACAAGGACAGATAGTACCAGTATGAGCAAAATAATAAATAAGAATGGAGGTAATGTTAAATAAAGCGCCGTAAAGTTCATTTCTAAGAGCTATTTAGGAGGGCTATTGTTAGATGTGTTTTATCTTGTGACGTTCAACCGCTTCCAGGCATTAAGAATGTCACGTGAGCTCCTCGACGATCGATCAGCTTTGGGAAGAGCCCGGGGGCTAAGACCTGACAAAGTGGTAGCGTGGCCGAGCGGTCCAAGGCGCTGGATTTAGGCTCCAGTCTCTCCGGAGGCGTGGGTTCAAATCCCACCGCTGCCACTTTTGAAGGGTGCTAACGCCGTCACATTGCTTTGAAGTCAGTAAGTGGGTTTGAAAAAGTGAACTGTGGCTCGACATGTGCGATTGTATATGATTTTTTGGGGCATCGTAGTTATAGTGGCAACTACAGTGGCAACTTTTTTCCTTGAAGTTGACAGGGTTCAATCCCCAGCCAATACAGACCGTGGAGAGGTATCTCGTCTCTTGTGACGGTCGAACACATCACAATTAGGCCACGTGTTCCAAACTCTACAGAAGTGTAAACCAGGCTTAGGGCAATTTCTTACTAGTTGGACGTCAGTAGGTGGTGTGGAAAGGTGAACCGTCCCTCGAAATGCTGTGTGATCATGGAGGCTGTTGTGGGCATTGGTGGTATAGTGGCAAGCATAGCTGCCTTCCAAGCAGATGACCAGGGTTTGATTCCTGGCCAATGCAGAACCTTGAGAGAGATGTGTTTTATCTTGTGACTTTCAACCGCTTCTAGGCATTAAGAATGTCACGTGAGCTCCCGGACCATCGATCAGCTTCGAGAAGAGCTCGGGAGGCAAAGACCTGACAACTGGGTAGTGTGGCCGAGCGGTCCAAGGCGCTGGATTAAGGCTCCAGTCTCTCCGGAGGCGTGGGTTCAAATCCCACCACTGCCACTTTTGTAGGGTGCTAACGCCGTCCCATTGCTTTGAAGTCAGTAAGTGGGTTTGAAAAAGTGAACTGTGGCTCGACATGTGCGATTGTATATGATTTTTTGGGGCATCGTAGTTATAGTGGCAACTACAGTGGCAACTTTTTTCCTTGAAGTTGACGGGGTTCAATCCCCAGCCAATACAGACCGTGGAGAGGTATCTCGTCTCTTGTGACGGTCGAACACATCACAATTAGGCCACGTGTTCCAAACTCCGCAGAAGTGTAAACCAGGCTTAGGGCAATTTCTTACTAGTTGGACGTCAGTAGGTGGTGTGGAAAGGTGAACCGTCCCTCGAAATGCTGTGCGATCACGGAGGCTGTTGTGGGCATCGGTGGTTTAGCGGCAAGCATAGCTGCCTTCCAAGCAGATGACCAGGGTTCGATTCCTGGCCAATGCAGAACCTTGAGAGAGATTCAAATCATCTTTATTTCGCCATGTATACAGATACTAGGAATTTGATTTGGTATTCTCCATGCAGGCTATAGCATCACAAATAGAACAACAAGACAAAAAAGAAAAACAATACAAGGACAGATAGTACCAGTATGAGCAAAATAATAAATAAGAATGGAGGTAATGTTAAATAAAGCGCCGTAAAGTTCATTTCTAAGAGCTATTTAGGAGGGCTATTGTTAGATGTGTTTTATCTTGTGACGTTCAACCGCTTCCAGGCATTAAGAATGTCACGTGAGCTCCTCGACGATCGATCAGCTTTGGGAAGAGCCCTGGGGCTAAGACCTGACAAAGTGGTAGCGTGGCCGAGCGGTCCAAGGCGCTGGATTTAGGCTCCAGTCTCTCCGGAGGCGTGGGTTCAAATCCCACCGCTGCCACTTTTGAAGGGTGCTAACGCCGTCACATTGCTTTGAAGTCAGTAAGTGGGTTTGAAAAAGTGAACTGTGGCTCGACATGTGCGATTGTATATGATTTTTTGGGGCATCGTAGTTATAGTGGCAACTACAGTGGCAACTTTTTTCCTTGAAGTTGACAGGGTTCAATCCCCAGCCAATACAGACCGTGGAGAGGTATCTCGTCTCTTGTGACGGTCGAACACATCACAATTAGGCCACGTGTTCCAAACTCTACAGAAGTGTAAACCAGGCTTAGGGCAATTTCTTACTAGTTGGACGTCAGTAGGTGGTGTGGAAAGGTGAACCGTCCCTCGAAATGCTGTGTGATCATGGAGGCTGTTGTGGGCATTGGTGGTATAGTGGCAAGCATAGCTGCCTTCCAAGCAGTTGACCCGGGTTCGATTCCCGGCCAATGCAGAACCTTGAGAGAGATGTGTTTTATCTTGTGACTTTCAACCGCTTCCAGGCATTAAGAATGTCACCTGAGCTCCCGGACGAACGATCAGCATCGAGAAGAGCTCGGGGGAAACAACCTCACAACTGGGTAGCGTGGCCGAGCGGTCCAAGGCGCTGGATTTAGGCTCCAGTCTCTCCGGAGGCGTGGGTTCAAATCCCACCGCTGCCACTTTTGTAGGGTGCTAACGCCGTCACATTGCTTTGAAGTCAGTAAGTGGGTTTGAAAAAGTGAACTGTGGCTCGACATGTGCGATAGTATATGATTTTTTGGGGCATCGTATTTATAGTGGCAACTACAGTGGCAACTTTTTTCCTTGAAGTTGACGGGGTTCAATCCCCAGCCAATACAGACCGTGGAAAGGCATCTCGTCTCTTGTGACGGTCGATAGCATCACGATTAGGCCACGTGTTCCAAACTCCGCAGAAGTATAAACCAGGCTTAGGGCAATTTCTTACTAGTTGGACGTCAGTAGGTGGTGTGGAAAGGTGAACCGTCCCTCGAAATGCTGTGCGATCACGGAGGCTGTTGTGGGCATCGGTGGTTTAGCGGCAAGCATAGCTGCCTTCCAAGCAGATGACCAGGGTTTGATTCCTGGCCAATGCAGAACCTTGAGAGAGATTCAAATCATCTTTATTTCGCCATGTATACAGATACTAGGAATTTGATTTGGTATTCTCCATGCAGGCTATAGCATCACAAATAGAACAACAAGACAAAAAAGAAAAACAATACAAGGACAGATAGTACCAGTATGAGCAAAATAATAAATAAGAATGGAGGTAATGTTAAATAAAGCGCCGTAAAGTTCATTTCTAAGAGCTATTTAGGAGGGCTATTGTTAGATGTGTTTTATCTTGTGACGTTCAACCGCTTCCAGGCATTAAGAATGTCACGTGAGCTCCTCGACGATCGATCAGCTTTGGGAAGAGCCCTGGGGCTAAGACCTGACAAAGTGGTAGCGTGGCCGAGCGGTCCAAGGCGCTGGATTTAGGCTCCAGTCTCTCCGGAGGCGTGGGTTCAAATCCCACCGCTGCCACTTTTGAAGGGTGCTAACGCCGTCACATTGCTTTGAAGTCAGTAAGTGGGTTTGAAAAAGTGAACTGTGGCTCGACATGTGCGATAGTATATGATTTTTTGGGGCATCGTATTTATAGTGGCAACTACAGTGGCAACTTTTTTCCTTGAAGTTGACGGGGTTCAATCCCCAGCCAATACAGACCGTGGAGAGGCATCTCGTCTCTTGTGACGGTCGATAGCATCACGATTAGGCCACGTGTTCCAAACTCCGCAGAAGTATAAACCAGGCTTAGGGCAATTTCTTACTAGTTGGACGTCAGTAGGTGGTGTGGAAAGGTGAACCGTCCCTCGAAATGCTGTGCGATCACGGAGGCTGTTGTGGGCATCGGTGGTTTAGCGGCAAGCATAGCTGCCTTCCAAGCAGATGACCAGGGTTTGATTCCTGGCCAATGCAGAACCTTGAGA
This sequence comes from Osmerus mordax, assembly GCF_038355195.1. Lineage (NCBI taxonomy): Eukaryota > Metazoa > Chordata > Actinopteri > Osmeriformes > Osmeridae > Osmerus > Osmerus mordax. Next base: position 250,781 of record NC_090060.1, on the reverse strand, counting down.
GAGATGTGTTTTATCTTGTGACTTTCAACCGCTTCTAGGCATTAAGAATGTCACGTGAGCTCCCGGACCATCGATCAGCTTCGAGAAGAGCTCGGGAGGCAAAGACCTGACAACTGGGTAGTGTGGCCGAGCGGTCCAAGGCGCTGGATTAAGGCTCCAGTCTCTCCGGAGGCGTGGGTTCAAATCCCACCACTGCCACTTTTGTAGGGTGCTAACGCCGTCCCATTGCTTTGAAGTCAGTAAGTGGGTTTGAAAAAGTGAACTGTGGCTCGACATGTGCGATTGTATATGATTTTTTGGGGCATCGTAGTTATAGTGGCAACTACAGTGGCAACTTTTTTCCTTGAAGTTGACGGGGTTCAATCCCCAGCCAATACAGACCGTGGAGAGGTATCTCGTCTCTTGTGACGGTCGAACACATCACAATTAGGCCACGTGTTCCAAACTCCGCAGAAGTGTAAACCAGGCTTAGGGCAATTTCTTACTAGTTGGACGTCAGTAGGTGGTGTGGAAAGGTGAACCGTCCCTCGAAATGCTGTGCGATCACGGAGGCTGTTGTGGGCATCGGTGGTTTAGCGGCAAGCATAGCTGCCTTCCAAGCAGATGACCAGGGTTCGATTCCTGGCCAATGCAGAACCTTGAGAGAGATTCAAATCATCTTTATTTCGCCATGTATACAGATACTAGGAATTTGATTTGGTATTCTCCATGCAGGCTATAGCATCACAAATAGAACAACAAGACAAAAAAGAAAAACAATACAAGGACAGATAGTACCAGTATGAGCAAAATAATAAATAAGAATGGAGGTAATGTTAAATAAAGCGCCGTAAAGTTCATTTCTAAGAGCTATTTAGGAGGGCTATTGTTAGATGTGTTTTATCTTGTGACGTTCAACCGCTTCCAGGCATTAAGAATGTCACGTGAGCTCCTCGACGATCGATCAGCTTTGGGAAGAGCCCTGGGGCTAAGACCTGACAAAGTGGTAGCGTGGCCGAGCGGTCCAAGGCGCTGGATTTAGGCTCCAGTCTCTCCGGAGGCGTGGGTTCAAATCCCACCGCTGCCACTTTTGAAGGGTGCTAACGCCGTCACATTGCTTTGAAGTCAGTAAGTGGGTTTGAAAAAGTGAACTGTGGCTCGACATGTGCGATTGTATATGATTTTTTGGGGCATCGTAGTTATAGTGGCAACTACAGTGGCAACTTTTTTCCTTGAAGTTGACAGGGTTCAATCCCCAGCCAATACAGACCGTGGAGAGGTATCTCGTCTCTTGTGACGGTCGAACACATCACAATTAGGCCACGTGTTCCAAACTCTACAGAAGTGTAAACCAGGCTTAGGGCAATTTCTTACTAGTTGGACGTCAGTAGGTGGTGTGGAAAGGTGAACCGTCCCTCGAAATGCTGTGTGATCATGGAGGCTGTTGTGGGCATTGGTGGTATAGTGGCAAGCATAGCTGCCTTCCAAGCAGTTGACCCGGGTTCGATTCCCGGCCAATGCAGAACCTTGAGAGAGATGTGTTTTATCTTGTGACTTTCAACCGCTTCCAGGCATTAAGAATGTCACCTGAGCTCCCGGACGAACGATCAGCATCGAGAAGAGCTCGGGGGAAACAACCTCACAACTGGGTAGCGTGGCCGAGCGGTCCAAGGCGCTGGATTTAGGCTCCAGTCTCTCCGGAGGCGTGGGTTCAAATCCCACCGCTGCCACTTTTGTAGGGTGCTAACGCCGTCACATTGCTTTGAAGTCAGTAAGTGGGTTTGAAAAAGTGAACTGTGGCTCGACATGTGCGATAGTATATGATTTTTTGGGGCATCGTATTTATAGTGGCAACTACAGTGGCAACTTTTTTCCTTGAAGTTGACGGGGTTCAATCCCCAGCCAATACAGACCGTGGAAAGGCATCTCGTCTCTTGTGACGGTCGATAGCATCACGATTAGGCCACGTGTTCCAAACTCCGCAGAAGTATAAACCAGGCTTAGGGCAATTTCTTACTAGTTGGACGTCAGTAGGTGGTGTGGAAAGGTGAACCGTCCCTCGAAATGCTGTGCGATCACGGAGGCTGTTGTGGGCATCGGTGGTTTAGCGGCAAGCATAGCTGCCTTCCAAGCAGATGACCAGGGTTCGATTCCTGGCCAATGCAGAACCTTGAGAGAGATTCAAATCATCTTTATTTCGCCATGTATACAGATACTAGGAATTTGATTTGGTATTCTCCATGCAGGCTATAGCATCACAAATAGAACAACAAGACAAAAAAGAAAAACAATACAAGGACAGATAGTACCAGTATGAGCAAAATAATAAATAAGAATGGAGGTAATGTTAAATAAAGCGCCGTAAAGTTCATTTCTAAGAGCTATTTAGGAGGGCTATTGTTAGATGTGTTTTATCTTGTGACGTTCAACCGCTTCCAGGCATTAAGAATGTCACGTGAGCTCCTCGACGATCGATCAGCTTTGGGAAGAGCCCTGGGGCTAAGACCTGACAAAGTGGTAGCGTGGCCGAGCGGTCCAAGGCGCTGGATTTAGGCTCCAGTCTCTCCGGAGGCGTGGGTTCAAATCCCACCGCTGCCACTTTTGAAGGGTGCTAACGCCGTCACATTGCTTTGAAGTCAGTAAGTGGGTTTGAAAAAGTGAACTGTGGCTCGACATGTGCGATAGTATATGATTTTTTGGGGCATCGTATTTATAGTGGCAACTACAGTGGCAACTTTTTTCCTTGAAGTTGACGGGGTTCAATCCCCAGCCAATACAGACCGTGGAGAGGCATCTCGTCTCTTGTGACGGTCGATAGCATCACGATTAGGCCACGTGTTCCAAACTCCGCAGAAGTATAAACCAGGCTTAGGGCAATTTCTTACTAGTTGGACGTCAGTAGGTGGTGTGGAAAGGTGAACCGTCCCTCGAAATGCTGTGCGATCACGGAGGCTGTTGTGGGCATCGGTGGTTTAGCGGCAAGCATAGCTGCCTTCCAAGCAGATGACCAGGGTTTGATTCCTGGCCAATGCAGAACCTTGAGAGAGATGTGTTTTATCTTGTGACTTTCAACCGCTTCTAGGCATTAAGAATGTCACGTGAGCTCCCGGACCATCGATCAGCTTCGAGAAGAGCTCGGGAGGCAAAGACCTGACAACTGGGTAGTGTGGCCGAGCGGTCCAAGGCGCTGGATTAAGGCTCCAGTCTCTCCGGAGGCGTGGGTTCAAATCCCACCACTGCCACTTTTGTAGGGTGCTAACGCCGTCCCATTGCTTTGAAGTCAGTAAGTGGGTTTGAAAAAGTGAACTGTGGCTCGACATGTGCGATTGTATATGATTTTTTGGGGCATCGTAGTTATAGTGGCAACTACAGTGGCAACTTTTTTCCTTGAAGTTGACGGGGTTCAATCCCCAGCCAATACAGACCGTGGAGAGGTATCTCGTCTCTTGTGACGGTCGAACACATCACAATTAGGCCACGTGTTCCAAACTCCGCAGAAGTGTAAACCAGGCTTAGGGCAATTTCTTACTAGTTGGACGTCAGTAGGTGGTGTGGAAAGGTGAACCGTCCCTCGAAATGCTGTGCGATCACGGAGGCTGTTGTGGGCATCGGTGGTTTAGCGGCAAGCATAGCTGCCTTCCAAGCAGATGACCAGGGTTCAATTCCTGGCCAATGCAGAACCTTGAGAGAGATTCAAATCATCTTTATTTCGCCATGTATACAGATACTAGGAATTTGATTTGGTATTCTCCATGCAGGCTATAGCATCACAAATAGAACAACAAGACAAAAAAGAAAAACAATACAAGGACAGATAGTACCAGTATGAGCAAAATAATAAATAAGAATGGAGGTAATGTTAAATAAAGCGCCGTAAAGTTCATTTCTAAGAGCTATTTAGGAGGGCTATTGTTAGATGTGTTTTATCTTGTGACGTTCAACCGCTTCCAGGCATTAAGAATGTCACGTGAGCTCCTCGACGATCGATCAGCTTTGGGAAGAGCCCTGGGGCTAAGACCTGACAAAGTGGTAGCGTGGCCGAGCGGTCCAAGGCGCTGGATTTAGGCTCCAGTCTCTCCGGAGGCGTGGGTTCAAATCCCACCGCTGCCACTTTTGAAGGGTGCTAACGCCGTCACATTGCTTTGAAGTCAGTAAGTGGGTTTGAAAAAGTGAACTGTGGCTCGACATGTGCGATTGTATATGATTTTTTGGGGCATCGTAGTTATAGTGGCAACTACAGTGGCAACTTTTTTCCTTGAAGTTGACAGGGTTCAATCCCCAGCCAATACAGACCGTGGAGAGGTATCTCGTCTCTTGTGACGGTCGAACACATCACAATTAGGCCACGTGTTCCAAACTCTACAGAAGTGTAAACCAGGCTTAGGGCAATTTCTTACTAGTTGGACGTCAGTAGGTGGTGTGGAAAGGTGAACCGTCCCTCGAAATGCTGTGTGATCATGGAGGCTGTTGTGGGCATTGGTGGTATAGTGGCAAGCATAGCTGCCTTCCAAGCAGTTGATCCGGGTTCGATTCCCGGCCAATGCAGAACCTTGAGAGAGATGTGTTTTATCTTGTGACTTTCAACCGCTTCCAGGCATTAAGAATGTCACCTGAGCTCCCGGACGAACGATCAGCATCGAGAAGAGCACGGGGGAAACAACCTCACAACTGGGTAGCGTGGCCGAGCGGTCCAAGGCGCTGGATTTAGGCTCCAGTCTCTCCGGAGGCGTGGGTTCAAATCCCACCGCTGCCACTTTTGTAGGGTGCTAACGCCGTCACATTGCTTTGAAGTCAGTAAGTGGGTTTGAAAAAGTGAACTGTGGCTCGACATGTGCGATAGTATATGATTTTTTGGGGCATCGTATTTATAGTGGCAACTACAGTGGCAACTTTTTTCCTTGAAGTTGACGGGGTTCAATCCCCAGCCAATACAGACCGTGGAAAGGCATCTCGTCTCTTGTGACGGTCGATAGCATCACGATTAGGCCACGTGTTCCAAACTCCGCAGAAGTATAAACCAGGCTTAGGGCAATTTCTTACTAGTTGGACGTCAGTAGGTGGTGTGGAAAGGTGAACCGTCCCTCGAAATGCTGTGCGATCACGGAGGCTGTTGTGGGCATCGGTGGTTTAGCGGCAAGCATAGCTGCCTTCCAAGCAGATGACCAGGGTTCGATTCCTGGCCAATGCAGAACCTTGAGAGAGATTCAAATCATCTTTATTTCGCCATGTATACAGATACTAGGAATTTGATTTGGTATTCTCCATGCAGGCTATAGCATCACAAATAGAACAACAAGACAAAAAAGAAAAACAATACAAGGACAGATAGTACCAGTATGAGCAAAATAATAAATAAGAATGGAGGTAATGTTAAATAAAGCGCCGTAAAGTTCATTTCTAAGAGCTATTTAGGAGGGCTATTGTTAGATGTGTTTTATCTTGTGACGTTCAACCGCTTCCAGGCATTAAGAATGTCACGTGAGCTCCTCGACGATCGATCAGCTTTGGGAAGAGCCCTGGGGCTAAGACCTGACAAAGTGGTAGCGTGGCCGAGCGGTCCAAGGCGCTGGATTTAGGCTCCAGTCTCTCCGGAGGCGTGGGTTCAAATCCCACCGCTGCCACTTTTGAAGGGTGCTAACGCCGTCACATTGCTTTGAAGTCAGTAAGTGGGTTTGAAAAAGTGAACTGTGGCTCGACATGTGCGATAGTATATGATTTTTTGGGGCATCGTATTTATAGTGGCAACTACAGTGGCAACTTTTTTCCTTGAAGTTGACGGGGTTCAATCCCCAGCCAATACAGACCGTGGAGAGGCATCTCGTCTCTTGTGACGGTCGATAGCATCACGATTAGGCCACGTGTTCCAAACTCCGCAGAAGTATAAACCAGGCTTAGGGCAATTTCTTACTAGTTGGACGTCAGTAGGTGGTGTGGAAAGGTGAACCGTCCCTCGAAATGCTGTGCGATCACGGAGGCTGTTGTGGGCATCGGTGGTTTAGCGGCAAGCATAGCTGCCTTCCAAGCAGATGACCAGGGTTTGATTCCTGGCCAATGCAGAACCTTGAGAGAGATGTGTTTTATCTTGTGACTTTCAACCGCTTCTAGGCATTAAGAATGTCACGTGAGCTCCCGGACCATCGATCAGCTTCGAGAAGAGCTCGGGAGGCAAAGACCTGACAACTGGGTAGTGTGGCCGAGCGGTCCAAGGCGCTGGATTAAGGCTCCAGTCTCTCCGGAGGCGTGGGTTCAAATCCCACCACTGCCACTTTTGTAGGGTGCTAACGCCGTCCCATTGCTTTGAAGTCAGTAAGTGGGTTTGAAAAAGTGAACTGTGGCTCGACATGTGCGATTGTATATGATTTTTTGGGGCATCGTAGTTATAGTGGCAACTACAGTGGCAACTTTTTTCCTTGAAGTTGACGGGGTTCAATCCCCAGCCAATACAGACCGTGGAGAGGTATCTCGTCTCTTGTGACGGTCGAACACATCACAATTAGGCCACGTGTTCCAAACTCCGCAGAAGTGTAAACCAGGCTTAGGGCAATTTCTTACTAGTTGGACGTCAGTAGGTGGTGTGGAAAGGTGAACCGTCCCTCGAAATGCTGTGCGATCACGGAGGCTGTTGTGGGCATCGGTGGTTTAGCGGCAAGCATAGCTGCCTTCCAAGCAGATGACCAGGGTTCGATTCCTGGCCAATGCAGAACCTTGAGAGAGATTCAAATCATCTTTATTTCGCCATGTATACAGATACTAGGAATTTGATTTGGTATTCTCCATGCAGGCTATAGCATCACAAATAGAACAACAAGACAAAAAAGAAAAACAATACAAGGACAGATAGTACCAGTATGAGCAAAATAATAAATAAGAATGGAGGTAATGTTAAATAAAGCGCCGTAAAGTTCATTTCTAAGAGCTATTTAGGAGGGCTATTGTTAGATGTGTTTTATCTTGTGACGTTCAACCGCTTCCAGGCATTAAGAATGTCACGTGAGCTCCTCGACGATCGATCAGCTTTGGGAAGAGCCCTGGGGCTAAGACCTGACAAAGTGGTAGCGTGGCCGAGCGGTCCAAGGCGCTGGATTTAGGCTCCAGTCTCTCCGGAGGCGTGGGTTCAAATCCCACCGCTGCCACTTTTGAAGGGTGCTAACGCCGTCACATTGCTTTGAAGTCAGTAAGTGGGTTTGAAAAAGTGAACTGTGGCTCGACATGTGCGATTGTATATGATTTTTTGGGGCATCGTAGTTATAGTGGCAACTACAGTGGCAACTTTTTTCCTTGAAGTTGACAGGGTTCAATCCCCAGCCAATACAGACCGTGGAGAGGTATCTCGTCTCTTGTGACGGTCGAACACATCACAATTAGGCCACGTGTTCCAAACTCTACAGAAGTGTAAACCAGGCTTAGGGCAATTTCTTACTAGTTGGACGTCAGTAGGTGGTGTGGAAAGGTGAACCGTCCCTCGAAATGCTGTGTGATCATGGAGGCTGTTGTGGGCATTGGTGGTATAGTGGCAAGCATAGCTGCCTTCCAAGCAGTTGACCCGGGTTCGATTCCCGGCCAATGCAGAACCTTGAGAGAGATGTGTTTTATCTTGTGACTTTCAACCGCTTCCAGGCATTAAGAATGTCACCTGAGCTCCCGGACGAACGATCAGCATCGAGAAGAGCTCGGGGGAAACAACCTCACAACTGGGTAGCGTGGCCGAGCGGTCCAAGGCGCTGGATTTAGGCTCCAGTCTCTCCGGAGGCGTGGGTTCAAATCCCACCGCTGCCACTTTTGTAGGGTGCTAACGCCGTCACATTGCTTTGAAGTCAGTAAGTGGGTTTGAAAAAGTGAACTGTGGCTCGACATGTGCGATAGTATATGATTTTTTGGGGCATCGTATTTATAGTGGCAACTACAGTGGCAACTTTTTTCCTTGAAGTTGACGGGGTTCAATCCCCAGCCAATACAGACCGTGGAAAGGCATCTCGTCTCTTGTGACGGTCGATAGCATCACGATTAGGCCACGTGTTCCAAACTCCGCAGAAGTATAAACCAGGCTTAGGGCAATTTCTTACTAGTTGGACGTCAGTAGGTGGTGTGGAAAGGTGAACCGTCCCTCGAAATGCTGTGCGATCACGGAGGCTGTTGTGGGCATCGGTGGTTTAGCGGCAAGCATAGCTGCCTTCCAAGCAGATGACCAGGGTTCGATTCCTGGCCAATGCAGAACCTTGAGAGAGATTCAAATCATCTTTATTTCGCCATGTATACAGATACTAGGAATTTGATTTGGTATTCTCCATGCAGGCTATAGCATCACAAATAGAACAACAAGACAAAAAAGAAAAACAATACAAGGACAGATAGTACCAGTATGAGCAAAATAATAAATAAGAATGGAGGTAATGTTAAATAAAGCGCCGTAAAGTTCATTTCTAAGAGCTATTTAGGAGGGCTATTGTTAGATGTGTTTTATCTTGTGACGTTCAACCGCTTCCAGGCATTAAGAATGTCACGTGAGCTCCTCGACGATCGATCAGCTTTGGGAAGAGCCCTGGGGCTAAGACCTGACAAAGTGGTAGCGTGGCCGAGCGGTCCAAGGCGCTGGATTTAGGCTCCAGTCTCTCCGGAGGCATGGGTTCAAATCCCACCGCTGCCACTTTTGAAGGGTGCTAACGCCGTCACATTGCTTTGAAGTCAGTAAGTGGGTTTGAAAAAGTGAACTGTGGCTCGACATGTGCGATTGTATATGATTTTTTGGGGCATCGTAGTTATAGTGGCAACTACAGTGGCAACTTTTTTCCTTGAAGTTGACAGGGTTCAATCCCCAGCCAATACAGACCGTGGAGAGGTATCTCGTCTCTTGTGACGGTCGAACACATCACAATTAGGCCACGTGTTCCAAACTCTACAGAAGTGTAAACCAGGCTTAGGGCAATTTCTTACTAGTTGGACGTCAGTAGGTGGTGTGGAAAGGTGAACCGTCCCTCGAAATGCTGTGTGATCATGGAGGCTGTTGTGGGCATTGGTGGTATAGTGGCAAGCATAGCTGCCTTCCAAGCAGTTGACCCGGGTTCGATTCCCGGCCAATGCAGAACCTTGAGAGAGATGTGTTTTATCTTGTGACTTTCAACCGCTTCCAGGCATTAAGAATGTCACCTGAGCTCCCGGACGAACGATCAGCATCGAGAAGAGCTCGGGGGAAACAACCTCACAACTGGGTAGCGTGGCCGAGCGGTCCAAGGCGCTGGATTTAGGCTCCAGTCTCTCCGGAGGCGTGGGTTCAAATCCCACCGCTGCCACTTTTGTAGGGTGCTAACGCCGTCACATTGCTTTGAAGTCAGTAAGTGGGTTTGAAAAAGTGAACTGTGGCTCGACATGTGCGATAGTATATGATTTTTTGGGGCATCGTATTTATAGTGGCAACTACAGTGGCAACTTTTTTCCTTGAAGTTGACGGGGTTCAATCCCCAGCCAATACAGACCGTGGAAAGGCATCTCGTCTCTTGTGACGGTCGATAGCATCACGATTAGGCCACGTGTTCCAAACTCCGCAGAAGTATAAACCAGGCTTAGGGCAATTTCTTACTAGTTGGACGTCAGTAGGTGGTGTGGAAAGGTGAACCGTCCCTCGAAATGCTGTGCGATCACGGAGGCTGTTGTGGGCATCGGTGGTTTAGCGGCAAGCATAGCTGCCTTCCAAGCAGATGACCAGGGTTCGATTCCTGGCCAATGCAGAACCTTGAGAGAGATTCAAATCATCTTTATTTCGCCATGTATACAGATACTAGGAATTTGATTTGGTATTCTCCATGCAGGCTATAGCATCACAAATAGAACAACAAGACAAAAAAGAAAAACAATACAAGGACAGATAGTACCAGTATGAGCAAAATAATAAATAAGAATGGAGGTAATGTTAAATAAAGCGCCGTAAAGTTCATTTCTAAGAGCTATTTAGGAGGGCTATTGTTAGATGTGTTTTATCTTGTGACGTTCAACCGCTTCCAGGCATTAAGAATGTCACGTGAGCTCCTCGACGATCGATCAGCTTTGGGAAGAGCCCTGGGGCTAAGACCTGACAAAGTGGTAGCGTGGCCGAGCGGTCCAAGGCGCTGGATTTAGGCTCCAGTCTCTCCGGAGGCGTGGGTTCAAATCCCACCGCTGCCACTTTTGAAGGGTGCTAACGCCGTCACATTGCTTTGAAGTCAGTAAGTGGGTTTGAAAAAGTGAACTGTGGCTCGACATGTGCGATAGTATATGATTTTTTGGGGCATCGTATTTATAGTGGCAACTACAGTGGCAACTTTTTTCCTTGAAGTTGACGGGGTTCAATCCCCAGCCAATACAGACCGTGGAGAGGCATCTCGTCTCTTGTGACGGTCGATAGCATCACGATTAGGCCACGTGTTCCAAACTCCGCAGAAGTATAAACCAGGCTTAGGGCAATTTCTTACTAGTTGGACGTCAGTAGGTGGTGTGGAAAGGTGAACCGTCCCTCGAAATGCTGTGCGATCACGGAGGCTGTTGTGGGCATCGGTGGTTTAGCGGCAAGCATAGCTGCCTTCCAAGCAGATGACCAGGGTTTGATTCCTGGCCAATGCAGAACCTTGAGAGAGATGTGTTTTATCTTGTGACTTTCAACCGCTTCTAGGCATTAAGAATGTCACGTGAGCTCCCGGACCATCGATCAGCTTCGAGAAGAGCTCGGGAGGCAAAGACCTGACAACTGGGTAGTGTGGCCGAGCGGTCCAAGGCGCTGGATTAAGGCTCCAGTCTCTCCGGAGGCGTGGGTTCAAATCCCACCACTGCCACTTTTGTAGGGTGCTAACGCCGTCCCATTGCTTTGAAGTCAGTAAGTGGGTTTGAAAAAGTGAACTGTGGCTCGACATGTGCGATTGTATATGATTTTTTGGGGCATCGTAGTTATAGTGGCAACTACAGTGGCAACTTTTTTCCTTGAAGTTGACGGGGTTCAATCCCCAGCCAATACAGACCGTGGAGAGGTATCTCGTCTCTTGTGACGGTCGAACACATCACAATTAGGCCACGTGTTCCAAACTCCGCAGAAGTGTAAACCAGGCTTAGGGCAATTTCTTACTAGTTGGACGTCAGTAGGTGGTGTGGAAAGGTGAACCGTCCCTCGAAATGCTGTGCGATCACGGAGGCTGTTGTGGGCATCGGTGGTTTAGCGGCAAGCATAGCTGCCTTCCAAGCAGATGACCAGGGTTCAATTCCTGGCCAATGCAGAACCTTGAGAGAGATTCAAATCATCTTTATTTCGCCATGTATACAGATACTAGGAATTTGATTTGGTATTCTCCATGCAGGCTATAGCATCACAAATAGAACAACAAGACAAAAAAGAAAAACAATACAAGGACAGATAGTACCAGTATGAGCAAAATAATAAATAAGAATGGAGGTAATGTTAAATAAAGCGCCGTAAAGTTCATTTCTAAGAGCTATTTAGGAGGGCTATTGTTAGATGTGTTTTATCTTGTGACGTTCAACCGCTTCCAGGCATTAAGAATGTCACGTGAGCTCCTCGACGATCGATCAGCTTTGGGAAGAGCCCTGGGGCTAAGACCTGACAAAGTGGTAGCGTGGCCGAGCGGTCCAAGGCGCTGGATTTAGGCTCCAGTCTCTCCGGAGGCGTGGGTTCAAATCCCACCGCTGCCACTTTTGAAGGGTGCTAACGCCGTCACATTGCTTTGAAGTCAGTAAGTGGGTTTGAAAAAGTGAACTGTGGCTCGACATGTGCGATTGTATATGATTTTTTGGGGCATCGTAGTTATAGTGGCAACTACAGTGGCAACTTTTTTCCTTGAAGTTGACAGGGTTCAATCCCCAGCCAATACAGACCGTGGAGAGGTATCTCGTCTCTTGTGACGGTCGAACACATCACAATTAGGCCACGTGTTCCAAACTCTACAGAAGTGTAAACCAGGCTTAGGGCAATTTCTTACTAGTTGGACGTCAGTAGGTGGTGTGGAAAGGTGAACCGTCCCTCGAAATGCTGTGTGATCATGGAGGCTGTTGTGGGCATTGGTGGTATAGTGGCAAGCATAGCTGCCTTCCAAGCAGTTGACCCGGGTTCGATTCCCGGCCAATGCAGAACCTTGAGAGAGATGTGTTTTATCTTGTGACTTTCAACCGCTTCCAGGCATTAAGAATGTCACCTGAGCTCCCGGACGAACGATCAGCATCGAGAAGAGCTCGGGGGAAACAACCTCACAACTGGGTAGCGTGGCCGAGCGGTCCAAGGCGCTGGATTTAGGCTCCAGTCTCTCCGGAGGCGTGGGTTCAAATCCCACCGCTGCCACTTTTGTAGGGTGCTAACGCCGTCACATTGCTTTGAAGTCAGTAAGTGGGTTTGAAAAAGTGAACTGTGGCTCGACATGTGCGATAGTATATGATTTTTTGGGGCATCGTATTTATAGTGGCAACTACAGTGGCAACTTTTTTCCTTGAAGTTGACGGGGTTCAATCCCCAGCCAATACAGACCGTGGAAAGGCATCTCGTCTCTTGTGACGGTCGATAGCATCACGATTAGGCCACGTGTTCCAAACTCCGCAGAAGTATAAACCAGGCTTAGGGCAATTTCTTACTAGTTGGACGTCAGTAGGTGGTGTGGAAAGGTGAACCGTCCCTCGAAATGCTGTGCGATCACGGAGGCTGTTGTGGGCATCGGTGGTTTAGCGGCAAGCATAGCTGCCTTCCAAGCAGATGACCAGGGTTCGATTCCTGGCCAATGCAGAACCTTGAGAGAGATTCAAATCATCTTTATTTCGCCATGTATACAGATACTAGGAATTTGATTTGGTATTCTCCATGCAGGCTATAGCATCACAAATAGAACAACAAGACAAAAAAGAAAAACAATACAAGGACAGATAGTACCAGTATGAGCAAAATAATAAATAAGAATGGAGGTAATGTTAAATAAAGCGCCGTAAAGTTCATTTCTAAGAGCTATTTAGGAGGGCTATTGTTAGATGTGTTTTATCTTGTGACGTTCAACCGCTTCCAGGCATTAAGAATGTCACGTGAGCTCCTCGACGATCGATCAGCTTTGGGAAGAGCCCTGGGGCTAAGACCTGACAAAGTGGTAGCGTGGCCGAGCGGTCCAAGGCGCTGGATTTAGGCTCCAGTCTCTCCGGAGGCGTGGGTTCAAATCCCACCGCTGCCACTTTTGAAGGGTGCTAACGCCGTCACATTGCTTTGAAGTCAGTAAGTGGGTTTGAAAAAGTGAACTGTGGCTCGACATGTGCGATAGTATATGATTTTTTGGGGCATCGTATTTATAGTGGCAACTACAGTGGCAACTTTTTTCCTTGAAGTTGACGGGGTTCAATCCCCAGCCAATACAGACCGTGGAGAGGCATCTCGTCTCTTGTGACGGTCGATAGCATCACGATTAGGCCACGTGTTCCAAACTCCGCAGAAGTATAAACCAGGCTTAGGGCAATTTCTTACTAGTTGGACGTCAGTAGGTGGTGTGGAAAGGTGAACCGTCCCTCGAAATGCTGTGCGATCACGGAGGCTGTTGTGGGCATCGGTGGTTTAGCGGCAAGCATAGCTGCCTTCCAAGCAGATGACCAGGGTTTGATTCCTGGCCAATGCAGAACCTTGAGAGAGATGTGTTTTATCTTGTGACTTTCAACCGCTTCTAGGCATTAAGAATGTCACGTGAGCTCCCGGACCATCGATCAGCTTCGAGAAGAGCTCGGGAGGCAAAGACCTGACAACTGGGTAGTGTGGCCGAGCGGTCCAAGGCGCTGGATTAAGGCTCCAGTCTCTCCGGAGGCGTGGGTTCAAATCCCACCACTGCCACTTTTGTAGGGTGCTAACGCCGTCCCATTGCTTTGAAGTCAGTAAGTGGGTTTGAAAAAGTGAACTGTGGCTCGACATGTGCGATTGTATATGATTTTTTGGGGCATCGTAGTTATAGTGGCAACTACAGTGGCAACTTTTTTCCTTGAAGTTGACGGGGTTCAATCCCCAGCCAATACAGACCGTGGAGAGGTATCTCGTCTCTTGTGACGGTCGAACACATCACAATTAGGCCACGTGTTCCAAACTCCGCAGAAGTGTAAACCAGGCTTAGGGCAATTTCTTACTAGTTGGACGTCAGTAGGTGGTGTGGAAAGGTGAACCGTCCCTCGAAATGCTGTGCGATCACGGAGGCTGTTGTGGGCATCGGTGGTTTAGCGGCAAGCATAGCTGCCTTCCAAGCAGATGACCAGGGTTCAATTCCTGGCCAATGCAGAACCTTGAGAGAGATTCAAATCATCTTTATTTCGCCATGTATACAGATACTAGGAATTTGATTTGGTATTCTCCATGCAGGCTATAGCATCACAAATAGAACAACAAGACAAAAAAGAAAAACAATACAAGGACAGATAGTACCAGTATGAGCAAAATAATAAATAAGAATGGAGGTAATGTTAAATAAAGCGCCGTAAAGTTCATTTCTAAGAGCTATTTAGGAGGGCTATTGTTAGATGTGTTTTATCTTGTGACGTTCAACCGCTTCCAGGCATTAAGAATGTCACGTGAGCTCCTCGACGATCGATCAGCTTTGGGAAGAGCCCTGGGGCTAAGACCTGACAAAGTGGTAGCGTGGCCGAGCGGTCCAAGGCGCTGGATTTAGGCTCCAGTCTCTCCGGAGGCGTGGGTTCAAATCCCACCGCTGCCACTTTTGAAGGGTGCTAACGCCGTCACATTGCTTTGAAGTCAGTAAGTGGGTTTGAAAAAGTGAACTGTGGCTCGACATGTGCGATTGTATATGATTTTTTGGGGCATCGTAGTTATAGTGGCAACTACAGTGGCAACTTTTTTCCTTGAAGTTGACAGGGTTCAATCCCCAGCCAATACAGACCGTGGAGAGGTATCTCGTCTCTTGTGACGGTCGAACACATCACAATTAGGCCACGTGTTCCAAACTCTACAGAAGTGTAAACCAGGCTTAGGGCAATTTCTTACTAGTTGGACGTCAGTAGGTGGTGTGGAAAGGTGAACCGTCCCTCGAAATGCTGTGTGATCATGGAGGCTGTTGTGGGCATTGGTGGTATAGTGGCAAGCATAGCTGCCTTCCAAGCAGTTGACCCGGGTTCGATTCCCGGCCAATGCAGAACCTTGAGAGAGATGTGTTTTATCTTGTGACTTTCAACCGCTTCCAGGCATTAAGAATGTCACCTGAGCTCCCGGACGAACGATCAGCATCGAGAAGAGCTCGGGGGAAACAACCTCACAACTGGGTAGCGTGGCCGAGCGGTCCAAGGCGCTGGATTTAGGCTCCAGTCTCTCCGGAGGCGTGGGTTCAAATCCCACCGCTGCCACTTTTGTAGGGTGCTAACGCCGTCACATTGCTTTGAAGTCAGTAAGTGGGTTTGAAAAAGTGAACTGTGGCTCGACATGTGCGATAGTATATGATTTTTTGGGGCATCGTATTTATAGTGGCAACTACAGTGGCAACTTTTTTCCTTGAAGTTGACGGGGTTCAATCCCCAGCCAATACAGACCGTGGAAAGGCATCTCGTCTCTTGTGACGGTCGATAGCATCACGATTAGGCCACGTGTTCCAAACTCCGCAGAAGTATAAACCAGGCTTAGGGCAATTTCTTACTAGTTGGACGTCAGTAGGTGGTGTGGAAAGGTGAACCGTCCCTCGAAATGCTGTGCGATCACGGAGGCTGTTGTGGGCATCGGTGGTTTAGCGGCAAGCATAGCTGCCTTCCAAGCAGATGACCAGGGTTCGATTCCTGGCCAATGCAGAACCTTGAGAGAGATTCAAATCATCTTTATTTCGCCATGTATACAGATACTAGGAATTTGATTTGGTATTCTCCATGCAGGCTATAGCATCACAAATAGAACAACAAGACAAAAAAGAAAAACAATACAAGGACAGATAGTACCAGTATGAGCAAAATAATAAATAAGAATGGAGGTAATGTTAAATAAAGCGCCGTAAAGTTCATTTCTAAGAGCTATTTAGGAGGGCTATTGTTAGATGTGTTTTATCTTGTGACGTTCAACCGCTTCCAGGCATTAAGAATGTCACGTGAGCTCCTCGACGATCGATCAGCTTTGGGAAGAGCCCTGGGGCTAAGACCTGACAAAGTGGTAGCGTGGCCGAGCGGTCCAAGGCGCTGGATTTAGGCTCCAGTCTCTCCGGAGGCGTGGGTTCAAATCCCACCGCTGCCACTTTTGAAGGGTGCTAACGCCGTCACATTGCTTTGAAGTCAGTAAGTGGGTTTGAAAAAGTGAACTGTGGCTCGACATGTGCGATTGTATATGATTTTTTGGGGCATCGTAGTTATAGTGGCAACTACAGTGGCAACTTTTTTCCTTGAAGTTGACAGGGTTCAATCCCCAGCCAATACAGACCGTGGAGAGGCATCTCGTCTCTTGTGACGGTCGAACACATCACAATTAGGCCACGTGTTCCAAACTCCACAGAAGTGTAAACCAGGCTTAGGGCAATTTCTTACTAGTTGGACGTCAGTAGGTGGTGTGGAAAGGTGAACCGTCCCTCGAAATGCTGTGTGATCATGGAGGCTGTTGTGGGCATTGGTGGTATAGTGGCAAGCATAGCTGCCTTCCAAGCAGTTGACCCGGGTTCGATTCCCGGCCAATGCAGAACCTTGAGAGAGATGTGTTTTATCTTGTGACTTTCAACCGCTTCCAGGCATTAAGAATGTCACCTGAGCTCCCGGACGAACGATCAGCATCGAGAAGAGCTCGGGGGAAACAACCTCACAACTGGGTAGCGTGGCCGAGCGGTCCAAGGCGCTGGATTTAGGCTCCAGTCTCTCCGGAGGCGTGGGTTCAAATCCCACCGCTGCCACTTTTGTAGGGTGCTAACGCCGTCACATTGCTTTGAAGTCAGTAAGTGGGTTTGAAAAAGTGAACTGTGGCTCGACATGTGCGATAGTATATGATTTTTTGGGGCATCGTATTTATAGTGGCAACTACAGTGGCAACTTTTTTCCTTGAAGTTGACGGGGTTCAATCCCCAGCCAATACAGACCGTGGAAAGGCATCTCGTCTCTTGTGACGGTCGATAGCATCACGATTAGGCCACGTGTTCCAAACTCCGCAGAAGTATAAACCAGGCTTAGGGCAATTTCTTACTAGTTGGACGTCAGTAGGTGGTGTGGAAAGGTGAACCGTCCCTCGAAATGCTGTGCGATCACGGAGGCTGTTGTGGGCATCGGTGGTTTAGCGGCAAGCATAGCTGCCTTCCAAGCAGATGACCAGGGTTCGATTCCTGGCCAATGCAGAACCTTGAGAGAGATTCAAATCATCTTTATTTCGCCATGTATACAGATACTAGGAATTTGATTTGGTATTCTCCATGCAGGCTATAGCATCACAAATAGAACAACAAGACAAAAAAGAAAAACAATACAAGGACAGATAGTACCAGTATGAGCAAAATAATAAATAAGAATGGAGGTAATGTTAAATAAAGCGCCGTAAAGTTCATTTCTAAGAGCTATTTAGGAGGGCTATTGTTAGATGTGTTTTATCTTGTGACGTTCAACCGCTTCCAGGCATTAAGAATGTCACGTGAGCTCCTCGACGATCGATCAGCTTTGGGAAGAGCCCTGGGGCTAAGCCCTGACAAAGTGGTAGCGTGGCCGAGCGGTCCAAGGCGCTGGATTTAGGCTCCAGTCTCTCCGGAGGCGTGGGTTCAAATCCCACCGCTGCCACTTTTGAAGGGTGCTAACGCCGTCACATTGCTTTGAAGTCAGTAAGTGGGTTTGAAAAAGTGAACTGTGGCTCGACATGTGCGATTGTATATGATTTTTTGGGGCATCGTAGTTATAGTGGCAACTACAGTGGCAACTTTTTTCCTTGAAGTTGACAGGGTTCAATCCCCAGCCAATACAGACCGTGGAGAGGTATCTCGTCTCTTGTGACGGTCGAACACATCACAATTAGGCCACGTGTTCCAAACTCTACAGAAGTGTAAACCAGGCTTAGGGCAATTTCTTACTAGTTGGACGTCAGTAGGTGGTGTGGAAAGGTGAACCGTCCCTCGAAATGCTGTGTGATCATGGAGGCTGTTGTGGGCATTGGTGGTATAGTGGCAAGCATAGCTGCCTTCCAAGCAGTTGACCCGGGTTCGATTCCCGGCCAATGCAGAACCTTGAGAGAGATGTGTTTTATCTTGTGACTTTCAACCGCTTCCAGGCATTAAGAATGTCACCTGAGCTCCCGGACGAACGATCAGCATCGAGAAGAGCTCGGGGGAAACAACCTCACAACTGGGTAGCGTGGCCGAGCGGTCCAAGGCGCTGGATTTAGGCTCCAGTCTCTCCGGAGGCGTGGGTTCAAATCCCACCGCTGCCACTTTTGAAGGGTGCTAACGCCGTCACATTGCTTTGAAGTCAGTAAGTGGGTTTGAAAAAGTGAACTGTGGCTCGACATGTGCGATAGTATATGATTTTTTGGGGCATCGTATTTATAGTGGCAACTACAGTGGCAACTTTTTTCCTTGAAGTTGACGGGGTTCAATCCCCAGCCAATACAGACCGTGGAAAGGCATCTCGTCTCTTGTGACGGTCGATAGCATCACGATTAGGCCACGTGTTCCAAACTCCGCAGAAGTATAAACCAGGCTTAGGGCAATTTCTTACTAGTTGGACGTCAGTAGGTGGTGTGGAAAGGTGAACCGTCCCTCGAAATGCTGTGCGATCACGGAGGCTGTTGTGGGCATCGGTGGTTTAGCGGCAAGCATAGCTGCCTTCCAAGCAGATGACCAGGGTTCGATTCCTGGCCAATGCAGAACCTTGAGAGAGATTCAAATCATCTTTATTTCGCCATGTATACAGATACTAGGAATTTGATTTGGTATTCTCCATGCAGGCTATAGCATCACAAATAGAACAACAAGACAAAAAAGAAAAACAATACAAGGACAGATAGTACCAGTATGAGCAAAATAATAAATAAGAATGGAGGTAATGTTAAATAAAGCGCCGTAAAGTTCATTTCTAAGAGCTATTTAGGAGGGCTATTGTTAGATGTGTTTTATCTTGTGACGTTCAACCGCTTCCAGGCATTAAGAATGTCACGTGAGCTCCTCGACGATCGATCAGCTTTGGGAAGAGCCCGGGGGCTAAGACCTGACAAAGTGGTAGCGTGGCCGAGCGGTCCAAGGCGCTGGATTTAGGCTCCAGTCTCTCCGGAGGCGTGGGTTCAAATCCCACCGCTGCCACTTTTGAAGGGTGCTAACGCCGTCACATTGCTTTGAAGTCAGTAAGTGGGTTTGAAAAAGTGAACTGTGGCTCGACATGTGCGATTGTATATGATTTTTTGGGGCATCGTAGTTATAGTGGCAACTACAGTGGCAACTTTTTTCCTTGAAGTTGACAGGGTTCAATCCCCAGCCAATACAGACCGTGGAGAGGTATCTCGTCTCTTGTGACGGTCGAACACATCACAATTAGGCCACGTGTTCCAAACTCTACAGAAGTGTAAACCAGGCTTAGGGCAATTTCTTACTAGTTGGACGTCAGTAGGTGGTGTGGAAAGGTGAACCGTCCCTCGAAATGCTGTGTGATCATGGAGGCTGTTGTGGGCATTGGTGGTATAGTGGCAAGCATAGCTGCCTTCCAAGCAGTTGACCCGGGTTCGATTCCCGGCCAATGCAGAACCTTGAGAGAGATGTGTTTTATCTTGTGACTTTCAACCGCTTCCAGGCATTAAGAATGTCACCTGAGCTCCCGGACGAACGATCAGCATCGAGAAGAGCTCGGGGGAAACAACCTCACAACTGGGTAGCGTGGCCGAGCGGTCCAAGGCGCTGGATTTAGGCTCCAGTCTCTCCGGAGGCGTGGGTTCAAATCCCACCGCTGCCACTTTTGTAGGGTGCTAACGCCGTCACATTGCTTTGAAGTCAGTAAGTGGGTTTGAAAAAGTGAACTGTGGCTCGACATGTGCGATAGTATATGATTTTTTGGGGCATCGTATTTATAGTGGCAACTACAGTGGCAACTTTTTTCCTTGAAGTTGACGGGGTTCAATCCCCAGCCAATACAGACCGTGGAGAGGCATCTCGTCTCTTGTGACGGTCGATAGCATCACGATTAGGCCACGTGTTCCAAACTCCGCAGAAGTATAAACCAGGCTTAGGGCAATTTCTTACTAGTTGGACGTCAGTAGGTGGTGTGGAAAGGTGAACCGTCCCTCGAAATGCTGTGCGATCACGGAGGCTGTTGTGGGCATCGGTGGTTTAGCGGCAAGCATAGCTGCCTTCCAAGCAGATGACCAGGGTTTGATTCCTGGCCAATGCAGAACCTTGAGAGAGATGTGTTTTATCTTGTGACTTTCAACCGCTTCTAGGCATTAAGAATGTCACGTGAGCTCCCGGACCATCGATCAGCTTCGAGAAGAGCTCGGGAGGCAAAGACCTGACAACTGGGTAGTGTGGCCGAGCGGTCCAAGGCGCTGGATTAAGGCTCCAGTCTCTCCGGAGGCGTGGGTTCAAATCCCACCACTGCCACTTTTGTAGGGTGCTAACGCCGTCCCATTGCTTTGAAGTCAGTAAGTGGGTTTGAAAAAGTGAACTGTGGCTCGACATGTGCGATTGTATATGATTTTTTGGGGCATCGTAGTTATAGTGGCAACTACAGTGGCAACTTTTTTCCTTGAAGTTGACGGGGTTCAATCCCCAGCCAATACAGACCGTGGAGAGGTATCTCGTCTCTTGTGACGGTCGAACACATCACAATTAGGCCACGTGTTCCAAACTCCGCAGAAGTGTAAACCAGGCTTAGGGCAATTTCTTACTAGTTGGACGTCAGTAGGTGGTGTGGAAAGGTGAACCGTCCCTCGAAATGCTGTGCGATCACGGAGGCTGTTGTGGGCATCGGTGGTTTAGCGGCAAGCATAGCTGCCTTCCAAGCAGATGACCAGGGTTCAATTCCTGGCCAATGCAGAACCTTGAGAGAGATTCAAATCATCTTTATTTCGCCATGTATACAGATACTAGGAATTTGATTTGGTATTCTCCATGCAGGCTATAGCATCACAAATAGAACAACAAGACAAAAAAGAAAAACAATACAAGGACAGATAGTACCAGTATGAGCAAAATAATAAATAAGAATGGAGGTAATGTTAAATAAAGCGCCGTAAAGTTCATTTCTAAGAGCTATTTAGGAGGGCTATTGTTAGATGTGTTTTATCTTGTGACGTTCAACCGCTTCCAGGCATTAAGAATGTCACGTGAGCTCCTCGACGATCGATCAGCTTTGGGAAGAGCCCTGGGGCTAAGACCTGACAAAGTGGTAGCGTGGCCGAGCGGTCCAAGGCGCTGGATTTAGGCTCCAGTCTCTCCGGAGGCGTGGGTTCAAATCCCACCGCTGCCACTTTTGAAGGGTGCTAACGCCGTCACATTGCTTTGAAGTCAGTAAGTGGGTTTGAAAAAGTGAACTGTGGCTCGACATGTGCGATTGTATATGATTTTTTGGGGCATCGTAGTTATAGTGGCAACTACAGTGGCAACTTTTTTCCTTGAAGTTGACAGGGTTCAATCCCCAGCCAATACAGACCGTGGAGAGGTATCTCGTCTCTTGTGACGGTCGAACACATCACAATTAGGCCACGTGTTCCAAACTCTACAGAAGTGTAAACCAGGCTTAGGGCAATTTCTTACTAGTTGGACGTCAGTAGGTGGTGTGGAAAGGTGAACCGTCCCTCGAAATGCTGTGTGATCATGGAGGCTGTTGTGGGCATTGGTGGTATAGTGGCAAGCATAGCTGCCTTCCAAGCAGTTGACCCGGGTTCGATTCCCGGCCAATGCAGAACCTTGAGAGAGATGTGTTTTATCTTGTGACTTTCAACCGCTTCCAGGCATTAAGAATGTCACCTGAGCTCCCGGACGAACGATCAGCATCGAGAAGAGCTCGGGGGAAACAACCTCACAACTGGGTAGCGTGGCCGAGCGGTCCAAGGCGCTGGATTTAGGCTCCAGTCTCTCCGGAGGCGTGGGTTCAAATCCCACCGCTGCCACTTTTGTAGGGTGCTAACGCCGTCACATTGCTTTGAAGTCAGTAAGTGGGTTTGAAAAAGTGAACTGTGGCTCGACATGTGCGATAGTATATGATTTTTTGGGGCATCGTATTTATAGTGGCAACTACAGTGGCAACTTTTTTCCTTGAAGTTGACGGGGTTCAATCCCCAGCCAATACAGACCGTGGAAAGGCATCTCGTCTCTTGTGACGGTCGATAGCATCACGATTAGGCCACGTGTTCCAAACTCCGCAGAAGTATAAACCAGGCTTAGGGCAATTTCTTACTAGTTGGACGTCAGTAGGTGGTGTGGAAAGGTGAACCGTCCCTCGAAATGCTGTGCGATCACGGAGGCTGTTGTGGGCATCGGTGGTTTAGCGGCAAGCATAGCTGCCTTCCAAGCAGATGACCAGGGTTCGATTCCTGGCCAATGCAGAACCTTGAGAGAGATTCAAATCATCTTTATTTCGCCATGTATACAGATACTAGGAATTTGATTTGGTATTCTCCATGCAGGCTATAGCATCACAAATAGAACAACAAGACAAAAAAGAAAAACAATACAAGGACAGATAGTACCAGTATGAGCAAAATAATAAATAAGAATGGAGGTAATGTTAAATAAAGCGCCGTAAAGTTCATTTCTAAGAGCTATTTAGGAGGGCTATTGTTAGATGTGTTTTATCTTGTGACGTTCAACCGCTTCCAGGCATTAAGAATGTCACGTGAGCTCCTCGACGATCGATCAGCTTTGGGAAGAGCCCTGGGGCTAAGACCTGACAAAGTGGTAGCGTGGCCGAGCGGTCCAAGGCGCTGGATTTAGGCTCCAGTCTCTCCGGAGGCGTGGGTTCAAATCCCACCGCTGCCACTTTTGAAGGGTGCTAACGCCGTCACATTGCTTTGAAGTCAGTAAGTGGGTTTGAAAAAGTGAACTGTGGCTCGACATGTGCGATTGTATATGATTTTTTGGGGCATCGTAGTTATAGTGGCAACTACAGTGGCAACTTTTTTCCTTGAAGTTGACAGGGTTCAATCCCCAGCCAATACAGACCGTGGAGAGGTATCTCGTCTCTTGTGACGGTCGAACACATCACAATTAGGCCACGTGTTCCAAACTCTACAGAAGTGTAAACCAGGCTTAGGGCAATTTCTTACTAGTTGGACGTCAGTAGGTGGTGTGGAAAGGTGAACCGTCCCTCGAAATGCTGTGTGATCATGGAGGCTGTTGTGGGCATTGGTGGTATAGTGGCAAGCATAGCTGCCTTCCAAGCAGTTGACCCGGGTTCGATTCCCGGCCAATGCAGAACCTTGAGAGAGATGTGTTTTATCTTGTGACTTTCAACCGCTTCCAGGCATTAAGAATGTCACCTGAGCTCCCGGACGAACGATCAGCATCGAGAAGAGCTCGGGGGAAACAACCTCACAACTGGGTAGCGTGGCCGAGCGGTCCAAGGCGCTGGATTTAGGCTCCAGTCTCTCCGGAGGCGTGGGTTCAAATCCCACCGCTGCCACTTTTGTAGGGTGCTAACGCCGTCACATTGCTTTGAAGTCAGTAAGTGGGTTTGAAAAAGTGAACTGTGGCTCGACATGTGCGATAGTATATGATTTTTTGGGGCATCGTATTTATAGTGGCAACTACAGTGGCAACTTTTTTCCTTGAAGTTGACGGGGTTCAATCCCCAGCCAATACAGACCGTGGAAAGGCATCTCGTCTCTTGTGACGGTCGATAGCATCACGATTAGGCCACGTGTTCCAAACTCCGCAGAAGTATAAACCAGGCTTAGGGCAATTTCTTACTAGTTGGACGTCAGTAGGTGGTGTGGAAAGGTGAACCGTCCCTCGAAATGCTGTGCGATCACGGAGGCTGTTGTGGGCATCGGTGGTTTAGCGGCAAGCATAGCTGCCTTCCAAGCAGATGACCAGGGTTCGATTCCTGGCCAATGCAGAACCTTGAGAGAGATTCAAATCATCTTTATTTCGCCATGTATACAGATACTAGGAATTTGATTTGGTATTCTCCATGCAGGCTATAGCATCACAAATAGAACAACAAGACAAAAAAGAAAAACAATACAAGGACAGATAGTACCAGTATGAGCAAAATAATAAATAAGAATGGAGGTAATGTTAAATAAAGCGCCGTAAAGTTCATTTCTAAGAGCTATTTAGGAGGGCTATTGTTAGATGTGTTTTATCTTGTGACGTTCAACCGCTTCCAGGCATTAAGAATGTCACGTGAGCTCCTCGACGATCGATCAGCTTTGGGAAGAGCCCTGGGGCTAAGACCTGACAAAGTGGTAGCGTGGCCGAGCGGTCCAAGGCGCTGGATTTAGGCTCCAGTCTCTCCGGAGGCGTGGGTTCAAATCCCACCGCTGCCACTTTTGAAGGGTGCTAACGCCGTCACATTGCTTTGAAGTCAGTAAGTGGGTTTGAAAAAGTGAACTGTGGCTCGACATGTGCGATTGTATATGATTTTTTGGGGCATCGTAGTTATAGTGGCAACTACAGTGGCAACTTTTTTCCTTGAAGTTGACAGGGTTCAATCCCCAGCCAATACAGACCGTGGAGAGGTATCTCGTCTCTTGTGACGGTCGAACACATCACAATTAGGCCACGTGTTCCAAACTCTACAGAAGTGTAAACCAGGCTTAGGGCAATTTCTTACTAGTTGGACGTCAGTAGGTGGTGTGGAAAGGTGAACCGTCCCTCGAAATGCTGTGTGATCATGGAGGCTGTTGTGGGCATTGGTGGTATAGTGGCAAGCATAGCTGCCTTCCAAGCAGTTGACCCGGGTTCGATTCCCGGCCAATGCAGAACCTTGAGAGAGATGTGTTTTATCTTGTGACTTTCAACCGCTTCCAGGCATTAAGAATGTCACCTGAGCTCCCGGACGAACGATCAGCATCGAGAAGAGCTCGGGGGAAGCAACCTCACAACTGGGTAGCGTGGCCGAGCGGTCCAAGGCGCTGGATTTAGGCTCCAGTCTCTCCGGAGGCGTGGGTTCAAATCCCACCGCTGCCACTTTTGTAGGGTGCTAACGCCGTCACATTGCTTTGAAGTCAGTAAGTGGGTTTGAAAAAGTGAACTGTGGCTCGACATGTGCGATAGTATATGATTTTTTGGGGCATCGTATTTATAGTGGCAACTACAGTGGCAACTTTTTTCCTTGAAGTTGACGGGGTTCAATCCCCAGCCAATACAGACCGTGGAAAGGCATCTCGTCTCTTGTGACGGTCGATAGCATCACGATTAGGCCACGTGTTCCAAACTCCGCAGAAGTATAAACCAGGCTTAGGGCAATTTCTTACTAGTTGGACGTCAGTAGGTGGTGTGGAAAGGTGAACCGTCCCTCGAAATGCTGTGCGATCACGGAGGCTGTTGTGGGCATCGGTGGTTTAGCGGCAAGCATAGCTGCCTTCCAAGCAGATGACCAGGGTTTGATTCCTGGCCAATGCAGAACCTTGAGAGAGATTCAAATCATCTTTATTTCGCCATGTATACAGATACTAGGAATTTGATTTGGTATTCTCCATGCAGGCTATAGCATCACAAATAGAACAACAAGACAAAAAAGAAAAACAATACAAGGACAGATAGTACCAGTATGAGCAAAATAATAAATAAGAATGGAGGTAATGTTAAATAAAGCGCCGTAAAGTTCATTTCTAAGAGCTATTTAGGAGGGCTATTGTTAGATGTGTTTTATCTTGTGACGTTCAACCGCTTCCAGGCATTAAGAATGTCACGTGAGCTCCTCGACGATCGATCAGCTTTGGGAAGAGCCCTGGGGCTAAGACCTGACAAAGTGGTAGCGTGGCCGAGCGGTCCAAGGCGCTGGATTTAGGCTCCAGTCTCTCCGGAGGCGTGGGTTCAAATCCCACCGCTGCCACTTTTGAAGGGTGCTAACGCCGTCACATTGCTTTGAAGTCAGTAAGTGGGTTTGAAAAAGTGAACTGTGGCTCGACATGTGCGATTGTATATGATTTTTTGGGGCATCGTAGTTATAGTGGCAACTACAGTGGCAACTTTTTTCCTTGAAGTTGACAGGGTTCAATCCCCAGCCAATACAGACCGTGGAGAGGTATCTCGTCTCTTGTGACGGTCGAACACATCACAATTAGGCCACGTGTTCCAAACTCTACAGAAGTGTAAACCAGGCTTAGGGCAATTTCTTACTAGTTGGACGTCAGTAGGTGGTGTGGAAAGGTGAACCGTCCCTCGAAATGCTGTGTGATCATGGAGGCTGTTGTGGGCATTGGTGGTATAGTGGCAAGCATAGCTGCCTTCCAAGCAGTTGACCCGGGTTCGATTCCCGGCCAATGCAGAACCTTGAGAGAGATGTGTTTTATCTTGTGACTTTCAACCGCTTCCAGGCATTAAGAATGTCACCTGAGCTCCCGGACGAACGATCAGCATCGAGAAGAGCTCGGGGGAAACAACCTCACAACTGGGTAGCGTGGCCGAGCGGTCCAAGGCGCTGGATTTAGGCTCCAGTCTCTCCGGAGGCGTGGGTTCAAATCCCACCGCTGCCACTTTTGTAGGGTGCTAACGCCGTCACATTGCTTTGAAGTCAGTAAGTGGGTTTGAAAAAGTGAACTGTGGCTCGACATGTGCGATAGTATATGATTTTTTGGGGCATCGTATTTATAGTGGCAACTACAGTGGCAACTTTTTTCCTTGAAGTTGACGGGGTTCAATCCCCAGCCAATACAGACCGTGGAAAGGCATCTCGTCTCTTGTGACGGTCGATAGCATCACGATTAGGCCACGTGTTCCAAACTCCGCAGAAGTATAAACCAGGCTTAGGGCAATTTCTTACTAGTTGGACGTCAGTAGGTGGTGTGGAAAGGTGAACCGTCCCTCGAAATGCTGTGCGATCACGGAGGCTGTTGTGGGCATCGGTGGTTTAGCGGCAAGCATAGCTGCCTTCCAAGCAGATGACCAGGGTTCGATTCCTGGCCAATGCAGAACCTTGAGAGAGATTCAAATCATCTTTATTTCGCCATGTATACAGATACTAGGAATTTGATTTGGTATTCTCCATGCAGGCTATAGCATCACAAATAGAACAACAAGACAAAAAAGAAAAACAATACAAGGACAGATAGTACCAGTATGAGCAAAATAATAAATAAGAATGGAGGTAATGTTAAATAAAGCGCCGTAAAGTTCATTTCTAAGAGCTATTTAGGAGGGCTATTGTTAGATGTGTTTTATCTTGTGACGTTCAACCGCTTCCAGGCATTAAGAATGTCACGTGAGCTCCTCGACGATCGATCAGCTTTGGGAAGAGCCCTGGGGCTAAGACCTGACAAAGTGGTAGCGTGGCCGAGCGGTCCAAGGCGCTGGATTTAGGCTCCAGTCTCTCCGGAGGCGTGGGTTCAAATCCCACCGCTGCCACTTTTGAAGGGTGCTAACGCCGTCACATTGCTTTGAAGTCAGTAAGTGGGTTTGAAAAAGTGAACTGTGGCTCGACATGTGCGATTGTATATGATTTTTTGGGGCATCGTAGTTATAGTGGCAACTACAGTGGCAACTTTTTTCCTTGAAGTTGACAGGGTTCAATCCCCAGCCAATACAGACCGTGGAGAGGTATCTCGTCTCTTGTGACGGTCGAACACATCACAATTAGGCCACGTGTTCCAAACTCTACAGAAGTGTAAACCAGGCTTAGGGCAATTTCTTACTAGTTGGACGTCAGTAGGTGGTGTGGAAAGGTGAACCGTCCCTCGAAATGCTGTGTGATCATGGAGGCTGTTGTGGGCATTGGTGGTATAGTGGCAAGCATAGCTGCCTTCCAAGCAGTTGACCCGGGTTCGATTCCCGGCCAATGCAGAACCTTGAGAGAGATGTGTTTTATCTTGTGACTTTCAACCGCTTCCAGGCATTAAGAATGTCACCTGAGCTCCCGGACGAACGATCAGCATCGAGAAGAGCTCGGGGGAAACAACCTCACAACTGGGTAGCGTGGCCGAGCGGTCCAAGGCGCTGGATTTAGGCTCCAGTCTCTCCGGAGGCGTGGGTTCAAATCCCACCGCTGCCACTTTTGAAGGGTGCTAACGCCGTCACATTGCTTTGAAGTCAGTAAGTGGGTTTGAAAAAGTGAACTGTGGCTCGACATGTGCGATAGTATATGATTTTTTGGGGCATCGTATTTATAGTGGCAACTACAGTGGCAACTTTTTTCCTTGAAGTTGACGGGGTTCAATCCCCAGCCAATACAGACCGTGGAAAGGCATCTCGTCTCTTGTGACGGTCGATAGCATCACGATTAGGCCACGTGTTCCAAACTCCGCAGAAGTATAAACCAGGCTTAGGGCAATTTCTTACTAGTTGGACGTCAGTAGGTGGTGTGGAAAGGTGAACCGTCCCTCGAAATGCTGTGCGATCACGGAGGCTGTTGTGGGCATCGGTGGTTTAGCGGCAAGCATAGCTGCCTTCCAAGCAGATGACCAGGGTTCGATTCCTGGCCAATGCAGAACCTTGAGAGAGATTCAAATCATCTTTATTTCGCCATGTATACAGATACTAGGAATTTGATTTGGTATTCTCCATGCAGGCTATAGCATCACAAATAGAACAACAAGACAAAAAAGAAAAACAATACAAGGACAGATAGTACCAGTATGAGCAAAATAATAAATAAGAATGGAGGTAATGTTAAATAAAGCGCCGTAAAGTTCATTTCTAAGAGCTATTTAGGAGGGCTATTGTTAGATGTGTTTTATCTTGTGACGTTCAACCGCTTCAAGGCATTAAGAATGTCACGTGAGCTCCTCGACGATCGATCAGCTTTGGGAAGAGCCCTGGGGCTAAGACCTGACAAAGAGGTAGCGTGGCCGAGCGGTCCAAGGCGCTGGATTTAGGCTCCAGTCTCTCCGGAGGCGTGGGTTCAAATCCCACCGCTGCCACTTTTGAAGGGTGCTAACGCCGTCACATTGCTTTGAAGTCAGTAAGTGGGTTTGAAAAAGTGAACTGTGGCTCGACATGTGCGATAGTATATGATTTTTTGGGGCATCGTATTTATAGTGGCAACTACAGTGGCAACTTTTTTCCTTGAAGTTGACGGGGTTCAATCCCCAGCCAATACAGACCGTGGAGAGGCATCTCGTCTCTTGTGACGGTCGATAGCATCACGATTAGGCCACGTGTTCCAAACTCCGCAGAAGTATAAACCAGGCTTAGGGCAATTTCTTACTAGTTGGACGTCAGTAGGTGGTGTGGAAAGGTGAACCGTCCCTCGAAATGCTGTGCGATCATGGAGGCGGTTGTGGGCATTGGTGGTATAGTGGCAAGCATAGCTGCCTTCCAAGCAGTTGACCCGGGTTCGATTCCCGGCCAATGCAGAACCTTGAGAGAGATGTGTTTTATCTTGTGACTTTCAACCGCTTCCAGGCATTAAGAATGTCACGTGAGCTCCTCGACGATTGATCAGCTTTGGGAAGAGCCCGGGGGCTAAGACCTGACAACGTGGTAGCGTGGCCGAGCGGTCCAAGGCGCTGGATTTAGGCTCCAGTCTCTCCGGAGGCGTGGGTTCAAATCCCACCGCTGCCACTTTTGTAGGGTGCTAACGCCGTCACATTGCTTTGAAGTCAGTAAGTGGTTTTGAAAAAGTGAACTGTGGCTCGACTTGTGTGATTGTATATGATATTTTGGGGCATCGTAGGTTTAGTGGCAACTACAGAGGCAACTTTTTTCCTTGAAGTTGACGGGGTTCAATCCCCAGCCAATACAGACCGTGGAGAGGTATCTCGTCTCTTGTGACGGTCGAACACATCACAATTAGGCCACGTGTTCCAAACTCCGCAGAAGTGTAAACCAGGCTTAGGGCGATTTCTTACTAGTTGGACGTCAGTAGGTGGTGTGGAAAGGTGAACCGTCCCTCGAAATGCTGTGCGATCACGGAGGCTGTTGTGGGCATCGGTGGTTTAGCGGCAAGCATAGCTGCCTTCCAAGCAGATGACCAGGGTTCGATTCCTGGCCAATGCAGAACCTTGAGAGAGAATCAAATAATCTTTATTTCGCCATGTATACAGATACTAGGAATTTGATTTGGTATTCTCCATGCAGGCTATAGCATCACAAATAGAACAACAAGACAAAAAAGAAAAACAATACAAGGACAGATAGTACCAGTATGAGCAAAATAATAAATAAGAATGGAGGTAATGTTAAATAAAGCGCCGTAAAGTTCATTTCTAAGAGCTATTTAGGAGGGCTATTGTTAGATGTGTTTTATCTTGTGACGTTCAACCGCTTCCAGGCATTAAGAATGTCACGTGAGCTCCTCGACGATCGATCAGCTTTGGGAAGAGCCCGGGGGCTAAGACCTGACAAAGTGGTAGCGTGGCCGAGCGGTCCAAGGCGCTGGATTTAGGCTCCAGTCTCTCCGGAGGCGTGGGTTCAAATCCCACCGCTGCCACTTTTGAAGGGTGCTAACGCCGTCACATTGCTTTGAAGTCAGTAAGTGGGTTTGAAAAAGTGAACTGTGGCTCGACATGTGCGATTGTATATGATTTTTTGGGGCATCGTAGTTATAGTGGCAACTACAGTGGCAACTTTTTTCCTTGAAGTTGACAGGGTTCAATCCCCAGCCAATACAGACCGTGGAGAGGTATCTCGTCTCTTGTGACGGTCGAACACATCACAATTAGGCCACGTGTTCCAAACTCTACAGAAGTGTAAACCAGGCTTAGGGCAATTTCTTACTAGTTGGACGTCAGTAGGTGGTGTGGAAAGGTGAACCGTCCCTCGAAATGCTGTGTGATCATGGAGGCTGTTGTGGGCATTGGTGGTATAGTGGCAAGCATAGCTGCCTTCCAAGCAGTTGACCCGGGTTCGATTCCCGGCCAATGCAGAACCTTGAGAGAGATGTGTTTTATCTTGTGACTTTCAACCGCTTCCAGGCATTAAGAATGTCACCTGAGCTCCCGGACGAACGATCAGCATCGAGAAGAGCTCGGGGGAAACAACCTCACAACTGGGTAGCGTGGCCGAGCGGTCCAAGGCGCTGGATTTAGGCTCCAGTCTCTCCGGAGGCGTGGGTTCAAATCCCACCGCTGCCACTTTTGTAGGGTGCTAACGCCGTCACATTGCTTTGAAGTCAGTAAGTGGGTTTGAAAAAGTGAACTGTGGCTCGACATGTGCGATAGTATATGATTTTTTGGGGCATCGTATTTATAGTGGCAACTACAGTGGCAACTTTTTTCCTTGAAGTTGACGGGGTTCAATCCCCAGCCAATACAGACCGTGGAAAGGCATCTCGTCTCTTGTGACGGTCGATAGCATCACGATTAGGCCACGTGTTCCAAACTCCGCAGAAGTATAAACCAGGCTTAGGGCAATTTCTTACTAGTTGGACGTCAGTAGGTGGTGTGGAAAGGTGAACCGTCCCTCGAAATGCTGTGCGATCACGGAGGCTGTTGTGGGCATCGGTGGTTTAGCGGCAAGCATAGCTGCCTTCCAAGCAGATGACCAGGGTTCGATTCCTGGCCAATGCAGAACCTTGAGAGAGATTCAAATCATCTTTATTTCGCCATGTATACAGATACTAGGAATTTGATTTGGTATTCTCCATGCAGGCTATAGCATCACAAATAGAACAACAAGACAAAAAAGAAAAACAATACAAGGACAGATAGTACCAGTATGAGCAAAATAATAAATAAGAATGGAGGTAATGTTAAATAAAGCGCCGTAAAGTTCATTTCTAAGAGCTATTTAGGAGGGCTATTGTTAGATGTGTTTTATCTTGTGACGTTCAACCGCTTCCAGGCATTAAGAATGTCACGTGAGCTCCTCGACGATCGATCAGCTTTGGGAAGAGCCCTGGGGCTAAGACCTGACAAAGTGGTAGCGTGGCCGAGCGGTCCAAGGCGCTGGATTTAGGCTCCAGTCTCTCCGGAGGCGTGGGTTCAAATCCCACCGCTGCCACTTTTGAAGGGTGCTAACGCCGTCACATTGCTTTGAAGTCAGTAAGTGGGTTTGAAAAAGTGAACTGTGGCTCGACATGTGCGATTGTATATGATTTTTTGGGGCATCGTAGTTATAGTGGCAACTACAGTGGCAACTTTTTTCCTTGAAGTTGACAGGGTTCAATCCCCAGCCAATACAGACCGTGGAGAGGTATCTCGTCTCTTGTGACGGTCGAACACATCACAATTAGGCCACGTGTTCCAAACTCTACAGAAGTGTAAACCAGGCTTAGGGCAATTTCTTACTAGTTGGACGTCAGTAGGTGGTGTGGAAAGGTGAACCGTCCCTCGAAATGCTGTGTGATCATGGAGGCTGTTGTGGGCATTGGTGGTATAGTGGCAAGCATAGCTGCCTTCCAAGCAGTTGACCTGGGTTCGATTCCCGGCCAATGCAGAACCTTGAGAGAGATGTGTTTTATCTTGTGACTTTCAACCGCTTCCAGGCATTAAGAATGTCACCTGAGCTCCCGGACGAACGATCAGCATCGAGAAGAGCTCGGGGGAAACAACCTCACAACTGGGTAGCGTGGCCGAGCGGTCCAAGGCGCTGGATTTAGGCTCCAGTCTCTCCGGAGGCGTGGGTTCAAATCCCACCGCTGCCACTTTTGTAGGGTGCTAACGCCGTCACATTGCTTTGAAGTCAGTAAGTGGGTTTGAAAAAGTGAACTGTGGCTCGACATGTGCGATAGTATATGATTTTTTGGGGCATCGTATTTATAGTGGCAACTACAGTGGCAACTTTTTTCCTTGAAGTTGACGGGGTTCAATCCCCAGCCAATACAGACCGTGGAAAGGCATCTCGTCTCTTGTGACGGTCGATAGCATCACGATTAGGCCACGTGTTCCAAACTCCGCAGAAGTATAAACCAGGCTTAGGGCAATTTCTTACTAGTTGGACGTCAGTAGGTGGTGTGGAAAGGTGAACCGTCCCTCGAAATGCTGTGCGATCACGGAGGCTGTTGTGGGCATCGGTGGTTTAGCGGCAAGCATAGCTGCCTTCCAAGCAGATGACCAGGGTTCGATTCCTGGCCAATGCAGAACCTTGAGAGAGATTCAAATCATCTTTATTTCGCCATGTATACAGATACTAGGAATTTGATTTGGTATTCTCCATGCAGGCTATAGCATCACAAATAGAACAACAAGACAAAAAAGAAAAACAATACAAGGACAGATAGTACCAGTATGAGCAAAATAATAAATAAGAATGGAGGTAATGTTAAATAAAGCGCCGTAAAGTTCATTTCTAAGAGCTATTTAGGAGGGCTATTGTTAGATGTGTTTTATCTTGTGACGTTCAACCGCTTCCAGGCATTAAGAATGTCACGTGAGCTCCTCGACGATCGATCAGCTTTGGGAAGAGCCCTGGGGCTAAGACCTGACAAAGTGGTAGCGTGGCCGAGCGGTCCAAGGCGCTGGATTTAGGCTCCAGTCTCTCCGGAGGCGTGGGTTCAAATCCCACCGCTGCCACTTTTGAAGGGTGCTAACGCCGTCACATTGCTTTGAAGTCAGTAAGTGGGTTTGAAAAAGTGAACTGTGGCTCGACATGTGCGATAGTATATGATTTTTTGGGGCATCGTATTTATAGTGGCAACTACAGTGGCAACTTTTTTCCTTGAAGTTGACGGGGTTCAATCCCCAGCCAATACAGACCGTGGAGAGGCATCTCGTCTCTTGTGACGGTCGATAGCATCACGATTAGGCCACGTGTTCCAAACTCCGCAGAAGTATAAACCAGGCTTAGGGCAATTTCTTACTAGTTGGACGTCAGTAGGTGGTGTGGAAAGGTGAACCGTCCCTCGAAATGCTGTGCGATCACGGAGGCTGTTGTGGGCATCGGTGGTTTAGCGGCAAGCATAGCTGCCTTCCAAGCAGATGACCAGGGTTTGATTCCTGGCCAATGCAGAACCTTGAGAGAGATGTGTTTTATCTTGTGACTTTCAACCGCTTCTAGGCATTAAGAATGTCACGTGAGCTCCCGGACCATCGATCAGCTTCGAGAAGAGCTCGGGAGGCAAAGACCTGACAACTGGGTAGTGTGGCCGAGCGGTCCAAGGCGCTGGATTAAGGCTCCAGTCTCTCCGGAGGCGTGGGTTCAAATCCCACCACTGCCACTTTTGTAGGGTGCTAACGCCGTCCCATTGCTTTGAAGTCAGTAAGTGGGTTTGAAAAAGTGAACTGTGGCTCGACATGTGCGATTGTATATGATTTTTTGGGGCATCGTAGTTATAGTGGCAACTACAGTGGCAACTTTTTTCCTTGAAGTTGACGGGGTTCAATCCCCAGCCAATACAGACCGTGGAGAGGTATCTCGTCTCTTGTGACGGTCGAACACATCACAATTAGGCCACGTGTTCCAAACTCCGCAGAAGTGTAAACCAGGCTTAGGGCAATTTCTTACTAGTTGGACGTCAGTAGGTGGTGTGGAAAGGTGAACCGTCCCTCGAAATGCTGTGCGATCACGGAGGCTGTTGTGGGCATCGGTGGTTTAGCGGCAAGCATAGCTGCCTTCCAAGCAGATGACCAGGGTTCAATTCCTGGCCAATGCAGAACCTTGAGAGAGATTCAAATCATCTTTATTTCGCCATGTATACAGATACTAGGAATTTGATTTGGTATTCTCCATGCAGGCTATAGCATCAC
Organism: Osmerus mordax; assembly: GCF_038355195.1. Lineage (NCBI taxonomy): Eukaryota > Metazoa > Chordata > Actinopteri > Osmeriformes > Osmeridae > Osmerus > Osmerus mordax. The sequence continues at coordinate 216,163 of NC_090060.1, read as the reverse complement.
AAATAGAACAACAAGACAAAAAAGAAAAACAATACAAGGACAGATAGTACCAGTATGAGCAAAATAATAAATAAGAATGGAGGTAATGTTAAATAAAGCGCCGTAAAGTTCATTTCTAAGAGCTATTTAGGAGGGCTATTGTTAGATGTGTTTTATCTTGTGACGTTCAACCGCTTCCAGGCATTAAGAATGTCACGTGAGCTCCTCGACGATCGATCAGCTTTGGGAAGAGCCCTGGGGCTAAGACCTGACAAAGTGGTAGCGTGGCCGAGCGGTCCAAGGCGCTGGATTTAGGCTCCAGTCTCTCCGGAGGCGTGGGTTCAAATCCCACCGCTGCCACTATTGAAGGGTGCTAACGCCGTCACATTGCTTTGAAGTCAGTAAGTGGGTTTGAAAAAGTGAACTGTGGCTCGACATGTGCGATAGTATATGATTTTTTGGGGCATCGTATTTATAGTGGCAACTACAGTGGCAACTTTTTTCCTTGAAGTTGACGGGGTTCAATCCCCAGCCAATACAGACCGTGGAGAGGCATCTCGTCTCTTGTGACGGTCGATAGCATCACGATTAGGCCACGTGTTCCAAACTCCGCAGAAGTATAAACCAGGCTTAGGGCAATTTCTTACTAGTTGGACGTCAGTAGGTGGTGTGGAAAGGTGAACCGTCCCTCGAAATGCTGTGCGATCACGGAGGCTGTTGTGGGCATCGGTGGTTTAGCGGCAAGCATAGCTGCCTTCCAAGCAGATGACCAGGGTTTGATTCCTGGCCAATGCAGAACCTTGAGAGAGATGTGTTTTATCTTGTGACTTTCAACCGCTTCTAGGCATTAAGAATGTCACGTGAGCTCCCGGACCATCGATCAGCTTCGAGAAGAGCTCGGGAGGCAAAGACCTGACAACTGGGTAGTGTGGCCGAGCGGTCCAAGGCGCTGGATTAAGGCTCCAGTCTCTCCGGAGGCGTGGGTTCAAATCCCACCACTGCCACTTTTGTAGGGTGCTAACGCCGTCCCATTGCTTTGAAGTCAGTAAGTGGGTTTGAAAAAGTGAACTGTGGCTCGACATGTGCGATTGTATATGATTTTTTGGGGCATCGTAGTTATAGTGGCAACTACAGTGGCAACTTTTTTCCTTGAAGTTGACGGGGTTCAATCCCCAGCCAATACAGACCGTGGAGAGGTATCTCGTCTCTTGTGACGGTCGAACACATCACAATTAGGCCACGTGTTCCAAACTCCGCAGAAGTGTAAACCAGGCTTAGGGCAATTTCTTACTAGTTGGACGTCAGTAGGTGGTGTGGAAAGGTGAACCGTCCCTCGAAATGCTGTGCGATCACGGAGGCTGTTGTGGGCATCGGTGGTTTAGCGGCAAGCATAGCTGCCTTCCAAGCAGATGACCAGGGTTCAATTCCTGGCCAATGCAGAACCTTGAGAGAGATTCAAATCATCTTTATTTCGCCATGTATACAGATACTAGGAATTTGATTTGGTATTCTCCATGCAGGCTATAGCATCACAAATAGAACAACAAGACAAAAAAGAAAAACAATACAAGGACAGATAGTACCAGTATGAGCAAAATAATAAATAAGAATGGAGGTAATGTTAAATAAAGCGCCGTAAAGTTCATTTCTAAGAGCTATTTAGGAGGGCTATTGTTAGATGTGTTTTATCTTGTGACGTTCAACCGCTTCCAGGCATTAAGAATGTCACGTGAGCTCCTCGACGATCGATCAGCTTTGGGAAGAGCCCTGGGGCTAAGACCTGACAAAGTGGTAGCGTGGCCGAGCGGTCCAAGGCGCTGGATTTAGGCTCCAGTCTCTCCGGAGGCGTGGGTTCAAATCCCACCGCTGCCACTATTGAAGGGTGCTAACGCCGTCACATTGCTTTGAAGTCAGTAAGTGGGTTTGAAAAAGTGAACTGTGGCTCGACATGTGCGATAGTATATGATTTTTTGGGGCATCGTATTTATAGTGGCAACTACAGTGGCAACTTTTTTCCTTGAAGTTGACGGGGTTCAATCCCCAGCCAATACAGACCGTGGAGAGGCATCTCGTCTCTTGTGACGGTCGATAGCATCACGATTAGGCCACGTGTTCCAAACTCCGCAGAAGTATAAACCAGGCTTAGGGCAATTTCTTACTAGTTGGACGTCAGTAGGTGGTGTGGAAAGGTGAACCGTCCCTCGAAATGCTGTGCGATCACGGAGGCTGTTGTGGGCATCGGTGGTTTAGCGGCAAGCATAGCTGCCTTCCAAGCAGATGACCAGGGTTTGATTCCTGGCCAATGCAGAACCTTGAGAGAGATGTGTTTTATCTTGTGACTTTCAACCGCTTCTAGGCATTAAGAATGTCACGTGAGCTCCCGGACCATCGATCAGCTTCGAGAAGAGCTCGGGAGGCAAAGACCTGACAACTGGGTAGTGTGGCCGAGCGGTCCAAGGCGCTGGATTAAGGCTCCAGTCTCTCCGGAGGCGTGGGTTCAAATCCCACCACTGCCACTTTTGTAGGGTGCTAACGCCGTCCCATTGCTTTGAAGTCAGTAAGTGGGTTTGAAAAAGTGAACTGTGGCTCGACATGTGCGATTGTATATGATTTTTTGGGGCATCGTAGTTATAGTGGCAACTACAGTGGCAACTTTTTTCCTTGAAGTTGACGGGGTTCAATCCCCAGCCAATACAGACCGTGGAGAGGTATCTCGTCTCTTGTGACGGTCGAACACATCACAATTAGGCCACGTGTTCCAAACTCCGCAGAAGTGTAAACCAGGCTTAGGGCAATTTCTTACTAGTTGGACGTCAGTAGGTGGTGTGGAAAGGTGAACCGTCCCTCGAAATGCTGTGCGATCACGGAGGCTGTTGTGGGCATCGGTGGTTTAGCGGCAAGCATAGCTGCCTTCCAAGCAGATGACCGGGGTTCAATTCCTGGCCAATGCAGAACCTTGAGAGAGATTCAAATCATCTTTATTTCGCCATGTATACAGATACTAGGAATTTGATTTGGTATTCTCCATGCAGGCTATAGCATCACAAATAGAACAACAAGACAAAAAAGAAAAACAATACAAGGACAGATAGTACCAGTATGAGCAAAATAATAAATAAGAATGGAGGTAATGTTAAATAAAGCGCCGTAAAGTTCATTTCTAAGAGCTATTTAGGAGGGCTATTGTTAGATGTGTTTTATCTTGTGACGTTCAACCGCTTCCAGGCATTAAGAATGTCACGTGAGCTCCTCGACGATCGATCAGCTTTGGGAAGAGCCCTGGGGCTAAGACCTGACAAAGTGGTAGCGTGGCCGAGCGGTCCAAGGCGCTGGATTTAGGCTCCAGTCTCTCCGGAGGCGTGGGTTCAAATCCCACCGCTGCCACTTTTGAAGGGTGCTAACGCCGTCACATTGCTTTGAAGTCAGTAAGTGGGTTTGAAAAAGTGAACTGTGGCTCGACATGTGCGATTGTATATGATTTTTTGGGGCATCGTAGTTATAGTGGCAACTACAGTGGCAACTTTTTTCCTTGAAGTTGACAGGGTTCAATCCCCAGCCAATACAGACCGTGGAGAGGTATCTCGTCTCTTGTGACGGTCGAACACATCACAATTAGGCCACGTGTTCCAAACTCTACAGAAGTGTAAACCAGGCTTAGGGCAATTTCTTACTAGTTGGACGTCAGTAGGTGGTGTGGAAAGGTGAACCGTCCCTCGAAATGCTGTGTGATCATGGAGGCTGTTGTGGGCATTGGTGGTATAGTGGCAAGCATAGCTGCCTTCCAAGCAGTTGACCCGGGTTCGATTCCCGGCCAATGCAGAACCTTGAGAGAGATGTGTTTTATCTTGTGACTTTCAACCGCTTCCAGGCATTAAGAATGTCACCTGAGCTCCCGGACGAACGATCAGCATCGAGAAGAGCTCGGGGGAAACAACCTCACAACTGGGTAGCGTGGCCGAGCGGTCCAAGGCGCTGGATTTAGGCTCCAGTCTCTCCGGAGGCGTGGGTTCAAATCCCACCGCTGCCACTTTTGTAGGGTGCTAACGCCGTCACATTGCTTTGAAGTCAGTAAGTGGGTTTGAAAAAGTGAACTGTGGCTCGACATGTGCGATAGTATATGATTTTTTGGGGCATCGTATTTATAGTGGCAACTACAGTGGCAACTTTTTTCCTTGAAGTTGACGGGGTTCAATCCCCAGCCAATACAGACCGTGGAAAGGCATCTCGTCTCTTGTGACGGTCGATAGCATCACGATTAGGCCACGTGTTCCAAACTCCGCAGAAGTATAAACCAGGCTTAGGGCAATTTCTTACTAGTTGGACGTCAGTAGGTGGTGTGGAAAGGTGAACCGTCCCTCGAAATGCTGTGCGATCACGGAGGCTGTTGTGGGCATCGGTGGTTTAGCGGCAAGCATAGCTGCCTTCCAAGCAGATGACCAGGGTTCGATTCCTGGCCAATGCAGAACCTTGAGAGAGATTCAAATCATCTTTATTTCGCCATGTATACAGATACTAGGAATTTGATTTGGTATTCTCCATGCAGGCTATAGCATCACAAATAGAACAACAAGACAAAAAAGAAAAACAATACAAGGACAGATAGTACCAGTATGAGCAAAATAATAAATAAGAATGGAGGTAATGTTAAATAAAGCGCCGTAAAGTTCATTTCTAAGAGCTATTTAGGAGGGCTATTGTTAGATGTGTTTTATCTTGTGACGTTCAACCGCTTCCAGGCATTAAGAATGTCACGTGAGCTCCTCGACGATCGATCAGCTTTGGGAAGAGCCCTGGGGCTAAGACCTGACAAAGTGGTAGCGTGGCCGAGCGGTCCAAGGCGCTGGATTTAGGCTCCAGTCTCTCCGGAGGCGTGGGTTCAAATCCCACCGCTGCCACTTTTGTAGGGTGCTAACGCCGTCACATTGCTTTGAAGTCAGTAAGTGGGTTTGAAAAAGTGAACTGTGGCTCGACATGTGCGATAGTATATGATTTTTTGGGGCATCGTATTTATAGTGGCAACTACAGTGGCAACTTTTTTCCTTGAAGTTGACGGGGTTCAATCCCCAGCCAATACAGACCGTGGAAAGGCATCTCGTCTCTTGTGACGGTCGATAGCATCACGATTAGGCCACGTGTTCCAAACTCCGCAGAAGTATAAACCAGGCTTAGGGCAATTTCTTACTAGTTGGACGTCAGTAGGTGGTGTGGAAAGGTGAACCGTCCCTCGAAATGCTGTGCGATCACGGAGGCTGTTGTGGGCATCGGTGGTTTAGCGGCAAGCATAGCTGCCTTCCAAGCAGATGACCAGGGTTCGATTCCTGGCCAATGCAGAACCTTGAGAGAGATTCAAATCATCTTTATTTCGCCATGTATACAGATACTAGGAATTTGATTTGGTATTCTCCATGCAGGCTATAGCATCACAAATAGAACAACAAGACAAAAAAGAAAAACAATACAAGGACAGATAGTACCAGTATGAGCAAAATAATAAATAAGAATGGAGGTAATGTTAAATAAAGCGCCGTAAAGTTCATTTCTAAGAGCTATTTAGGAGGGCTATTGTTAGATGTGTTTTATCTTGTGACGTTCAACCGCTTCCAGGCATTAAGAATGTCACGTGAGCTCCTCGACGATCGATCAGCTTTGGGAAGAGCCCTGGGGCTAAGACCTGACAAAGTGGTAGCGTGGCCGAGCGGTCCAAGGCGCTGGATTTAGGCTCCAGTCTCTCCGGAGGCGTGGGTTCAAATCCCACCGCTGCCACTTTTGAAGGGTGCTAACGCCGTCACATTGCTTTGAAGTCAGTAAGTGGGTTTGAAAAAGTGAACTGTGGCTCGACATGTGCGATAGTATATGATTTTTTGGGGCATCGTATTTATAGTGGCAACTACAGTGGCAACTTTTTTCCTTGAAGTTGACGGGGTTCAATCCCCAGCCAATACAGACCGTGGAGAGGCATCTCGTCTCTTGTGACGGTCGATAGCATCACGATTAGGCCACGTGTTCCAAACTCCGCAGAAGTATAAACCAGGCTTAGGGCAATTTCTTACTAGTTGGACGTCAGTAGGTGGTGTGGAAAGGTGAACCGTCCCTCGAAATGCTGTGCGATCACGGAGGCTGTTGTGGGCATCGGTGGTTTAGCGGCAAGCATAGCTGCCTTCCAAGCAGATGACCAGGGTTTGATTCCTGGCCAATGCAGAACCTTGAGAGAGATGTGTTTTATCTTGTGACTTTCAACCGCTTCTAGGCATTAAGAATGTCACGTGAGCTCCCGGACCATCGATCAGCTTCGAGAAGAGCTCGGGAGGCAAAGACCTGACAACTGGGTAGTGTGGCCGAGCGGTCCAAGGCGCTGGATTAAGGCTCCAGTCTCTCCGGAGGCGTGGGTTCAAATCCCACCACTGCCACTTTTGTAGGGTGCTAACGCCGTCCCATTGCTTTGAAGTCAGTAAGTGGGTTTGAAAAAGTGAACTGTGGCTCGACATGTGCGATTGTATATGATTTTTTGGGGCATCGTAGTTATAGTGGCAACTACAGTGGCAACTTTTTTCCTTGAAGTTGACGGGGTTCAATCCCCAGCCAATACAGACCGTGGAGAGGTATCTCGTCTCTTGTGACGGTCGAACACATCACAATTAGGCCACGTGTTCCAAACTCCGCAGAAGTGTAAACCAGGCTTAGGGCAATTTCTTACTAGTTGGACGTCAGTAGGTGGTGTGGAAAGGTGAACCGTCCCTCGAAATGCTGTGCGATCACGGAGGCTGTTGTGGGCATCGGTGGTTTAGCGGCAAGCATAGCTGCCTTCCAAGCAGATGACCAGGGTTCAATTCCTGGCCAATGCAGAACCTTGAGAGAGATTCAAATCATCTTTATTTCGCCATGTATACAGATACTAGGAATTTGATTTGGTATTCTCCATGCAGGCTATAGCATCACAAATAGAACAACAAGACAAAAAAGAAAAACAATACAAGGACAGATAGTACCAGTATGAGCAAAATAATAAATAAGAATGGAGGTAATGTTAAATAAAGCGCCGTAAAGTTCATTTCTAAGAGCTATTTAGGAGGGCTATTGTTAGATGTGTTTTATCTTGTGACGTTCAACCGCTTCCAGGCATTAAGAATGTCACGTGAGCTCCTCGACGATCGATCAGCTTTGGGAAGAGCCCTGGGGCTAAGACCTGACAAAGTGGTAGCGTGGCCGAGCGGTCCAAGGCGCTGGATTTAGGCTCCAGTCTCTCCGGAGGCGTGGGTTCAAATCCCACCGCTGCCACTTTTGAAGGGTGCTAACGCCGTCACATTGCTTTGAAGTCAGTAAGTGGGTTTGAAAAAGTGAACTGTGGCTCGACATGTGCGATTGTATATGATTTTTTGGGGCATCGTAGTTATAGTGGCAACTACAGTGGCAACTTTTTTCCTTGAAGTTGACAGGGTTCAATCCCCAGCCAATACAGACCGTGGAGAGGTATCTCGTCTCTTGTGACGGTCGAACACATCACAATTAGGCCACGTGTTCCAAACTCTACAGAAGTGTAAACCAGGCTTAGGGCAATTTCTTACTAGTTGGACGTCAGTAGGTGGTGTGGAAAGGTGAACCGTCCCTCGAAATGCTGTGTGATCATGGAGGCTGTTGTGGGCATTGGTGGTATAGTGGCAAGCATAGCTGCCTTCCAAGCAGTTGACCCGGGTTCGATTCCCGGCCAATGCAGAACCTTGAGAGAGATGTGTTTTATCTTGTGACTTTCAACCGCTTCCAGGCATTAAGAATGTCACCTGAGCTCCCGGACGAACGATCAGCATCGAGAAGAGCTCGGGGGAAACAACCTCACAACTGGGTAGCGTGGCCGAGCGGTCCAAGGCGCTGGATTTAGGCTCCAGTCTCTCCGGAGGCGTGGGTTCAAATCCCACCGCTGCCACTTTTGAAGGGTGCTAACGCCGTCACATTGCTTTGAAGTCAGTAAGTGGGTTTGAAAAAGTGAACTGTGGCTCGACATGTGCGATTGTATATGATTTTTTGGGGCATCGTAGTTATAGTGGCAACTACAGTGGCAACTTTTTTCCTTGAAGTTGACAGGGTTCAATCCCCAGCCAATACAGACCGTGGAGAGGTATCTCGTCTCTTGTGACGGTCGAACACATCACAATTAGGCCACGTGTTCCAAACTCTACAGAAGTGTAAACCAGGCTTAGGGCAATTTCTTACTAGTTGGACGTCAGTAGGTGGTGTGGAAAGGTGAACCGTCCCTCGAAATGCTGTGTGATCATGGAGGCTGTTGTGGGCATTGGTGGTATAGTGGCAAGCATAGCTGCCTTCCAAGCAGTTGACCCGGGTTCGATTCCCGGCCAATGCAGAACCTTGAGAGAGATGTGTTTTATCTTGTGACTTTCAACCGCTTCCAGGCATTAAGAATGTCACCTGAGCTCCCGGACGAACGATCAGCATCGAGAAGAGCTCGGGGGAAACAACCTCACAACTGGGTAGCGTGGCCGAGCGGTCCAAGGCGCTGGATTTAGGCTCCAGTCTCTCCGGAGGCGTGGGTTCAAATCCCACCGCTGCCACTTTTGTAGGGTGCTAACGCCGTCACATTGCTTTGAAGTCAGTAAGTGGGTTTGAAAAAGTGAACTGTGGCTCGACATGTGCGATAGTATATGATTTTTTGGGGCATCGTATTTATAGTGGCAACTACAGTGGCAACTTTTTTCCTTGAAGTTGACGGGGTTCAATCCCCAGCCAATACAGACCGTGGAAAGGCATCTCGTCTCTTGTGACGGTCGATAGCATCACGATTAGGCCACGTGTTCCAAACTCCGCAGAAGTATAAACCAGGCTTAGGGCAATTTCTTACTAGTTGGACGTCAGTAGGTGGTGTGGAAAGGTGAACCGTCCCTCGAAATGCTGTGCGATCACGGAGGCTGTTGTGGGCATCGGTGGTTTAGCGGCAAGCATAGCTGCCTTCCAAGCAGATGACCAGGGTTCGATTCCTGGCCAATGCAGAACCTTGAGAGAGATTCAAATCATCTTTATTTCGCCATGTATACAGATACTAGGAATTTGATTTGGTATTCTCCATGCAGGCTATAGCATCACAAATAGAACAACAAGACAAAAAAGAAAAACAATACAAGGACAGATAGTACCAGTATGAGCAAAATAATAAATAAGAATGGAGGTAATGTTAAATAAAGCGCCGTAAAGTTCATTTCTAAGAGCTATTTAGGAGGGCTATTGTTAGATGTGTTTTATCTTGTGACGTTCAACCGCTTCCAGGCATTAAGAATGTCACGTGAGCTCCTCGACGATCGATCAGCTTTGGGAAGAGCCCTGGGGCTAAGACCTGACAAAGTGGTAGCGTGGCCGAGCGGTCCAAGGCGCTGGATTTAGGCTCCAGTCTCTCCGGAGGCGTGGGTTCAAATCCCACCGCTGCCACTATTGAAGGGTGCTAACGCCGTCACATTGCTTTGAAGTCAGTAAGTGGGTTTGAAAAAGTGAACTGTGGCTCGACATGTGCGATAGTATATGATTTTTTGGGGCATCGTATTTATAGTGGCAACTACAGTGGCAACTTTTTTCCTTGAAGTTGACGGGGTTCAATCCCCAGCCAATACAGACCGTGGAGAGGCATCTCGTCTCTTGTGACGGTCGATAGCATCACGATTAGGCCACGTGTTCCAAACTCCGCAGAAGTATAAACCAGGCTTAGGGCAATTTCTTACTAGTTGGACGTCAGTAGGTGGTGTGGAAAGGTGAACCGTCCCTCGAAATGCTGTGCGATCACGGAGGCTGTTGTGGGCATCGGTGGTTTAGCGGCAAGCATAGCTGCCTTCCAAGCAGATGACCAGGGTTTGATTCCTGGCCAATGCAGAACCTTGAGAGAGATGTGTTTTATCTTGTGACTTTCAACCGCTTCTAGGCATTAAGAATGTCACGTGAGCTCCCGGACCATCGATCAGCTTCGAGAAGAGCTCGGGAGGCAAAGACCTGACAACTGGGTAGTGTGGCCGAGCGGTCCAAGGCGCTGGATTAAGGCTCCAGTCTCTCCGGAGGCGTGGGTTCAAATCCCACCACTGCCACTTTTGTAGGGTGCTAACGCCGTCCCATTGCTTTGAAGTCAGTAAGTGGGTTTGAAAAAGTGAACTGTGGCTCGACATGTGCGATTGTATATGATTTTTTGGGGCATCGTAGTTATAGTGGCAACTACAGTGGCAACTTTTTTCCTTGAAGTTGACGGGGTTCAATCCCCAGCCAATACAGACCGTGGAGAGGTATCTCGTCTCTTGTGACGGTCGAACACATCACAATTAGGCCACGTGTTCCAAACTCCGCAGAAGTGTAAACCAGGCTTAGGGCAATTTCTTACTAGTTGGACGTCAGTAGGTGGTGTGGAAAGGTGAACCGTCCCTCGAAATGCTGTGCGATCACGGAGGCTGTTGTGGGCATCGGTGGTTTAGCGGCAAGCATAGCTGCCTTCCAAGCAGATGACCAGGGTTCAATTCCTGGCCAATGCAGAACCTTGAGAGAGATTCAAATCATCTTTATTTCGCCATGTATACAGATACTAGGAATTTGATTTGGTATTCTCCATGCAGGCTATAGCATCACAAATAGAACAACAAGACAAAAAAGAAAAACAATACAAGGACAGATAGTACCAGTATGAGCAAAATAATAAATAAGAATGGAGGTAATGTTAAATAAAGCGCCGTAAAGTTCATTTCTAAGAGCTATTTAGGAGGGCTATTGTTAGATGTGTTTTATCTTGTGACGTTCAACCGCTTCCAGGCATTAAGAATGTCACGTGAGCTCCTCGACGATCGATCAGCTTTGGGAAGAGCCCTGGGGCTAAGACCTGACAAAGTGGTAGCGTGGCCGAGCGGTCCAAGGCGCTGGATTTAGGCTCCAGTCTCTCCGGAGGCGTGGGTTCAAATCCCACCGCTGCCACTTTTGAAGGGTGCTAACGCCGTCACATTGCTTTGAAGTCAGTAAGTGGGTTTGAAAAAGTGAACTGTGGCTCGACATGTGCGATTGTATATGATTTTTTGGGGCATCGTAGTTATAGTGGCAACTACAGTGGCAACTTTTTTCCTTGAAGTTGACAGGGTTCAATCCCCAGCCAATACAGACCGTGGAGAGGTATCTCGTCTCTTGTGACGGTCGAACACATCACAATTAGGCCACGTGTTCCAAACTCTACAGAAGTGTAAACCAGGCTTAGGGCAATTTCTTACTAGTTGGACGTCAGTAGGTGGTGTGGAAAGGTGAACCGTCCCTCGAAATGCTGTGTGATCATGGAGGCTGTTGTGGGCATTGGTGGTATAGTGGCAAGCATAGCTGCCTTCCAAGCAGTTGACCCGGGTTCGATTCCCGGCCAATGCAGAACCTTGAGAGAGATGTGTTTTATCTTGTGACTTTCAACCGCTTCCAGGCATTAAGAATGTCACCTGAGCTCCCGGACGAACGATCAGCATCGAGAAGAGCTCGGGGGAAACAACCTCACAACTGGGTAGCGTGGCCGAGCGGTCCAAGGCGCTGGATTTAGGCTCCAGTCTCTCCGGAGGCGTGGGTTCAAATCCCACCGCTGCCACTTTTGTAGGGTGCTAACGCCGTCACATTGCTTTGAAGTCAGTAAGTGGGTTTGAAAAAGTGAACTGTGGCTCGACATGTGCGATAGTATATGATTTTTTGGGGCATCGTATTTATAGTGGCAACTACAGTGGCAACTTTTTTCCTTGAAGTTGACGGGGTTCAATCCCCAGCCAATACAGACCGTGGAAAGGCATCTCGTCTCTTGTGACGGTCGATAGCATCACGATTAGGCCACGTGTTCCAAACTCCGCAGAAGTATAAACCAGGCTTAGGGCAATTTCTTACTAGTTGGACGTCAGTAGGTGGTGTGGAAAGGTGAACCGTCCCTCGAAATGCTGTGCGATCACGGAGGCTGTTGTGGGCATCGGTGGTTTAGCGGCAAGCATAGCTGCCTTCCAAGCAGATGACCAGGGTTCGATTCCTGGCCAATGCAGAACCTTGAGAGAGATTCAAATCATCTTTATTTCGCCATGTATACAGATACTAGGAATTTGATTTGGTATTCTCCATGCAGGCTATAGCATCACAAATAGAACAACAAGACAAAAAAGAAAAACAATACAAGGACAGATAGTACCAGTATGAGCAAAATAATAAATAAGAATGGAGGTAATGTTAAATAAAGCGCCGTAAAGTTCATTTCTAAGAGCTATTTAGGAGGGCTATTGTTAGATGTGTTTTATCTTGTGACGTTCAACCGCTTCCAGGCATTAAGAATGTCACGTGAGCTCCTCGACGATCGATCAGCTTTGGGAAGAGCCCTGGGGCTAAGACCTGACAAAGTGGTAGCGTGGCCGAGCGGTCCAAGGCGCTGGATTTAGGCTCCAGTCTCTCCGGAGGCGTGGGTTCAAATCCCACCGCTGCCACTTTTGTAGGGTGCTAACGCCGTCACATTGCTTTGAAGTCAGTAAGTGGGTTTGAAAAAGTGAACTGTGGCTCGACATGTGCGATAGTATATGATTTTTTGGGGCATCGTATTTATAGTGGCAACTACAGTGGCAACTTTTTTCCTTGAAGTTGACGGGGTTCAATCCCCAGCCAATACAGACCGTGGAAAGGCATCTCGTCTCTTGTGACGGTCGATAGCATCACGATTAGGCCACGTGTTCCAAACTCCGCAGAAGTATAAACCAGGCTTAGGGCAATTTCTTACTAGTTGGACGTCAGTAGGTGGTGTGGAAAGGTGAACCGTCCCTCGAAATGCTGTGCGATCACGGAGGCTGTTGTGGGCATCGGTGGTTTAGCGGCAAGCATAGCTGCCTTCCAAGCAGATGACCAGGGTTCGATTCCTGGCCAATGCAGAACCTTGAGAGAGATTCAAATCATCTTTATTTCGCCATGTATACAGATACTAGGAATTTGATTTGGTATTCTCCATGCAGGCTATAGCATCACAAATAGAACAACAAGACAAAAAAGAAAAACAATACAAGGACAGATAGTACCAGTATGAGCAAAATAATAAATAAGAATGGAGGTAATGTTAAATAAAGCGCCGTAAAGTTCATTTCTAAGAGCTATTTAGGAGGGCTATTGTTAGATGTGTTTTATCTTGTGACGTTCAACCGCTTCCAGGCATTAAGAATGTCACGTGAGCTCCTCGACGATCGATCAGCTTTGGGAAGAGCCCTGGGGCTAAGACCTGACAAAGTGGTAGCGTGGCCGAGCGGTCCAAGGCGCTGGATTTAGGCTCCAGTCTCTCCGGAGGCGTGGGTTCAAATCCCACCGCTGCCACTTTTGAAGGGTGCTAACGCCGTCACATTGCTTTGAAGTCAGTAAGTGGGTTTGAAAAAGTGAACTGTGGCTCGACATGTGCGATAGTATATGATTTTTTGGGGCATCGTATTTATAGTGGCAACTACAGTGGCAACTTTTTTCCTTGAAGTTGACGGGGTTCAATCCCCAGCCAATACAGACCGTGGAGAGGCATCTCGTCTCTTGTGACGGTCGATAGCATCACGATTAGGCCACGTGTTCCAAACTCCGCAGAAGTATAAACCAGGCTTAGGGCAATTTCTTACTAGTTGGACGTCAGTAGGTGGTGTGGAAAGGTGAACCGTCCCTCGAAATGCTGTGCGATCACGGAGGCTGTTGTGGGCATCGGTGGTTTAGCGGCAAGCATAGCTGCCTTCCAAGCAGATGACCAGGGTTTGATTCCTGGCCAATGCAGAACCTTGAGAGAGATGTGTTTTATCTTGTGACTTTCAACCGCTTCTAGGCATTAAGAATGTCACGTGAGCTCCCGGACCATCGATCAGCTTCGAGAAGAGCTCGGGAGGCAAAGACCTGACAACTGGGTAGTGTGGCCGAGCGGTCCAAGGCGCTGGATTAAGGCTCCAGTCTCTCCGGAGGCGTGGGTTCAAATCCCACCACTGCCACTTTTGTAGGGTGCTAACGCCGTCCCATTGCTTTGAAGTCAGTAAGTGGGTTTGAAAAAGTGAACTGTGGCTCGACATGTGCGATTGTATATGATTTTTTGGGGCATCGTAGTTATAGTGGCAACTACAGTGGCAACTTTTTTCCTTGAAGTTGACGGGGTTCAATCCCCAGCCAATACAGACCGTGGAGAGGTATCTCGTCTCTTGTGACGGTCGAACACATCACAATTAGGCCACGTGTTCCAAACTCCGCAGAAGTGTAAACCAGGCTTAGGGCAATTTCTTACTAGTTGGACGTCAGTAGGTGGTGTGGAAAGGTGAACCGTCCCTCGAAATGCTGTGCGATCACGGAGGCTGTTGTGGGCATCGGTGGTTTAGCGGCAAGCATAGCTGCCTTCCAAGCAGATGACCAGGGTTCAATTCCTGGCCAATGCAGAACCTTGAGAGAGATTCAAATCATCTTTATTTCGCCATGTATACAGATACTAGGAATTTGATTTGGTATTCTCCATGCAGGCTATAGCATCACAAATAGAACAACAAGACAAAAAAGAAAAACAATACAAGGACAGATAGTACCAGTATGAGCAAAATAATAAATAAGAATGGAGGTAATGTTAAATAAAGCGCCGTAAAGTTCATTTCTAAGAGCTATTTAGGAGGGCTATTGTTAGATGTGTTTTATCTTGTGACGTTCAACCGCTTCCAGGCATTAAGAATGTCACGTGAGCTCCTCGACGATCGATCAGCTTTGGGAAGAGCCCTGGGGCTAAGACCTGACAAAGTGGTAGCGTGGCCGAGCGGTCCAAGGCGCTGGATTTAGGCTCCAGTCTCTCCGGAGGCGTGGGTTCAAATCCCACCGCTGCCACTTTTGAAGGGTGCTAACGCCGTCACATTGCTTTGAAGTCAGTAAGTGGGTTTGAAAAAGTGAACTGTGGCTCGACATGTGCGATTGTATATGATTTTTTGGGGCATCGTAGTTATAGTGGCAACTACAGTGGCAACTTTTTTCCTTGAAGTTGACAGGGTTCAATCCCCAGCCAATACAGACCGTGGAGAGGTATCTCGTCTCTTGTGACGGTCGAACACATCACAATTAGGCCACGTGTTCCAAACTCTACAGAAGTGTAAACCAGGCTTAGGGCAATTTCTTACTAGTTGGACGTCAGTAGGTGGTGTGGAAAGGTGAACCGTCCCTCGAAATGCTGTGTGATCATGGAGGCTGTTGTGGGCATTGGTGGTATAGTGGCAAGCATAGCTGCCTTCCAAGCAGTTGACCCGGGTTCGATTCCCGGCCAATGCAGAACCTTGAGAGAGATGTGTTTTATCTTGTGACTTTCAACCGCTTCCAGGCATTAAGAATGTCACCTGAGCTCCCGGACGAACGATCAGCATCGAGAAGAGCTCGGGGGAAACAACCTCACAACTGGGTAGCGTGGCCGAGCGGTCCAAGGCGCTGGATTTAGGCTCCAGTCTCTCCGGAGGCGTGGGTTCAAATCCCACCGCTGCCACTTTTGTAGGGTGCTAACGCCGTCACATTGCTTTGAAGTCAGTAAGTGGGTTTGAAAAAGTGAACTGTGGCTCGACATGTGCGATAGTATATGATTTTTTGGGGCATCGTATTTATAGTGGCAACTACAGTGGCAACTTTTTTCCTTGAAGTTGACGGGGTTCAATCCCCAGCCAATACAGACCGTGGAAAGGCATCTCGTCTCTTGTGACGGTCGATAGCATCACGATTAGGCCACGTGTTCCAAACTCCGCAGAAGTATAAACCAGGCTTAGGGCAATTTCTTACTAGTTGGACGTCAGTAGGTGGTGTGGAAAGGTGAACCGTCCCTCGAAATGCTGTGCGATCACGGAGGCTGTTGTGGGCATCGGTGGTTTAGCGGCAAGCATAGCTGCCTTCCAAGCAGATGACCAGGGTTCGATTCCTGGCCAATGCAGAACCTTGAGAGAGATTCAAATCATCTTTATTTCGCCATGTATACAGATACTAGGAATTTGATTTGGTATTCTCCATGCAGGCTATAGCATCACAAATAGAACAACAAGACAAAAAAGAAAAACAATACAAGGACAGATAGTACCAGTATGAGCAAAATAATAAATAAGAATGGAGGTAATGTTAAATAAAGCGCCGTAAAGTTCATTTCTAAGAGCTATTTAGGAGGGCTATTGTTAGATGTGTTTTATCTTGTGACGTTCAACCGCTTCCAGGCATTAAGAATGTCACGTGAGCTCCTCGACGATCGATCAGCTTTGGGAAGAGCCCTGGGGCTAAGACCTGACAAAGTGGTAGCGTGGCCGAGCGGTCCAAGGCGCTGGATTTAGGCTCCAGTCTCTCCGGAGGCGTGGGTTCAAATCCCACCGCTGCCACTTTTGTAGGGTGCTAACGCCGTCACATTGCTTTGAAGTCAGTAAGTGGGTTTGAAAAAGTGAACTGTGGCTCGACATGTGCGATAGTATATGATTTTTTGGGGCATCGTATTTATAGTGGCAACTACAGTGGCAACTTTTTTCCTTGAAGTTGACGGGGTTCAATCCCCAGCCAATACAGACCGTGGAAAGGCATCTCGTCTCTTGTGACGGTCGATAGCATCACGATTAGGCCACGTGTTCCAAACTCCGCAGAAGTATAAACCAGGCTTAGGGCAATTTCTTACTAGTTGGACGTCAGTAGGTGGTGTGGAAAGGTGAACCGTCCCTCGAAATGCTGTGCGATCACGGAGGCTGTTGTGGGCATCGGTGGTTTAGCGGCAAGCATAGCTGCCTTCCAAGCAGATGACCAGGGTTCGATTCCTGGCCAATGCAGAACCTTGAGAGAGATTCAAATCATCTTTATTTCGCCATGTATACAGATACTAGGAATTTGATTTGGTATTCTCCATGCAGGCTATAGCATCACAAATAGAACAACAAGACAAAAAAGAAAAACAATACAAGGACAGATAGTACCAGTATGAGCAAAATAATAAATAAGAATGGAGGTAATGTTAAATAAAGCGCCGTAAAGTTCATTTCTAAGAGCTATTTAGGAGGGCTATTGTTAGATGTGTTTTATCTTGTGACGTTCAACCGCTTCCAGGCATTAAGAATGTCACGTGAGCTCCTCGACGATCGATCAGCTTTGGGAAGAGCCCTGGGGCTAAGACCTGACAAAGTGGTAGCGTGGCCGAGCGGTCCAAGGCGCTGGATTTAGGCTCCAGTCTCTCCGGAGGCGTGGGTTCAAATCCCACCGCTGCCACTTTTGAAGGGTGCTAACGCCGTCACATTGCTTTGAAGTCAGTAAGTGGGTTTGAAAAAGTGAACTGTGGCTCGACATGTGCGATAGTATATGATTTTTTGGGGCATCGTATTTATAGTGGCAACTACAGTGGCAACTTTTTTCCTTGAAGTTGACGGGGTTCAATCCCCAGCCAATACAGACCGTGGAGAGGCATCTCGTCTCTTGTGACGGTCGATAGCATCACGATTAGGCCACGTGTTCCAAACTCCGCAGAAGTATAAACCAGGCTTAGGGCAATTTCTTACTAGTTGGACGTCAGTAGGTGGTGTGGAAAGGTGAACCGTCCCTCGAAATGCTGTGCGATCACGGAGGCTGTTGTGGGCATCGGTGGTTTAGCGGCAAGCATAGCTGCCTTCCAAGCAGATGACCAGGGTTTGATTCCTGGCCAATGCAGAACCTTGAGAGAGATGTGTTTTATCTTGTGACTTTCAACCGCTTCTAGGCATTAAGAATGTCACGTGAGCTCCCGGACCATCGATCAGCTTCGAGAAGAGCTCGGGAGGCAAAGACCTGACAACTGGGTAGTGTGGCCGAGCGGTCCAAGGCGCTGGATTAAGGCTCCAGTCTCTCCGGAGGCGTGGGTTCAAATCCCACCACTGCCACTTTTGTAGGGTGCTAACGCCGTCCCATTGCTTTGAAGTCAGTAAGTGGGTTTGAAAAAGTGAACTGTGGCTCGACATGTGCGATTGTATATGATTTTTTGGGGCATCGTAGTTATAGTGGCAACTACAGTGGCAACTTTTTTCCTTGAAGTTGACGGGGTTCAATCCCCAGCCAATACAGACCGTGGAGAGGTATCTCGTCTCTTGTGACGGTCGAACACATCACAATTAGGCCACGTGTTCCAAACTCCGCAGAAGTGTAAACCAGGCTTAGGGCAATTTCTTACTAGTTGGACGTCAGTAGGTGGTGTGGAAAGGTGAACCGTCCCTCGAAATGCTGTGCGATCACGGAGGCTGTTGTGGGCATCGGTGGTTTAGCGGCAAGCATAGCTGCCTTCCAAGCAGATGACCAGGGTTCAATTCCTGGCCAATGCAGAACCTTGAGAGAGATTCAAATCATCTTTATTTCGCCATGTATACAGATACTAGGAATTTGATTTGGTATTCTCCATGCAGGCTATAGCATCACAAATAGAACAACAAGACAAAAAAGAAAAACAATACAAGGACAGATAGTACCAGTATGAGCAAAATAATAAATAAGAATGGAGGTAATGTTAAATAAAGCGCCGTAAAGTTCATTTCTAAGAGCTATTTAGGAGGGCTATTGTTAGATGTGTTTTATCTTGTGACGTTCAACCGCTTCCAGGCATTAAGAATGTCACGTGAGCTCCTCGACGATCGATCAGCTTTGGGAAGAGCCCTGGGGCTAAGACCTGACAAAGTGGTAGCGTGGCCGAGCGGTCCAAGGCGCTGGATTTAGGCTCCAGTCTCTCCGGAGGCGTGGGTTCAAATCCCACCGCTGCCACTTTTGAAGGGTGCTAACGCCGTCACATTGCTTTGAAGTCAGTAAGTGGGTTTGAAAAAGTGAACTGTGGCTCGACATGTGCGATTGTATATGATTTTTTGGGGCATCGTAGTTATAGTGGCAACTACAGTGGCAACTTTTTTCCTTGAAGTTGACAGGGTTCAATCCCCAGCCAATACAGACCGTGGAGAGGTATCTCGTCTCTTGTGACGGTCGAACACATCACAATTAGGCCACGTGTTCCAAACTCTACAGAAGTGTAAACCAGGCTTAGGGCAATTTCTTACTAGTTGGACGTCAGTAGGTGGTGTGGAAAGGTGAACCGTCCCTCGAAATGCTGTGTGATCATGGAGGCTGTTGTGGGCATTGGTGGTATAGTGGCAAGCATAGCTGCCTTCCAAGCAGTTGATCCGGGTTCGATTCCCGGCCAATGCAGAACCTTGAGAGAGATGTGTTTTATCTTGTGACTTTCAACCGCTTCCAGGCATTAAGAATGTCACCTGAGCTCCCGGACGAACGATCAGCATCGAGAAGAGCACGGGGGAAACAACCTCACAACTGGGTAGCGTGGCCGAGCGGTCCAAGGCGCTGGATTTAGGCTCCAGTCTCTCCGGAGGCGTGGGTTCAAATCCCACCGCTGCCACTTTTGTAGGGTGCTAACGCCGTCACATTGCTTTGAAGTCAGTAAGTGGGTTTGAAAAAGTGAACTGTGGCTCGACATGTGCGATAGTATATGATTTTTTGGGGCATCGTATTTATAGTGGCAACTACAGTGGCAACTTTTTTCCTTGAAGTTGACGGGGTTCAATCCCCAGCCAATACAGACCGTGGAAAGGCATCTCGTCTCTTGTGACGGTCGATAGCATCACGATTAGGCCACGTGTTCCAAACTCCGCAGAAGTATAAACCAGGCTTAGGGCAATTTCTTACTAGTTGGACGTCAGTAGGTGGTGTGGAAAGGTGAACCGTCCCTCGAAATGCTGTGCGATCACGGAGGCTGTTGTGGGCATCGGTGGTTTAGCGGCAAGCATAGCTGCCTTCCAAGCAGATGACCAGGGTTCGATTCCTGGCCAATGCAGAACCTTGAGAGAGATTCAAATCATCTTTATTTCGCCATGTATACAGATACTAGGAATTTGATTTGGTATTCTCCATGCAGGCTATAGCATCACAAATAGAACAACAAGACAAAAAAGAAAAACAATACAAGGACAGATAGTACCAGTATGAGCAAAATAATAAATAAGAATGGAGGTAATGTTAAATAAAGCGCCGTAAAGTTCATTTCTAAGAGCTATTTAGGAGGGCTATTGTTAGATGTGTTTTATCTTGTGACGTTCAACCGCTTCCAGGCATTAAGAATGTCACGTGAGCTCCTCGACGATCGATCAGCTTTGGGAAGAGCCCTGGGGCTAAGACCTGACAAAGTGGTAGCGTGGCCGAGCGGTCCAAGGCGCTGGATTTAGGCTCCAGTCTCTCCGGAGGCGTGGGTTCAAATCCCACCGCTGCCACTTTTGAAGGGTGCTAACGCCGTCACATTGCTTTGAAGTCAGTAAGTGGGTTTGAAAAAGTGAACTGTGGCTCGACATGTGCGATAGTATATGATTTTTTGGGGCATCGTATTTATAGTGGCAACTACAGTGGCAACTTTTTTCCTTGAAGTTGACGGGGTTCAATCCCCAGCCAATACAGACCGTGGAGAGGCATCTCGTCTCTTGTGACGGTCGATAGCATCACGATTAGGCCACGTGTTCCAAACTCCGCAGAAGTATAAACCAGGCTTAGGGCAATTTCTTACTAGTTGGACGTCAGTAGGTGGTGTGGAAAGGTGAACCGTCCCTCGAAATGCTGTGCGATCACGGAGGCTGTTGTGGGCATCGGTGGTTTAGCGGCAAGCATAGCTGCCTTCCAAGCAGATGACCAGGGTTTGATTCCTGGCCAATGCAGAACCTTGAGAGAGATGTGTTTTATCTTGTGACTTTCAACCGCTTCTAGGCATTAAGAATGTCACGTGAGCTCCCGGACCATCGATCAGCTTCGAGAAGAGCTCGGGAGGCAAAGACCTGACAACTGGGTAGTGTGGCCGAGCGGTCCAAGGCGCTGGATTAAGGCTCCAGTCTCTCCGGAGGCGTGGGTTCAAATCCCACCACTGCCACTTTTGTAGGGTGCTAACGCCGTCCCATTGCTTTGAAGTCAGTAAGTGGGTTTGAAAAAGTGAACTGTGGCTCGACATGTGCGATTGTATATGATTTTTTGGGGCATCGTAGTTATAGTGGCAACTACAGTGGCAACTTTTTTCCTTGAAGTTGACGGGGTTCAATCCCCAGCCAATACAGACCGTGGAGAGGTATCTCGTCTCTTGTGACGGTCGAACACATCACAATTAGGCCACGTGTTCCAAACTCCGCAGAAGTGTAAACCAGGCTTAGGGCAATTTCTTACTAGTTGGACGTCAGTAGGTGGTGTGGAAAGGTGAACCGTCCCTCGAAATGCTGTGCGATCACGGAGGCTGTTGTGGGCATCGGTGGTTTAGCGGCAAGCATAGCTGCCTTCCAAGCAGATGACCAGGGTTCAATTCCTGGCCAATGCAGAACCTTGAGAGAGATTCAAATCATCTTTATTTCGCCATGTATACAGATACTAGGAATTTGATTTGGTATTCTCCATGCAGGCTATAGCATCACAAATAGAACAACAAGACAAAAAAGAAAAACAATACAAGGACAGATAGTACCAGTATGAGCAAAATAATAAATAAGAATGGAGGTAATGTTAAATAAAGCGCCGTAAAGTTCATTTCTAAGAGCTATTTAGGAGGGCTATTGTTAGATGTGTTTTATCTTGTGACGTTCAACCGCTTCCAGGCATTAAGAATGTCACGTGAGCTCCTCGACGATCGATCAGCTTTGGGAAGAGCCCTGGGGCTAAGACCTGACAAAGTGGTAGCGTGGCCGAGCGGTCCAAGGCGCTGGATTTAGGCTCCAGTCTCTCCGGAGGCGTGGGTTCAAATCCCACCGCTGCCACTTTTGAAGGGTGCTAACGCCGTCACATTGCTTTGAAGTCAGTAAGTGGGTTTGAAAAAGTGAACTGTGGCTCGACATGTGCGATTGTATATGATTTTTTGGGGCATCGTAGTTATAGTGGCAACTACAGTGGCAACTTTTTTCCTTGAAGTTGACAGGGTTCAATCCCCAGCCAATACAGACCGTGGAGAGGTATCTCGTCTCTTGTGACGGTCGAACACATCACAATTAGGCCACGTGTTCCAAACTCTACAGAAGTGTAAACCAGGCTTAGGGCAATTTCTTACTAGTTGGACGTCAGTAGGTGGTGTGGAAAGGTGAACCGTCCCTCGAAATGCTGTGTGATCATGGAGGCTGTTGTGGGCATTGGTGGTATAGTGGCAAGCATAGCTGCCTTCCAAGCAGTTGACCCGGGTTCGATTCCCGGCCAATGCAGAACCTTGAGAGAGATGTGTTTTATCTTGTGACTTTCAACCGCTTCCAGGCATTAAGAATGTCACCTGAGCTCCCGGACGAACGATCAGCATCGAGAAGAGCTCGGGGGAAACAACCTCACAACTGGGTAGCGTGGCCGAGCGGTCCAAGGCGCTGGATTTAGGCTCCAGTCTCTCCGGAGGCGTGGGTTCAAATCCCACCGCTGCCACTTTTGTAGGGTGCTAACGCCGTCACATTGCTTTGAAGTCAGTAAGTGGGTTTGAAAAAGTGAACTGTGGCTCGACATGTGCGATAGTATATGATTTTTTGGGGCATCGTATTTATAGTGGCAACTACAGTGGCAACTTTTTTCCTTGAAGTTGACGGGGTTCAATCCCCAGCCAATACAGACCGTGGAAAGGCATCTCGTCTCTTGTGACGGTCGATAGCATCACGATTAGGCCACGTGTTCCAAACTCCGCAGAAGTATAAACCAGGCTTAGGGCAATTTCTTACTAGTTGGACGTCAGTAGGTGGTGTGGAAAGGTGAACCGTCCCTCGAAATGCTGTGCGATCACGGAGGCTGTTGTGGGCATCGGTGGTTTAGCGGCAAGCATAGCTGCCTTCCAAGCAGATGACCAGGGTTTGATTCCTGGCCAATGCAGAACCTTGAGAGAGATTCAAATCATCTTTATTTCGCCATGTATACAGATACTAGGAATTTGATTTGGTATTCTCCATGCAGGCTATAGCATCACAAATAGAACAACAAGACAAAAAAGAAAAACAATACAAGGACAGATAGTACCAGTATGAGCAAAATAATAAATAAGAATGGAGGTAATGTTAAATAAAGCGCCGTAAAGTTCATTTCTAAGAGCTATTTAGGAGGGCTATTGTTAGATGTGTTTTATCTTGTGACGTTCAACCGCTTCCAGGCATTAAGAATGTCACGTGAGCTCCTCGACGATCGATCAGCTTTGGGAAGAGCCCTGGGGCTAAGACCTGACAAAGTGGTAGCGTGGCCGAGCGGTCCAAGGCGCTGGATTTAGGCTCCAGTCTCTCCGGAGGCGTGGGTTCAAATCCCACCGCTGCCACTTTTGTAGGGTGCTAACGCCGTCACATTGCTTTGAAGTCAGTAAGTGGGTTTGAAAAAGTGAACTGTGGCTCGACATGTGCGATAGTATATGATTTTTTTGGGGGCATCGTATTTATAGTGGCAACTACAGTGGCAACTTTTTTCCTTGAAGTTGACGGGGTTCAATCCCCAGCCAATACAGACCGTGGAAAGGCATCTCGTCTCTTGTGACGGTCGATAGCATCACGATTAGGCCACGTGTTCCAAACTCCGCAGAAGTATAAACCAGGCTTAGGGCAATTTCTTACTAGTTGGACGTCAGTAGGTGGTGTGGAAAGGTGAACCGTCCCTCGAAATGCTGTGCGATCACGGAGGCTGTTGTGGGCATCGGTGGTTTAGCGGCAAGCATAGCTGCCTTCCAAGCAGATGACCAGGGTTCGATTCCTGGCCAATGCAGAACCTTGAGAGAGATTCAAATCATCTTTATTTCGCCATGTATACAGATACTAGGAATTTGATTTGGTATTCTCCATGCAGGCTATAGCATCACAAATAGAACAACAAGACAAAAAAGAAAAACAATACAAGGACAGATAGTACCAGTATGAGCAAAATAATAAATAAGAATGGAGGTAATGTTAAATAAAGCGCCGTAAAGTTCATTTCTAAGAGCTATTTAGGAGGGCTATTGTTAGATGTGTTTTATCTTGTGACGTTCAACCGCTTCCAGGCATTAAGAATGTCACGTGAGCTCCTCGACGATCGATCAGCTTTGGGAAGAGCCCTGGGGCTAAGACCTGACAAAGTGGTAGCGTGGCCGAGCGGTCCAAGGCGCTGGATTTAGGCTCCAGTCTCTCCGGAGGCGTGGGTTCAAATCCCACCGCTGCCACTTTTGAAGGGTGCTAACGCCGTCACATTGCTTTGAAGTCAGTAAGTGGGTTTGAAAAAGTGAACTGTGGCTCGACATGTGCGATTGTATATGATTTTTTGGGGCATCGTAGTTATAGTGGCAACTACAGTGGCAACTTTTTTCCTTGAAGTTGACAGGGTTCAATCCCCAGCCAATACAGACCGTGGAGAGGTATCTCGTCTCTTGTGACGGTCGAACACATCACAATTAGGCCACGTGTTCCAAACTCTACAGAAGTGTAAACCAGGCTTAGGGCAATTTCTTACTAGTTGGACGTCAGTAGGTGGTGTGGAAAGGTGAACCGTCCCTCGAAATGCTGTGTGATCATGGAGGCTGTTGTGGGCATTGGTGGTATAGTGGCAAGCATAGCTGCCTTCCAAGCAGTTGACCCGGGTTCGATTCCCGGCCAATGCAGAACCTTGAGAGAGATGTGTTTTATCTTGTGACTTTCAACCGCTTCCAGGCATTAAGAATGTCACCTGAGCTCCCGGACGAACGATCAGCATCGAGAAGAGCTCGGGGGAAACAACCTCACAACTGGGTAGCGTGGCCGAGCGGTCCAAGGCGCTGGATTTAGGCTCCAGTCTCTCCGGAGGCGTGGGTTCAAATCCCACCGCTGCCACTTTTGTAGGGTGCTAACGCCGTCACATTGCTTTGAAGTCAGTAAGTGGGTTTGAAAAAGTGAACTGTGGCTCGACATGTGCGATAGTATATGATTTTTTGGGGCATCGTATTTATAGTGGCAACTACAGTGGCAACTTTTTTCCTTGAAGTTGACGGGGTTCAATCCCCAGCCAATACAGACCGTGGAAAGGCATCTCGTCTCTTGTGACGGTCGATAGCATCACGATTAGGCCACGTGTTCCAAACTCCGCAGAAGTATAAACCAGGCTTAGGGCAATTTCTTACTAGTTGGACGTCAGTAGGTGGTGTGGAAAGGTGAACCGTCCCTCGAAATGCTGTGCGATCACGGAGGCTGTTGTGGGCATCGGTGGTTTAGCGGCAAGCATAGCTGCCTTCCAAGCAGATGACCAGGGTTTGATTCCTGGCCAATGCAGAACCTTGAGAGAGATTCAAATCATCTTTATTTCGCCATGTATACAGATACTAGGAATTTGATTTGGTATTCTCCATGCAGGCTATAGCATCACAAATAGAACAACAAGACAAAAAAGAAAAACAATACAAGGACAGATAGTACCAGTATGAGCAAAATAATAAATAAGAATGGAGGTAATGTTAAATAAAGCGCCGTAAAGTTCATTTCTAAGAGCTATTTAGGAGGGCTATTGTTAGATGTGTTTTATCTTGTGACGTTCAACCGCTTCCAGGCATTAAGAATGTCACGTGAGCTCCTCGACGATCGATCAGCTTTGGGAAGAGCCCTGGGGCTAAGACCTGACAAAGTGGTAGCGTGGCCGAGCGGTCCAAGGCGCTGGATTTAGGCTCCAGTCTCTCCGGAGGCGTGGGTTCAAATCCCACCGCTGCCACTTTTGAAGGGTGCTAACGCCGTCACATTGCTTTGAAGTCAGTAAGTGGGTTTGAAAAAGTGAACTGTGGCTCGACATGTGCGATTGTATATGATTTTTTGGGGCATCGTAGTTATAGTGGCAACTACAGTGGCAACTTTTTTCCTTGAAGTTGACAGGGTTCAATCCCCAGCCAATACAGACCGTGGAGAGGTATCTCGTCTCTTGTGACGGTCGAACACATCACAATTAGGCCACGTGTTCCAAACTCTACAGAAGTGTAAACCAGGCTTAGGGCAATTTCTTACTAGTTGGACGTCAGTAGGTGGTGTGGAAAGGTGAACCGTCCCTCGAAATGCTGTGTGATCATGGAGGCTGTTGTGGGCATTGGTGGTATAGTGGCAAGCATAGCTGCCTTCCAAGCAGTTGACCCGGGTTCGATTCCCGGCCAATGCAGAACCTTGAGAGAGATGTGTTTTATCTTGTGACTTTCAACCGCTTCCAGGCATTAAGAATGTCACCTGAGCTCCCGGACGAACGATCAGCATCGAGAAGAGCTCGGGGGAAACAACCTCACAACTGGGTAGCGTGGCCGAGCGGTCCAAGGCGCTGGATTTAGGCTCCAGTCTCTCCGGAGGCGTGGGTTCAAATCCCACCGCTGCCACTTTTGTAGGGTGCTAACGCCGTCACATTGCTTTGAAGTCAGTAAGTGGGTTTGAAAAAGTGAACTGTGGCTCGACATGTGCGATAGTATATGATTTTTTGGGGCATCGTATTTATAGTGGCAACTACAGTGGCAACTTTTTTCCTTGAAGTTGACGGGGTTCAATCCCCAGCCAATACAGACCGTGGAAAGGCATCTCGTCTCTTGTGACGGTCGATAGCATCACGATTAGGCCACGTGTTCCAAACTCCGCAGAAGTATAAACCAGGCTTAGGGCAATTTCTTACTAGTTGGACGTCAGTAGGTGGTGTGGAAAGGTGAACCGTCCCTCGAAATGCTGTGCGATCACGGAGGCTGTTGTGGGCATCGGTGGTTTAGCGGCAAGCATAGCTGCCTTCCAAGCAGATGACCAGGGTTCGATTCCTGGCCAATGCAGAACCTTGAGAGAGATTCAAATCATCTTTATTTCGCCATGTATACAGATACTAGGAATTTGATTTGGTATTCTCCATGCAGGCTATAGCATCACAAATAGAACAACAAGACAAAAAAGAAAAACAATACAAGGACAGATAGTACCAGTATGAGCAAAATAATAAATAAGAATGGAGGTAATGTTAAATAAAGCGCCGTAAAGTTCATTTCTAAGAGCTATTTAGGAGGGCTATTGTTAGATGTGTTTTATCTTGTGACGTTCAACCGCTTCCAGGCATTAAGAATGTCACGTGAGCTCCTCGACGATCGATCAGCTTTGGGAAGAGCCCGGGGGCTAAGACCTGACAAAGTGGTAGCGTGGCCGAGCGGTCCAAGGCGCTGGATTTAGGCTCCAGTCTCTCCGGAGGCGTGGGTTCAAATCCCACCGCTGCCACTTTTGAAGGGTGCTAACGCCGTCACATTGCTTTGAAGTCAGTAAGTGGGTTTGAAAAAGTGAACTGTGGCTCGACATGTGCGATAGTATATGATTTTTTGGGGCATCGTATTTATAGTGGCAACTACAGTGGCAACTTTTTTCCTTGAAGTTGACGGGGTTCAATCCCCAGCCAATACAGACCGTGGAGAGGCATCTCGTCTCTTGTGACGGTCGATAGCATCACGATTAGGCCACGTGTTCCAAACTCCGCAGAAGTATAAACCAGGCTTAGGGCAATTTCTTACTAGTTGGACGTCAGTAGGTGGTGTGGAAAGGTGAACCGTCCCTCGAAATGCTGTGCGATCACGGAGGCTGTTGTGGGCATCGGTGGTTTAGCGGCAAGCATAGCTGCCTTCCAAGCAGATGACCAGGGTTTGATTCCTGGCCAATGCAGAACCTTGAGAGAGATGTGTTTTATCTTGTGACTTTCAACCGCTTCCAGGCATTAAGAATGTCACGTGAGCTCCTCGACGATTGATCAGCTTTGGGAAGAGCCCGGGGGCTAAGACCTGACAACGTGGTAGCGTGGCCGAGCGGTCCAAGGCGCTGGATTTAGGCTCCAGTCTCTCCGGAGGCGTGGGTTCAAATCCCACCGCTGCCACTTTTGTAGGGTGCTAACGCCGTCACATTGCTTTGAAGTCAGTAAGTGGTTTTGAAAAAGTTAACTGTGGCTCGACTTGTGTGATTGTATATGATATTTTGGGGCATCGTAGGTTTAGTGGCAACTACAGAGGCAACTTTTTTCCTTGAAGTTGACGGGGTTCAATCCCCAGCCAATACAGACCGTGGAGAGGTATCTCGTCTCTTGTGACGGTCGAACACATCACAATTAGGCCACGTGTTCCAAACTCCGCAGAAGTGTAAACCAGGCTTAGGGCGATTTCTTACTAGTTGGACGTCAGTAGGTGGTGTGGAAAGGTGAACCGTCCCTCGAAATGCTGTGCGATCACGGAGGCTGTTGTGGGCATCGGTGGTTTAGCGGCAAGCATAGCTGCCTTCCAAGCAGATGACCAGGGTTCGATTCCTGGCCAATGCAGAACCTTGAGAGAGAATCAAATAATCTTTATTTCGCCATGTATACAGATACTAGGAATTTGATTTGGTATTCTCCATGCAGGCTATAGCATCACAAATAGAACAACAAGACAAAAAAGAAAAACAATACAAGGACAGATAGTACCAGTATGAGCAAAATAATAAATAAGAATGGAGGTAATGTTAAATAAAGCGCCGTAAAGTTCATTTCTAAGAGCTATTTAGGAGGGCTATTGTTAGATGTGTTTTATCTTGTGACGTTCAACCGCTTCCAGGCATTAAGAATGTCACGTGAGCTCCTCGACGATCGATCAGCTTTGGGAAGAGCCCGGGGGCTAAGACCTGACAAAGTGGTAGCGTGGCCGAGCGGTCCAAGGCGCTGGATTTAGGCTCCAGTCTCTCCGGAGGCGTGGGTTCAAATCCCACCGCTGCCACTTTTGAAGGGTGCTAACGCCGTCACATTGCTTTGAAGTCAGTAAGTGGGTTTGAAAAAGTGAACTGTGGCTCGACATGTGCGATAGTATATGATTTTTTGGGGCATCGTATTTATAGTGGCAACTACAGTGGCAACTTTTTTCCTTGAAGTTGACGGGGTTCAATCCCCAGCCAATACAGACCGTGGAGAGGCATCTCGTCTCTTGTGACGGTCGATAGCATCACGATTAGGCCACGTGTTCCAAACTCCGCAGAAGTATAAACCAGGCTTAGGGCAATTTCTTACTAGTTGGACGTCAGTAGGTGGTGTGGAAAGGTGAACCGTCCCTCGAAATGCTGTGCGATCACGGAGGCTGTTGTGGGCATCGGTGGTTTAGCGGCAAGCATAGCTGCCTTCCAAGCAGATGACCAGGGTTTGATTCCTGGCCAATGCAGAACCTTGAGAGAGATGTGTTTTATCTTGTGACTTTCAACCGCTTCCAGGCATTAAGAATGTCACGTGAGCTCCCGGACCATCGATCAGCTTCGAGAAGAGCTCGGGAGGCAAAGACCTGACAACTGGGTAGTGTGGCCGAGCGGTCCAAGGCGCTGGATTAAGGCTCCAGTCTCTCCGGAGGCGTGGGTTCAAATCCCACCACTGCCACTTTTGTAGGGTGCTAACGCCGTCCCATTGCTTTGAAGTCAGTAAGTGGGTTTGAAAAAGTGAACTGTGGCTCGACATGTGCGATTGTATATGATTTTTTGGGGCATCGTAGTTATAGTGGCAACTACAGTGGCAACTTTTTTCCTTGAAGTTGACGGGGTTCAATCCCCAGCCAATACAGACCGTGGAGAGGTATCTCGTCTCTTGTGACGGTCGAACACATCACAATTAGGCCACGTGTTCCAAACTCCGCAGAAGTGTAAACCAGGCTTAGGGCGATTTCTTACTAGTTGGACGTCAGTAGGTGGTGTGGAAAGGTGAACCGTCCCTCGAAATGCTGTGCGATCATGGAGGCGGTTGTGGGCATTGGTGGTATAGTGGCAAGCATAGCTGCCTTCCAAGCAGTTGACCCGGGTTCGATTCCCGGCCAATGCAGAACCTTGAGAGAGATGTGTTTTATCTTGTGACTTTCAACCGCTTCCAGGCATTAAGAATGTCACGTGAGCTCCTCGACGATTGATCAGCTTTGGGAAGAGCCCGGGGGCTAAGACCTGACAACGTGGTAGCGTGGCCGAGCGGTCCAAGGCGCTGGATTTAGGCTCCAGTCTCTCCGGAGGCGTGGGTTCAAATCCCACCGCTGCCACTTTTGTAGGGTGCTAACGCCGTCACATTGCTTTGAAGTCAGTAAGTGGTTTTGAAAAAGTTAACTGTGGCTCGACTTGTGTGATTGTATATGATATTTTGGGGCATCGTAGGTTTAGTGGCAACTACAGAGGCAACTTTTTTCCTTGAAGTTGACGGGGTTCAATCCCCAGCCAATACAGACCGTGGAGAGGTATCTCGTCTCTTGTGACGGTCGAACACATCACAATTAGGCCACGTGTTCCAAACTCCGCAGAAGTGTAAACCAGGCTTAGGGCGATTTCTTACTAGTTGGACGTCAGTAGGTGGTGTGGAAAGGTGAACCGTCCCTCGAAATGCTGTGCGATCACGGAGGCTGTTGTGGGCATTGGTGGTATAGTGGCAAGCATAGCTGCCTTCCAAGCAGATGACCAGGGTTCGATTCCTGGCCAATGCAGAACCTTGAGAGAGAATCAAATAATCTTTATTTCGCCATGTATACAGATACTAGGAATTTGATTTGGTATTCTCCATGCAGGCTATAGCATCACAAATAGAACAACAAGACAAAAAAGAAAAACAATACAAGGACAGATAGTACCAGTATGAGCAAAATAATAAATAAGAATGGAGGTAATGTTAAATAAAGCGCCGTAAAGTTCATTTCTAAGAGCTATTTAGGAGGGCTATTGTTAGATGTGTTTTATCTTGTGACGTTCAACCGCTTCCAGGCATTAAGAATGTCACGTGAGCTCCTCGACGATCGATCAGCTTTGGGAAGAGCCCTGGGGCTAAGACCTGACAAAGTGGTAGCGTGGCCGAGCGGTCCAAGGCGCTGGATTTAGGCTCCAGTCTCTCCGGAGGCGTGGGTTCAAATCCCACCACTGCCACTTTTGTAGGGTGCTAACGCCGTCCCATTGCTTTGAAGTCAGTAAGTGGGTTTGAAAAAGTGAACTGTGGCTCGACATGTGCGATTGTATATGATTTTTTGGGGCATCGTAGTTATAGTGGCAACTACAGTGGCAACTTTTTTCCTTGAAGTTGACGGGGTTCAATCCCCAGCCAATACAGACCGTGGAGAGGTATCTCGTCTCTTGTGACGGTCGAACACATCACAATTAGGCCACGTGTTCCAAACTCCGCAGAAGTGTAAACCAGGCTTAGGGCGATTTCTTACTAGTTGGACGTCAGTAGGTGGTGTGGAAAGGTGAACCGTCCCTCGAAATGCTGTGCGATCATGGAGGCGGTTGTGGGCATTGGTGGTATAGTGGCAAGCATAGCTGCCTTCCAAGCAGTTGACCCGGGTTCGATTCCCGGCCAATGCAGAACCTTGAGAGAGATGTGTTTTATCTTGTGACTTTCAACCGCTTCCAGGCATTAAGAATGTCACGTGAGCTCCTCGACGATTGATCAGCTTTGGGAAGAGCCCGGGGGCTAAGACCTGACAACGTGGTAGCGTGGCCGAGCGGTCCAAGGCGCTGGATTTAGGCTCCAGTCTCTCCGGAGGCGTGGGTTCAAATCCCACCGCTGCCACTTTTGTAGGGTGCTAACGCCGTCACATTGCTTTGAAGTCAGTAAGTGGTTTTGAAAAAGTTAACTGTGGCTCGACTTGTGTGATTGTATATGATATTTTGGGGCATCGTAGGTTTAGTGGCAACTACAGAGGCAACTTTTTTCCTTGAAGTTGACGGGGTTCAATCCCCAGCCAATACAGACCGTGGAGAGGTATCTCGTCTCTTGTGACGGTCGAACACATCACAATTAGGCCACGTGTTCCAAACTCCGCAGAAGTGTAAACCAGGCTTAGGGCGATTTCTTACTAGTTGGACGTCAGTAGGTGGTGTGGAAAGGTGAACCGTCCCTCGAAATGCTGTGCGATCACGGAGGCTGTTGTGGGCATTGGTGGTATAGTGGCAAGCATAGCTGCCTTCCAAGCAGATGACCAGGGTTCGATTCCTGGCCAATGCAGAACCTTGAGAGAGAATCAAATAATCTTTATTTCGCCATGTATACAGATACTAGGAATTTGATTTGGTATTCTCCATGCAGGCTATAGCATCACAAATAGAACAACAAGACAAAAAAGAAAAACAATACAAGGACAGATAGTACCAGTATGAGCAAAATAATAAATAAGAATGGAGGTAATGTTAAATAAAGCGCCGTAAAGTTCATTTCTAAGAGCTATTTAGGAGGGCTATTGTTAGATGTGTTTTATCTTGTGACGTTCAACCGCTTCCAGGCATTAAGAATGTCACGTGAGCTCCTCGACGATCGATCAGCTTTGGGAAGAGCCCTGGGGCTAAGACCTGACAAAGTGGTAGCGTGGCCGAGCGGTCCAAGGCGCTGGATTTAGGCTCCAGTCTCTCCGGAGGCGTGGGTTCAAATCCCACCACTGCCACTTTTGTAGGGTGCTAACGCCGTCCCATTGCTTTGAAGTCAGTAAGTGGGTTTGAAAAAGTGAACTGTGGCTCGACATGTGCGATTGTATATGATTTTTTGGGGCATCGTAGTTATAGTGGCAACTACAGTGGCAACTTTTTTCCTTGAAGTTGACAGGGTTCAATCCCCAGCCAATACAGACCGTGGAGAGGTATCTCGTCTCTTGTGACGGTCGAACACATCACAATTAGGCCACGTGTTCCAAACTCCGCAGAAGTGTAAACCAGGCTTAGGGCGATTTCTTACTAGTTGGACGTCAGTAGGTGGTGTGGAAAGGTGAACCGTCCCTCGAAATGCTGTGCGATCATGGAGGCGGTTGTGGGCATTGGTGGTATAGTGGCAAGCATAGCTGCCTTCCAAGCAGTTGACCCGGGTTCGATTCCCGGCCAATGCAGAACCTTGAGAGAGATGTGTTTTATCTTGTGACTTTCAACCGCTTCCAGGCATTAAGAATGTCACGTGAGCTCCTCGACGATTGATCAGCTTTGGGAAGAGCCCGGGGGCTAAGACCTGACAACGTGGTAGCGTGGCCGAGCGGTCCAAGGCGCTGGATTTAGGCTCCAGTCTCTCCGGAGGCGTGGGTTCAAATCCCACCGCTGCCACTTTTGTAGGGTGCTAACGCCGTCACATTGCTTTGAAGTCAGTAAGTGGTTTTGAAAAAGTTAACTGTGGCTCGACTTGTGTGATTGTATATGATATTTTGGGGCATCGTAGGTTTAGTGGCAACTACAGAGGCAACTTTTTTCCTTGAAGTTGACGGGGTTCAATCCCCAGCCAATACAGACCGTGGAGAGGTATCTCGTCTCTTGTGACGGTCGAACACATCACAATTAGGCCACGTGTTCCAAACTCCGCAGAAGTGTAAACCAGGCTTAGGGCGATTTCTTACTAGTTGGACGTCAGTAGGTGGTGTGGAAAGGTGAACCGTCCCTCGAAATGCTGTGCGATCACGGAGGCTGTTGTGGGCATCGGTGGTTTAGCGGCAAGCATAGCTGCCTTCCAAGCAGATGACCAGGGTTTGATTCCTGGCCAATGCAGAACCTTGAGAGAGATGTGTTTTATCTTGTGACTTTCAACCGCTTCCAGGCATTAAGAATGTCACGTGAGCTCCTCGACGATCGATCAGCTTTGGGAAGAGCCCTGGGGCTAAGACCTGACAAAGTGGTAGCGTGGCCGAGCGGTCCAAGGCGCTGGATTTAGGCTCCAGTCTCTCCGGAGGCGTGGGTTCAAATCCCACCGCTGCCACTTTTGAAGGGTGCTAACGCCGTCACATTGCTTTGAAGTCAGTAAGTGGGTTTGAAAAAGTGAACTGTGGCTCGACATGTGCGATTGTATATGATTTTTTGGGGCATAGTAGTTATAGTGGCAACTACAGTGGCAACTTTTTTCCTTGAAGTTGACAGGGTTCAATCCCCAGCCAATACAGACCGTGGAGAGGTATCTCGTCTCTTGTGACGGTCGAACACATCACAATTAGGCCACGTGTTCCAAACTCTACAGAAGTGTAAACCAGGCTTAGGGCAATTTCTTACTAGTTGGACGTCAGTAGGTGGTGTGGAAAGGTGAACCGTCCCTCGAAATGCTGTGTGATCATGGAGGCTGTTGTGGGCATTGGTGGTATAGTGGCAAGCATAGCTGCCTTCCAAGCAGTTGACCCGGGTTCGATTCCCGGCCAATGCAGAACCTTGAGAGAGATGTGTTTTATCTTGTGACTTTCAACCGCTTCCAGGCATTAAGAATGTCACCTGAGCTCCCGGACGAACGATCAGCATCGAGAAGAGCTCGGGGGGCTAGGGTTAGGGTTTGGGTTAGGGTGGAGTTAAAAAGAAAAACTGGATGGTCTTAAAAAGCGCGGGCCTATCATTTCTGTGTTTAAAAAAATATATAACAAAGGACAGGAGGGAAAACAGAAATACAAAAAAATGTGTTGTGAAATAATGTGTGTGTTTTCTTTTACAGGTGCTGTGTGGTGGTGGCTGAGTGGATGGTGCTGAGGATTGGAGGACCAAGGTAGGTGTTGTTGAATTTGTTCTTTAGTGTGTAGATCTATGTGCCAGTATGTAAGTGTGTGCGTGTGTATGGATATATAGTCAGGTAAGTTATGTGTGTGTATATTACTTTAGGTCATGTATGCGTAAGAATATGTATGAGTGTGTACATGTATATGTTCCAAAGTGTTGTGAAGTAATGTGTTTGTTCTTTTACAGATGCTGTGTGACGATGGATGAGTGGATGGTGCTGATCAAGGTAAGTGTTAATTTATTTATTGAGTGAAGCAGGTCTTGTATGAGATGAAGAGTGTTATGTTTTTTCATTCAGTCCCAGGGGTGTAATTGTGTTTAACTGTGTGATCCATTTTCTTTCGGCGTGTTTCCGCTGTCCACTGGACCACCTGGACCCCGACTCCACACCAGATATGATGAGGTGAGTGACGGGGTGCTCCTGGAAGTGTGTGACGAGTGTTGTTTGTAGGTGTGCCCGTGAGATGTTGTATAGGTGTTGTTTGAGCCTAGTGTCTATTGATGAACCGGTTTCTCCTATGTAGTGTTTGTGACAGAGGGTGCAGGTGATGATGTATACTGCATTGGAGGTTTGTAAGGTGAGGTTGTCCGGGACTGGAGCTGATGTGTGACTGTGAGGGTTTGTAATGAATTTTCTGTATTTATAATGAAGTGTATGAGGTTTGGCTGCTGGAGAGGGCATGGTGCTGAATTTGGTGTGTATGAGTATGTCCTTTAAGCTTTTATTTTTCCTGTATGCTGAAATGATCTTGTAGGGTTTTAGTGCGGGGTATGTGCGTTGAGCCGTGGTGAAGTTGTGTTTGAATGCATGTTGTAGGGGTCGAGTTTTATGTGAAAAAGTGGTGACTAGGGGAATGATAATCAACGAGTCCGTGATGGTGTCTGAGGTGAACGGTGTGCCGGTGTTGGTTGTGGGTGGTGGGGACGGGGGGGTGAAAACAGAATCCTGAGTGTTGTTACAATCAGGATCGGGAAAAATGGTGGGGTTAAAGGGCGGGTCAACATTCCGTGGGGAACTAGGGAGGGTATTAAAGGTAGGGTGGGGATGGGAAGGCAGGGTGGAATTAAAGGGCGGGTTGGGAAGGGTGGTGGGATTAAAGGGTGGGTCAACACCCAGTGGGGAACTAGGAAGGGGATTAAAGGAAGGGTGGGAATGGGAAGGCAGGGTGGGGTTAAAGGGCGGGTTGAAGGGACTTTTAAAGTTGGGTTTAGGCCTAGGGTTAAAGGGAGGGGTGGGGTTACAGGGAAGGTTGGGGTTGGGTATGGGGTCGGAGGGACTTTTAAAGGGAGGGTTGGGTTTAGGCCTAGGGTTAAAGGGAGGGGTGGGGTTACAGGGAGGGTTGGGGTTGGGTATGGGGTCGGAGGGACTTTTAGGGGGAGGGTTGGGTTTAGGCCTATGGTTAAAGGGAGGGGTGGGGTTACAGGGAGGGTTGGGGTTGGGTATGGGGTCCGAGGGGTTGGGTTAGGGTTAGGGTTAGGTTTGGGTTAGGGTAGGGTTAAAAGAAAAACTGGGTGGTCCTAAGGAGCACGGGCCTATTATTTCTGTGTTTTAAAATATAACAAAAGAATGGAAAACAGAAATACAAAAAAATGTGTTGAGAAATAATGTGTGTGTTTTTTTGTCTTTTGCAGGTGCTGTGTGGTGGTGGTGACTGAGTGGATGGTGCTGAGGATTGGAGTGGATGGTGCTGATCAAGGTAAGTGTTGTTGAAGGTGTAATTTATTCATTGAGTGAAGCAGGTCTTGTATGAGGTGAGGAGTGTTATGTTTTTTCATTCAGTCCCAGGGGTGTAATTGTGTTTAGCTGTGTGATCCATTTTCTTTCGGCGTGTTTCCGCTGTCCACTGGACCACCCGGACCCCGACTCCACACCAGATATGATGAGGTGAGTGACGGGGTGCTCCTGGAAGTGTGTGACGAGTGTTGTTTGTAGATGTGCCCGTGAGATGTTGTACAGATGTTGTTTGAGTCTAGTGTCTATTGAAGAGCCGGTTTCTCCTATATAATGTTTGTGGCAGAGGGTGCAGGTGATGATGTATACGACGTTGGAGGTTTGTAAGGTGAGGTTGTCCGGGACTGGAGCTGATGTGTGACTGTGAGGGTTTGTAATGAATTTTCTGTATTTATAATGAAGTGTATGAGGTTTGGCTGCTGGAGAGGGCATGGTGCTGAATTTGGTGTGTATGAGTATGTCCTTTAAGCTTTTATTTTTCCTGTATGCTGAAATGATCTTGTAGGGTTTTAGTGCGGGGTATGTGCGTTGAGCCGTGGTGAAGTTGTGTTTGAATGCATGTTGTAGGGGTCGAGTTTTATGTGAAAAAGTGGTGACTAGGGGAATGATAATCAACGGGTCCGTGACGGTGTCTGAGGTGAACGGTGTGCCGGTGTTGGTTGTGGGTGGTGGGGACGGGGGGGTGAAAACAGAGTCCTGAGTGTTGTTACAATCAGGATCGGGAAGAATGGTGGGGTTAAAGGGAGGGTCAACATTCCGTGGGGAACTAGGGAGGGTATTAAAGGTAGGGTGGGGATGGGAAGGCAGGGTGGAATTAAAGGGCGGGTTGGGAAGGGTGGTGGGATTAAAGGGTGGGTCAACACCCAGTGGGGAACTAGGAAGGGGATTAAAGGAAGGGTGGGAATGGGAAGGCAGGGTGGGGTTAAAGGGCGGGTTGAAGGGACTTTTAAAGGGGGGGTTGGGTTTAGGCCTAGGGTTAAAGGGAGGGGTGGGGTTACAGGGAAGGTTGGGGTTGGGTATGGGGTCGGAGGGACTTTTAAAGGGAGGGTTGGGTTTAGGCCTAGGGTTAAAGGGAGGGGTGGGGTTACAGGGAGGGTTGGGGTTGGGTATGGGGTCGGAGGGACTTTTAGGGGGAGGGTTGGGTTTAGGCCTATGGTTAAAGGGAGGGGTGGGGTTACAGGGAGGGTTGGGGTTGGGTATGGGGTCCGAGGGGTTGGGGTTAGGATGAGGGACCAGGTTGGGTGTAGCTCTTGGGGTGGGCAGAGAGGGGTTAAAGGGAAGGTTGGGTTGGGGTTTAAGACGGCGGATGGAATTGAATATGGGGTAGAGATGGGGTGTTGGATGGAGTCCCGCAGCAAGGTCCCGGGAAGGTTCAGGGCTAGGAGGGGGGTTGGGGGAGGATGCAGGATACGAACCCGGTGTAGGGTAAGGGGAGGGATTCGGGGGGGATGGGGAAAGGAGGGAGAGGGACCGTGCTGCGGGTTGTGTATGTATTGATGCTTGTGTTTGGAGTGTAGGAATTGTGTGTAATGTGTGTGCCGTGTGTGTATTGGTTGTGTATGTGTCTTTGTTTGGTGCGGTGGGTGTATGTGTGGGCTGAGTGGGAGAGAGGGCTGCCAAAGTGTCATTCTTGATTGTGCGCAGAAACCGTTTGGAATATCCCCTGTGCCTAAGTGCGTGAAATAGTGTTGAGATGGCTATGTGTAAATCTTCTTTGTGAGAAGATATTCTATGAAACCGGATTATTTGTGATTTAACTATGCCTTTAAACGTGTGTTTGGGATGGTAACTGTGTTTGTGTAATAGGGCGTGTGTGTCTGTAGGTTTAAAATAAACGCGTGTCTGTAATGTCTTATGTGTTGTATTTATTGGGTGAAAATATACAGTGGTGTCCAAAAAGTGAATTTGCTGTGGGTCAATTATGTATTTTACTGTTATTGACGGGTGATGTGAGTTGAGTATGCGTATGAATTCCGTGAAATGTTTGATGTCGTGTGGCCATGCTCCTATGATGTCATCTAAAAATCTGTAGTAAAATGATGGTTGTAGTGGACACTTTGACAGCGCTTCTCTCTCCCACTCAGCCATGTATATGTTGGCATAGGCGGGTGCGAACTTTTTGCCCATAGCTGTTCCCGATATCTGTAGATAGTGTTTATTGTTAAATAAAAAGTCATTGCTGTCTAAACTAATTTGGAGTAATTGTAGAATGTCCTGATCCGGTCTATTGGGGTCTGGGTGTTTTTGAAATAATGACTTGACAGCCTGCACACCCATAGTGGTGTTAATGTTGGTGTACAGGCTGTCAACGTCAATGGTGAAAATGTGTGTGTGGGAGGGAACAGCTATGGGCTTGAGCTTCTCCAGGAAATGGTAGGTGTCTTTGAGGTAACTGGGGTGGCGGGTGGATAGGGGGTTGATGTAATGGTCAATGTATTCCGATATGTTATATGATTCGCTGTTGCAGTCCGAGACTATGGGTCTACCAGGAGGAACTTCAAAGGGAATGGTCCAGGTGTCCGGTTCTTTATGGATCTTGGGAAGTAAGTAAAATAGTCTCTGTCGTGGTGTGTCTGGTCCGTATAAGTAGTCCCGTTGTTTGGCTGTAATGTATTGTCTGCTGTAAAGTGATTTGATGATAGTCCTGAGTTTAACCTGTGTCTGTGGTTGTATGCTATCCGGTATGATCTTGTAATGTCTGTTGTTGTTTAATTGCCTGTTTGCCTCAAAGATGTACTGATGGTTATCTAAAATGACTATCTTGGATCCTTTGTCCGCTGGTTTGATGACTATGTGTGTGTTGTTTTTAAGTGTTTGTAGTGATTCTCGGAGTGTGGTCGTGAGGTTGTCTTGTCTGTCCGTCTGTGTGTTGTTGTAGTCCCGTAGTGTCCTTCTGTCTGTCTTAATAAGGTGCCTGATATGGTGATCCACCTGGGAGAGTTTGGGCTCCCAGGTGGAGGGATTGATAAATGGCAGGTGAGTGTCATTGTCCGTGAAGTCAAAGTAGTCCAAAATCTTGAGTCGTCTGTGGTATTTGTGAATGTCCCTTTGAAGTTCCTCCTGGTCAAAAGTGGTGGGGCGGGGAACGAAGGTGAGGCCTCTCTCCAGCAGTGCTATTTGTGTTTGTGACGGATGAAATGTTTTGGATAGATTAAGTATGTTGGAGTTGGGTGGTAGTGGTGCATGAGGGGGCTGAGAGACGGAGAGAGGGGGGCCAGTAGATGTGTGTGTCGTTAATGGATGAGTGGTGATGTTGGAAGTGTCCGGGTTGTGGGTAGGGGTGATTATAAATTTAGCTGTGCACACCAGTGTGAGAAAATTGCTGTTGCTGTTTCCGGTGTCCAGTGAATGGTGTCCCTAGTGGTGCGGAATGAGTCCTTCGGTATTTCAAAGAGTGTGGGTAGATGTGTGCTGATGTATCCATTCATTATCTTGATGTTTTGTTTCTGTTGTGGGGTGAGAAGTGGTGAGTGGTTCATGATGGGGACATAGATGGTGGCGTTGGGGAAAGTGCTCTGGGCTTCCTTGTACATGCTTGCTAACTGTTTCAGTGATGTCTGGTATGGGTCGTGGTCCTTGTTGTTGAGACCCACCGAGAGGACCACCACCTCTGTGTGTGGGTGTATATCAGTTTTTTCTAGAACCTTTTGGAAATGATAGAAAGTGGCCCCAGGGTAGCTGTCCACCTGTGCCATAGGGTTCTGGAAGGAGGGGACTCTGTTGAGGTTAGAGTCCCCAATGAACAAATGGGACTTGGTGCCCTTGATCGTCCAGTCCGCCACCTTGCGTGAGGGGCGAGCTATATGGTAGGAGGGTTTGAATGATGTGTGTGCGTGAGAGGAGGTGGTTTGGCTGTGTGATGGAGGCTGGGGACTACATGTTGGTTCTAAGGGTGTGTGTGCGGAGGCGCCAAGTCGTGGAGAGTCCCCCACAGGCCCCTTGGTAGGGTGGAAAGGGGAGGGCTCAGAGCAGGCTTTCTCCAAAGGTGATTTGCCTTTTAGGTGCCCTTTCATCATTTTAGCCTGCAATGAGGGCCTGTTTTTTGAGGGACTCTCCTGTCTGGCGCCTGGGGAAGGGAAAAAAGAGGGGGTTAATGTGTGTACAGTGATGTTTGGGCCAGGTTTCTGAGGGATGGGGGAGGCTGATGAGGGGGAATTGCGGTGACCTACGGGGGAGGGGAAGCTTGTCTCAGTGGAGAAAGCTTCCCGTGTACGTGTTTGTGTGTTAGAGGGGGAGTAGGTGTGTTTTTTGAAATGGGATTGAGTGAGGGACTTAGTGGTTAGTGTGGGGGGAGTCCTAAGTGTGGTGGCCAGAAGGGGGATCTGAGATGTGCGTGCGCCTAAATTAAGTGTGTACTTGTATGTGTGAGCGGTTCTGGGAAGGAGTGGGAATTCTGGTGATATCTGTGTGTTGTGAAAAGAAGTGTCTGTGATGTGTTGTTCGGTGGGTGTTCCTATGTGTGTGCTAATTGTTTCATTTTTTGTAGGTGTGTTTGTAAGTGGCTGAGGTGGCGGTGGAGCTGGCAAGGTGGCGGACTGGACGGTCGGCAAAGGTAGGTGCTGGGTTGTGATCTGGTGTGCAGGTGAAGCTGAAGGTAAGGTGACTGGTTGGAGGACAGGTGATGTTGGAGATTGGACTACAGGTGAGATGAAATGTGTGGTGCATGACTGTTGAGTTGTTGGGTGTGGTGTAGTCGTGTGTATGATGGGTGGCTGTTGTGTGGGTAAATGTGTTGTGGGAGTGGCCACAGGTGTAGGGGCCATGTCTGTGTGTGTAGTAATGAGTGGCTGTTGGGTGACTGTATGTGTTATGGTGGTATCTATGTGTTCTGTAAGTAAACGTAGGGTGGATGAGTGTGGTGCAGTGTTGTTGACTGTGTGTGAGACAGGTGGCTGTGGAGAGAGTAAGTGTGGTGCAATGTTACTGACTGTGTGTGTGGAAGGTGGCTGAGATGATGAGGGTGATGCAGTGTTGTTGGCTGTGTGAGGTGTGTGTAGTGTAGTGTTATTGGCTGTATGTGGTGTGTGTGTGTGTGATGCGGTGTTACTGGCTGTGTGTTGTGTGTGTTGTGTAGTGTTGTCGAGTGTATGTGGTGTGTGTGTGTGTGATGCAATGTTGTTGGCTGTGTGTGATGTGTGTTGTGTAGTGTTGTTGATTGTATGTGGTGTGTGTATGTGAGATGCAATGTTGTTGGTTGTGTGAGGTGTGTGTAGTGTGGTGTTGTTGGCTGTATGTGGTGTGTGTGTGTGTGATGCAGTGTTGTTGGCTGTGTGTGGTGTGTGTTGTGTAGTGTTGTTAGATGTATGGGGCGTGTGTGTGTGTGGTGCAGTGTTGCTGGCTATGTGTGGTGTGTGTTGTGTAGTATTGTTGGGTGTATGTGGTGTGTACGTGTGTGCTGGTGATGCAGTGTTGTTGGCTGTGTGTGGTGTGTGTTGTGCAGTGTTGTTAGACGTATGTGGCGTGTGTGTGTGTGATGCAGTGTTGTTGGCTATGTGTGGTGTGTGTTGTGTGGTATTGTTGGGTGTATGTGGTGTGTATGTGTGTGATGGTGATGCAGTGTTGTTGGCTGTGTGTAGTGTGTGTTGTGTGGTATTGTTGGCTGTGTGTGGTGTGTGTGTGTGTGCTGGTGATGCAGTGTTGTTAACTGTGTGTGGTATGTGTTGTGTAGTATTGTGGGTTGTATGTGGTGTGTGTGTGTGTGCTGGTGATGCAGTGTTGTCGGCTGTGTGTGGTGTGTGCTGTGTAGTATTGTTGGCTGTATGTGGTGTGTGTAGTGTAGTGTTGTTAGCTATGTGTGTTGTAGTTTGCTGCTGAAGGAATGACTGTGGTGTGTGTGGTGGTGTGGTGTCACTAGCTATGTGTATTGTAGATGACTGTTGAAGGAAGGACTGTGTTGGTTGAGGTGTAGGTGCCTGTGATGTAATAGTATGTGTGGAGATGCTGGATGACTGTTGGCTAGGTGTCTGTGATTTAAGTGTGTCTGCATATGTCTTGCGTGGCTGTTGAGTGAATGTGTGTGATGCAGGGATGGCTGTGTGTGTATAAGTGGTAGTAGTGAGTGGCTGATGTACAGATGGATCTGTTGTGAGGGTGACTATGTGTGTAGTGGCTGGCTGTTGGGTGGGTGACTGCGGTGTTGGAGTGGTCCTGTGTGTCTGTCCGTGCTGTGTGGCTGAGGGGAGTTGTAGAAGTGTCTCTACTGTTGTAATGGTTGTCTGTGTGAGTCTGTGTGTGTACCTCTTCTGTGCCCACCCCATGGCTATGTGCAATGCAGTGGTGTTGAGTGTGGGTGCTGTGGGAATGAGTGTCTGGATGGTAGTGTTGTAGTGTGTCTGTAAAATGCCCAGGTTATTGTTCATCCATAGTGTAGTGTTGTCTGCAACTAAAAGTGTGGTGTGTTCCGTGGGTGAAGAAGGCCTGATAAAAGAAGTGAGTTTCCCCACCTGTCTCATCATGCCTCTCGGGTGAGTCTTTGTTAAAATGGCGGCATTCATGATCTCTCCATGGTGGACTGCCTGTATTATTTTAAAATATAATTTTGCTGCTTGCCTGGTGGCCTCATCCGGTGCCTGACCAGTGGGCAGAGTGTTGTATGTGCTGTGTGTGTAGGTGTTGTGTGTGTGCGTGTCTGCATGGGTGTTGTGTGTTTGAGTATTGTGTGGCTGCGCATTGGGTGGATGCATTCGTTGTGGATAAGTGTTGTAGGCCTGGGTGTTGTGTGACTGAGTGTTATGTGATGCAGTGTGATGTGGATGAGGATTACGGGGTTGAGTGTTGTCTGGTAGGGTGTTGTGTGCTGAAGTGTGATATGTGTGAGTGTTGTGGCCCTGGGTGTTGTAGGTCTGAGTGTGGCGTGGTTGAATGTGTTGTACATGAGTGTTATGTGGGTGAGTGTTGTGTGCATGGATGTTATATGGATGAATGTTACGGTATTGTGTCTGGATGGAAGGATGTGGTGTTCTATTGTAGGTGTGTGGTGTTCTAGGTGGTGGATGGATCTGTGGGTGAGTAATGTGTGAATGGAGGCTATGTGCAGCATTATTGTGTGCATAGGTATTGTGTGAGTGAATGTTATAGTGTTGTGTCTGAGTGGCAGGGTATGATGTTCTATTGTAGGTGTGTGGTGTTCTAAATGGTGGGTGACTCTGTAAATGTAGAAGTGATGGCAAACCTAACAAAGATGGCCTAGCTACACTGTTAAAACCGCTAACTAAACTGCTGGTGTGCTCTCCTGTCTTAAAACGCACAGCCGGCCTACCTCCCCGAGGGTACATATTTAAAAATCAGAGTGGGGTAATCTGGACAGCTGTGGTGTTTGTTAAAAAGCTGCCCAGACAGGGCCCTTACCGCCTAGTTTTTGGTGTTTTTCCAGCTGCCAGGGCGTTGGTGGTGGGTTTCCCAGGTCCGGTCCGTCTCCTCCTCTTCACCTCTCCAGGCTCAGGACACAGTGTTTAAGATTCCAAAGTGGAAATAGTAAAAATGTTGTGTTCCTGGTGTAGGTAAAAAGGGCCCGGGCCTGTAGATGGATATTAAAAAGAGAAAAAGCAATCCTGGGAAACCTTTGCTGCAGAGAGTCTAAAAAGAGCCCTCCCCAAACTGATTTTAAAATTGTAACTTTATTAAACTTTAAAATCAAATTATCAATGTCCAAACTCAAGGAGATAAAACCAAATGTGCATAAAAAGATAAAACCCGACGTTTCGCAGTAATTTCTGCTTCATCAGGGGAGATAGGCTCCCAGGAGAACACACCAGCTTTTATGAACTAGCACCCTTGGGAGAGGGGCGTGCCCCTCTCCCAAGGGTGCACCTAATTGGCCCTATCTGATTGGATGATACATTGTCCCTAAGCTATCCCTATGCTATGCCTAATTTCTAACTGGTTCTCTAAGCTAACTGGTTTCTGTGATTGGTTCATTTGAATTGTGTGATGTCATGGAGAGATGGATATGGGTAGGTCCTGGTATATTTCCATTCCTTTTATACAAGATTGCCAGAGGTTTGTGCAGAGGTGGAAATTTTCAGTTGTGTGTGTGTCATGTGCAATGCATTATGGGTGATGTAGTCTGTGAAAATATGGGGATGTGGACCCAAACCAAATAAATACAACTGTAACTCAAAAAACATATATATGGGTGTGCTGTGAATATTGGGTACCTCATGGAAAATGTGTTCTATAAAAGGGTGCTATTAAAATCCAATAAAATCCAAGTTGTAACAATAAAACCAATTGTGTTATGTGTCCCTGAGAAGGTAATGTAAGTGTAAATGTAACTAAAATAACTTATATTGTATTGTAGATGGGTGCGTAGTGTCCTGTCCGGTGGATCACGGAAGATGTCTTGTGTATGCTGATGGAGATATGGTAAGTATACTGTATGTTAATGTATATATGTGGGAGTCAAAATGTATTGCAGATCTTAAAAATAGGTTGTGTGTTGATATTGTTTCATGATCATGGGCATGATGAGACAGGTCTAAAAGATTAAAATAAAATAAATATGATAAAACATTGGGGGAAACTGCACAACTAGACTATAAAGCTTAAAATTGTACAGTCATCTAGTTTCTCTTTTTTCCTTTTTTAGGTGTAGGTAAATACTTCAGCCACTAGATGTCGCCATTCTGCCCCCTCTTTATTGGTAAGTCTATTTGTACAGATGTGCTAGATATGGTATATCGGAAAATGAAGTGTTTCAGATGTTTGATCTAGTATTCTGGTCCTGATGTATA
This sequence comes from Osmerus mordax, assembly GCF_038355195.1. Lineage (NCBI taxonomy): Eukaryota > Metazoa > Chordata > Actinopteri > Osmeriformes > Osmeridae > Osmerus > Osmerus mordax. The sequence continues at coordinate 171,332 of NC_090060.1, read as the reverse complement.
TCTGTGCATGTGGTGTATGTGGTAGTGTGTGTGATGTTCCTTATGGAGGGATAATCAGTGAATGTCATACAGTTTGTGTAAAGTTGATGTGATGTAAGAAATGGTGCTGTGTGTGGTGTATGAAATGTCTGTGGTGTCCATCCTGTATGAGTGTCAGTGTGTACAATGTGTGTGGTGCTAGTCTAGTGCGAGTCCTGGTGTCCTGGTGTGAAAGTATGAAGTCTGGTGATGTGATTCAATGTGTAGTAGGCTGTCCCGGTTAACAGTGTTCAGCCTGCTGGTTTCTCTATTTGTGCAGTGTAAGTGTAGTGTTCTAGTATATGATGAGTGTACTGTATATATTGCTGATATGATAGATGGGTGTATCTGGTGTGTACAAATGTAGGTATGTGAGTGCCAGTGTGTTGGTGTTAGGGTCATAATGTTGTATGAGGTATGTAGAGTATTCTATCCTGTCTCACTTATGTGGTGCCTTATGTCTGGGGTGTGTCTGCGTGCTGCTGAATGGAAAAAGTTTACTCTGTGGGGTTGAAGAGTCATATATACAACAATTTCAAAAGCACACAGTCCAACAACACATCACAACCATCATAATGCTTTTCTCTTGGCTGTTATGGATCCTAAGGGTTTATTGCTGTTGTAATGAAAATATTATCTAAGGCACAGGTGGGCCACCCCGGGGCCTTAACTGTAGTTGTTGTGGTTGTTGTTTTGCTCTCAGTGGATCCCAACCTGGTGGCCAGCGGACAGCGGGTACTTCTTGTGTATTGTGGTGAGAGGTGAGTGTAAATACAGAACTAAGGCTAAACAACAGAAATAATGGCTCTGGCAGGGTTAGGTTTGGGTTAGGGTGGGGTTAAAAAGAAAAACTGGATGGTCTTAAAAAGCGCGGGCCTATCATTTCTGTGTTTAAAAAAATATATAACAAAGGACAGGAGGGAAAACAGAAATACAAAAAAAAAAAAAAAATAATGAAATAATGTGTGTGTTTTCTTTTACAGGTGCTGTGTGGTGGTGGCTGAGTGGATGGTGCTGAGGATTGGAGGACCAAGGTAGGTGTTGTTGAATTTGTTCTTTAGTGTGTAGATCTATGTGCCAGTATGTAAGTGTGTGCGTGTGTATGGATATATAGTCAGGTAAGTTATGTGTGTGTATATTACTTTAGGTCATGTATGCGTAAGAGTATGTATGAGTGTGTACATGTATATGTTCCAAAGTGTTGTGCAGTAATGTGTTTGTTCTTTTACAGATGCTGTGTGACGATGGATGAGTGGATGGTGCTGATCAAGGTAAGTGTTAATTTATTTATTGAGTGAAGCAGGTCTTGTATGAGATGAAGAGTGTTATGTTTTTTTCATTCAGTCCCAGGGGTGTAATTGTGTTTAACTGTGTGATCCATTTTCTTTCGGCGTGTTTCCGCTGTCCACTGGACCACCCGGACCCCGACTCCACACCAGATATGATGAGGTGAGTGACGGGGTGCTCCTGGAAGTGTGTGACGAGTGTTGTTTGTAGGTGTGCCCGTGAGATGTTGTATAGGTGTTGTTTGAGCCTAGTGTCTATTGATGAACCGGTTTCTCCTATGTAGTGTTTGTGACAGAGGGTGCAGGTGATGATGTATACTGCATTGGAGGTTTGTAAGGTGAGGTTGTCCGGGACTGGAGCTGATGTGTGACTGTGAGGGTTTGTAATGAATTTTCTGTATTTATAATGAAGTGTATGAGGTTTGGCTGCTGGAGAGGGCATGGTGCTGAATTTGGTGTGTATGAGTATGTCCTTTAAGCTTTTATTTTTCCTGTATGCTGAAATGATCTTGTAGGGTTTTAGTGCGGGGTATGTGCGTTGAGCCGTGGTGAAGTTGTGTTTGAATGCATGTTGTAGGGGTCGAGTTTTATGTGAAAAAGTGGTGACTAGGGGAATGATAATCAACGGGTCCGTGACGGTGTCTGAGGTGAACGGTGTGCCGGTGTTGGTTGTGGGTGGTGGGGACGGGGGGGTGAAAACAGAATCCTGAGTGTTGTTACAATCAGGATCGGGAAGAATGGTGGGGTTAAAGGGAGGGTCAACATTCCGTGGGGAACTAGGGAGGGTATTAAAGGTAGGGTGGGGATGGGAAGGCAGGGTGGAATTAAAGGGCGGGTTGGGAAGGGTGGTGGGATTAAAGGGTGGGTCAACACCCAGTGGGGAACTAGGAAGGGGATTAAAGGAAGGGTGGGAATGGGAAGGCAGGGTGGGGTTAAAGGGCGGGTTGAAGGGACTTTTAAAGGGGGGGTTGGGTTTAGGCCTAGGGTTAAAGGGAGGGGTGGGGTTACAGGGAAGGTTGGGGTTGGGTATGGGGTCGGAGGGACTTTTAAAGGGAGGGTTGGGTTTAGGCCTAGGGTTAAAGGGAGGGGTGGGGTTACAGGGAGGGTTGGGGTTGGGTATGGGGTCGGAGGGACTTTTAGGGGGAGGGTTGGGTTTAGGCCTATGGTTAAAGGGAGGGGTGGGGTTACAGGGAGGGTTGGGGTTGGGTATGGGGTCCGAGGGGTTGGGGTTAGGATGAGGGACCAGGTTGGGTGTAGCTCTTGGGGTGGGCAGAGAGGGGTTAGGGTTAGGGTTAGGGTTAGGGTTAGGGTTAGGTTTGGGTTAGGGTGGGGTTAAAAAGAAAAACTGGATGGTCTTAAAAAGCGCGGGCCTATCATTTCTGTGTTTAAAAAAAATATATAACAAAGGACAGGAGGGAAAACAGAAATACAAAAACATTTTTTGTGTTGTGAAATAATGTGTGTGTTTTCTTTTACAGGTGCTGTGTGGTGGTGGCTGAGTGGATGGTGCTGAGGATTGGAGGACCAAGGTAGGTGTTGTTGAATTTGTTCTTTAGTGTGTAGATCTATGTGCCAGTATGTAAGTGTGTGCGTGTGTATGGATATATAGTCAGGTAAGTTATGTGTGTGTATATTACTTTAGGTCATGTATGCGTAAGAGTATGTATGAGTGTGTACATGTATATGTTCCAAAGTGTTGTGCAGTAATGTGTTTGTTCTTTTACAGATGCTGTGTGACGATGGATGAGTGGATGGTGCTGATCAAGGTAAGTGTTAATTTATTTATTGAGTGAAGCAGGTCTTGTATGAGATGAAGAGTGTTATGTTTTTTTCATTCAGTCCCAGGGGTGTAATTGTGTTTAACTGTGTGATCCATTTTCTTTCGGCGTGTTTCCGCTGTCCACTGGACCACCCGGACCCCGACTCCACACCAGATATGATGAGGTGAGTGACGGGGTGCTCCTGGAAGTGTGTGACGAGTGTTGTTTGTAGGTGTGCCCGTGAGATGTTGTATAGGTGTTGTTTGAGCCTAGTGTCTATTGATGAACCGGTTTCTCCTATGTAGTGTTTGTGACAGAGGGTGCAGGTGATGATGTATACTGCATTGGAGGTTTGTAAGGTGAGGTTGTCCGGGACTGGAGCTGATGTGTGACTGTGAGGGTTTGTAATGAATTTTCTGTATTTATAATGAAGTGTATGAGGTTTGGCTGCTGGAGAGGGCATGGTGCTGAATTTGGTGTGTATGAGTATGTCCTTTAAGCTTTTATTTTTCCTGTATGCTGAAATGATCTTGTAGGGTTTTAGTGCGGGGTATGTGCGTTGAGCCGTGGTGAAGTTGTGTTTGAATGCATGTTGTAGGGGTCGAGTTTTATGTGAAAAAGTGGTGACTAGGGGAATGATAATCAACGGGTCCGTGACGGTGTCTGAGGTGAACGGTGTGCCGGTGTTGGTTGTGGGTGGTGGGGACGGGGGGGTGAAAACAGAATCCTGAGTGTTGTTACAATCAGGATCGGGAAGAATGGTGGGGTTAAAGGGAGGGTCAACATTCCGTGGGGAACTAGGGAGGGTATTAAAGGTAGGGTGGGGATGGGAAGGCAGGGTGGAATTAAAGGGCGGGTTGGGAAGGGTGGTGGGATTAAAGGGTGGGTCAACACCCAGTGGGGAACTAGGAAGGGGATTAAAGGAAGGGTGGGAATGGGAAGGCAGGGTGGGGTTAAAGGGCGGGTTGAAGGGACTTTTAAAGGGGGGGTTGGGTTTAGGCCTAGGGTTAAAGGGAGGGGTGGGGTTACAGGGAAGGTTGGGGTTGGGTATGGGGTCGGAGGGACTTTTAAAGGGAGGGTTGGGTTTAGGCCTAGGGTTAAAGGGAGGGGTGGGGTTACAGGGAGGGTTGGGGTTGGGTATGGGGTCGGAGGGACTTTTAGGGGGAGGGTTGGGTTTAGGCCTATGGTTAAAGGGAGGGGTGGGGTTACAGGGAGGGTTGGGGTTGGGTATGGGGTCCGAGGGGTTGGGGTTAGGATGAGGGACCATGTTGGGTGTAGCTCTTGGGGTGGGCAGAGAGGGGTTAAAGGGAAGGTTGGGTTGGGGTTTAAGACGGCGGATGGAATTGAATATGGGGTAGAGATGGGGTGTTGGATGGAGTCCCGCAGCAAGGTCCCGGGAAGGTTCAGGGCTAGGAGGGGGGTTGGGGGAGGATGCAGGATACGAACCCGGTGTAGGGTAAGGGGAGGGATTCGGGGGGGATGGGGAAAGGAGGGAGAGGGACCGTGCTGCGGGTTGTGTATGTATTGATGCTTGTGTTTGGAGTGTAGGAATTGTGTGTAATGTGTGTGCCGTGTGTGTATTGGTTGTGTATGTGTCTTTGTTTGGTGCGGTGGGTGTATGTGTGGGCTGAGTGGGAGAGAGGGCTGCCAAAGTGTCATTCTTGATTGTGCGCAGAAACCGTTTGGAATATCCCCTGTGCCTAAGTGCGTGAAATAGTGTTGAGATGGCTATGTGTAAATCTTCTTTGTGAGAAGATATTCTATGAAACCGGATTATTTGTGATTTAACTATGCCTTTAAACGTGTGTTTGGGATGGTAACTGTGTTTGTGTAATAGGGCGTGTGTGTCTGTAGGTTTAAAATAAACGCGTGTCTGTAATGTCTTATGTGTTGTATTTATTGGGTGAAAATATACAGTGGTGTCCAAAAAGTGAATTTGCTGTGGGTCAATTATGTATTTTACTGTTATTGACGGGTGATGTGAGTTGAGTATGCGTATGAATTCCGTGAAATGTTTGATGTCGTGTGGCCATGCTCCTATGATGTCATCTAAAAATCTGTAGTAAAATGATGGTTGTAGTGGACACTTTGACAGCGCTTCTCTCTCCCACTCAGCCATGTATATGTTGGCATAGGCGGGTGCGAACTTTTTGCCCATAGCTGTTCCCGATATCTGTAGATAGTGTTTATTGTTAAATAAAAAGTCATTGCTGTCTAAACTAATTTGGAGTAATTGTAGAATGTCCTGATCCGGTCTATTGGGGTCTGGGTGTTTTTGAAATAATGACTTGACAGCCTGCACACCCATAGTGGTGTTAATGTTGGTGTACAGGCTGTCAACGTCAATGGTGAAAATGTGTGTGTGGGAGGGAACAGCTATGGGCTTGAGCTTCTCCAGGAAATGGTAGGTGTCTTTGAGGTAACTGGGGTGGCGGGTGGATAGGGGGTTGATGTAATGGTCAATGTATTCCGATATGTTATATGATTCGCTGTTGCAGTCCGAGACTATGGGTCTACCAGGAGGAACTTCAAAGGGAATGGTCCAGGTGTCCGGTTCTTTATGGATCTTGGGAAGTAAGTAAAATAGTCTCTGTCGTGGTGTGTCTGGTCCGTATAAGTAGTCCCGTTGTTTGGCTGTAATGTATTGTCTGCTGTAAAGTGATTTGATGATAGTCCTGAGTTTAACCTGTGTCTGTGGTTGTATGCTATCCGGTATGATCTTGTAATGTCTGTTGTTGTTTAATTGCCTGTTTGCCTCAAAGATGTACTGATGGTTATCTAAAATGACTATCTTGGATCCTTTGTCCGCTGGTTTGATGACTATGTGTGTGTTGTTTTTAAGTGTTTGTAGTGATTCTCGGAGTGTGGTCGTGAGGTTGTCTTGTCTGTCCGTCTGTGTGTTGTTGTAGTCCCGTAGTGTCCTTCTGTCTGTCTTAATAAGGTGCCTGATATGGTGATCCACCTGGGAGAGTTTGGGCTCCCAGGTGGAGGGATTGATAAATGGCAGGTGAGTGTCATTGTCCGTGAAGTCAAAGTAGTCCAAAATCTTGAGTCGTCTGTGGTATTTGTGAATGTCCCTTTGAAGTTCCTCCTGGTCAAAAGTGGTGGGGCGGGGAACGAAGGTGAGGCCTCTCTCCAGCAGTGCTATTTGTGTTTGTGACGGATGAAATGTTTTGGATAGATTAAGTATGTTGGAGTTGGGTGGTAGTGGTGCATGAGGGGGCTGAGAGACGGAGAGAGGGGGGCCAGTAGATGTGTGTGTCGTTAATGGATGAGTGGTGATGTTGGAAGTGTCCGGGTTGTGGGTAGGGGTGATTATAAATTTAGCTGTGCACACCAGTGTGAGAAAATTGCTGTTGCTGTTTCCGGTGTCCAGTGAATGGTGTCCCTAGTGGTGCGGAATGAGTCCTTCGGTATTTCAAAGAGTGTGGGTAGATGTGTGCTGATGTATCCATTCATTATCTTGATGTTTTGTTTCTGTTGTGGGGTGAGAAGTGGTGAGTGGTTCATGATGGGGACATAGATGGTGGCGTTGGGGAAAGTGCTCTGGGCTTCCTTGTACATGCTTGCTAACTGTTTCAGTGATGTCTGGTATGGGTCGTGGTCCTTGTTGTTGAGACCCACCGAGAGGACCACCACCTCTGTGTGTGGGTGTATATCAGTTTTTTCTAGAACCTTTTGGAAATGATAGAAAGTGGCCCCAGGGTAGCTGTCCACCTGTGCCATAGGGTTCTGGAAGGAGGGGACTCTGTTGAGGTTAGAGTCCCCAATGAACAAATGGGACTTGGTGCCCTTGATCGTCCAGTCCGCCACCTTGCGTGAGGGGCGAGCTATATGGTAGGAGGGTTTGAATGATGTGTGTGCGTGAGAGGAGGTGGTTTGGCTGTGTGATGGAGGCTGGGGACTACATGTTGGTTCTAAGGGTGTGTGTGCGGAGGCGCCAAGTCGTGGAGAGTCCCCCACAGGCCCCTTGGTAGGGTGGAAAGGGGAGGGCTCAGAGCAGGCTTTCTCCAAAGGTGATTTGCCTTTTAGGTGCCCTTTCATCATTTTAGCCTGCAATGAGGGCCTGTTTTTTGAGGGACTCTCCTGTCTGGCGCCTGGGGAAGGGAAAAAAGAGGGGGTTAATGTGTGTACAGTGATGTTTGGGCCAGGTTTCTGAGGGATGGGGGAGGCTGATGAGGGGGAATTGCGGTGACCTACGGGGGAGGGGAAGCTTGTCTCAGTGGAGAAAGCTTCCCGTGTACGTGTTTGTGTGTTAGAGGGGGAGTAGGTGTGTTTTTTGAAATGGGATTGAGTGAGGGACTTAGTGGTTAGTGTGGGGGGAGTCCTAAGTGTGGTGGCCAGAAGGGGGATCTGAGATGTGCGTGCGCCTAAATTAAGTGTGTACTTGTATGTGTGAGCGGTTCTGGGAAGGAGTGGGAATTCTGGTGATATCTGTGTGTTGTGAAAAGAAGTGTCTGTGATGTGTTGTTCGGTGGGTGTTCCTATGTGTGTGCTAATTGTTTCATTTTTTGTAGGTGTGTTTGTAAGTGGCTGAGGTGGCGGTGGAGCTGGCAAGGTGGCGGACTGGACGGTCGGCAAAGGTAGGTGCTGGGTTGTGATCTGGTGTGCAGGTGAAGCTGAAGGTAAGGTGACTGGTTGGAGGACAGGTGATGTTGGAGATTGGACTACAGGTGAGATGAAATGTGTGGTGCATGACTGTTGAGTTGTTGGGTGTGGTGTAGTCGTGTGTATGATGGGTGGCTGTTGTGTGGGTAAATGTGTTGTGGGAGTGGCCACAGGTGTAGGGGCCATGTCTGTGTGTGTAGTAATGAGTGGCTGTTGGGTGACTGTATGTGTTATGGTGGTATCTATGTGTTCTGTAAGTAAACGTAGGGTGGATGAGTGTGGTGCAGTGTTGTTGACTGTGTGTGAGACAGGTGGCTGTGGAGAGAGTAAGTGTGGTGCAATGTTACTGACTGTGTGTGTGGAAGGTGGCTGAGATGATGAGGGTGATGCAGTGTTGTTGGCTGTGTGAGGTGTGTGTAGTGTAGTGTTATTGGCTGTATGTGGTGTGTGTGTGTGTGATGCGGTGTTACTGGCTGTGTGTTGTGTGTGTTGTGTAGTGTTGTCGAGTGTATGTGGTGTGTGTGTGTGTGATGCAATGTTGTTGGCTGTGTGTGATGTGTGTTGTGTAGTGTTGTTGATTGTATGTGGTGTGTGTATGTGAGATGCAATGTTGTTGGTTGTGTGAGGTGTGTGTAGTGTGGTGTTGTTGGCTGTATGTGGTGTGTGTGTGTGTGATGCAGTGTTGTTGGCTGTGTGTGGTGTGTGTTGTGTAGTGTTGTTAGATGTATGGGGCGTGTGTGTGTGTGGTGCAGTGTTGCTGGCTATGTGTGGTGTGTGTTGTGTAGTATTGTTGGGTGTATGTGGTGTGTACGTGTGTGCTGGTGATGCAGTGTTGTTGGCTGTGTGTGGTGTGTGTTGTGCAGTGTTGTTAGACGTATGTGGCGTGTGTGTGTGTGATGCAGTGTTGTTGGCTATGTGTGGTGTGTGTTGTGTGGTATTGTTGGGTGTATGTGGTGTGTATGTGTGTGATGGTGATGCAGTGTTGTTGGCTGTGTGTAGTGTGTGTTGTGTGGTATTGTTGGCTGTGTGTGGTGTGTGTGTGTGTGCTGGTGATGCAGTGTTGTTAACTGTGTGTGGTATGTGTTGTGTAGTATTGTGGGTTGTATGTGGTGTGTGTGTGTGTGCTGGTGATGCAGTGTTGTCGGCTGTGTGTGGTGTGTGCTGTGTAGTATTGTTGGCTGTATGTGGTGTGTGTAGTGTAGTGTTGTTAGCTATGTGTGTTGTAGTTTGCTGCTGAAGGAATGACTGTGGTGTGTGTGGTGGTGTGGTGTCACTAGCTATGTGTATTGTAGATGACTGTTGAAGGAAGGACTGTGTTGGTTGAGGTGTAGGTGCCTGTGATGTAATAGTATGTGTGGAGATGCTGGATGACTGTTGGCTAGGTGTCTGTGATTTAAGTGTGTCTGCATATGTCTTGCGTGGCTGTTGAGTGAATGTGTGTGATGCAGGGATGGCTGTGTGTGTATAAGTGGTAGTAGTGAGTGGCTGATGTACAGATGGATCTGTTGTGAGGGTGACTATGTGTGTAGTGGCTGGCTGTTGGGTGGGTGACTGCGGTGTTGGAGTGGTCCTGTGTGTCTGTCCGTGCTGTGTGGCTGAGGGGAGTTGTAGAAGTGTCTCTACTGTTGTAATGGTTGTCTGTGTGAGTCTGTGTGTGTACCTCTTCTGTGCCCACCCCATGGCTATGTGCAATGCAGTGGTGTTGAGTGTGGGTGCTGTGGGAATGAGTGTCTGGATGGTAGTGTTGTAGTGTGTCTGTAAAATGCCCAGGTTATTGTTCATCCATAGTGTAGTGTTGTCTGCAACTAAAAGTGTGGTGTGTTCCGTGGGTGAAGAAGGCCTGATAAAAGAAGTGAGTTTCCCCACCTGTCTCATCATGCCTCTCGGGTGAGTCTTTGTTAAAATGGCGGCATTCATGATCTCTCCATGGTGGACTGCCTGTATTATTTTAAAATATAATTTTGCTGCTTGCCTGGTGGCCTCATCCGGTGCCTGACCAGTGGGCAGAGTGTTGTATGTGCTGTGTGTGTAGGTGTTGTGTGTGTGCGTGTCTGCATGGGTGTTGTGTGTTTGAGTATTGTGTGGCTGCGCATTGGGTGGATGCATTCGTTGTGGATAAGTGTTGTAGGCCTGGGTGTTGTGTGACTGAGTGTTATGTGATGCAGTGTGATGTGGATGAGGATTACGGGGTTGAGTGTTGTCTGGTAGGGTGTTGTGTGCTGAAGTGTGATATGTGTGAGTGTTGTGGCCCTGGGTGTTGTAGGTCTGAGTGTGGCGTGGTTGAATGTGTTGTACATGAGTGTTATGTGGGTGAGTGTTGTGTGCATGGATGTTATATGGATGAATGTTACGGTATTGTGTCTGGATGGAAGGATGTGGTGTTCTATTGTAGGTGTGTGGTGTTCTAGGTGGTGGATGGATCTGTGGGTGAGTAATGTGTGAATGGAGGCTATGTGCAGCATTATTGTGTGCATAGGTATTGTGTGAGTGAATGTTATAGTGTTGTGTCTGAGTGGCAGGGTATGATGTTCTATTGTAGGTGTGTGGTGTTCTAAATGGTGGGTGACTCTGTAAATGTAGAAGTGATGGCAAACCTAACAAAGATGGCCTAGCTACACTGTTAAAACCGCTAACTAAACTGCTGGTGTGCTCTCCTGTCTTAAAACGCACAGCCGGCCTACCTCCCCGAGGGTACATATTTAAAAATCAGAGTGGGGTAATCTGGACAGCTGTGGTGTTTGTTAAAAAGCTGCCCAGACAGGGCCCTTACCGCCTAGTTTTTGGTGTTTTTCCAGCTGCCAGGGCGTTGGTGGTGGGTTTCCCAGGTCCGGTCCGTCTCCTCCTCTTCACCTCTCCAGGCTCAGGACACAGTGTTTAAGATTCCAAAGTGGAAATAGTAAAAATGTTGTGTTCCTGGTGTAGGTAAAAAGGGCCCGGGCCTGTAGATGGATATTAAAAAGAGAAAAAGCAATCCTGGGAAACCTTTGCTGCAGAGAGTCTAAAAAGAGCCCTCCCCAAACTGATTTTAAAATTGTAACTTTATTAAACTTTAAAATCAAATTATCAATGTCCAAACTCAAGGAGATAAAACCAAATGTGCATAAAAAGATAAAACCCGACGTTTCGCAGTAATTTCTGCTTCATCAGGGGAGATAGGCTCCCAGGAGAACACACCAGCTTTTATGAACTAGCACCCTTGGGAGAGGGGCGTGCCCCTCTCCCAAGGGTGCACCTAATTGGCCCTATCTGATTGGATGATACATTGTCCCTAAGCTATCCCTATGCTATGCCTAATTTCTAACTGGTTCTCTAAGCTAACTGGTTTCTGTGATTGGTTCATTTGAATTGTGTGATGTCATGGAGAGATGGATATGGGTAGGTCCTGGTATATTTCCATTCCTTTTATACAAGATTGCCAGAGGTTTGTGCAGAGGTGGAAATTTTCAGTTGTGTGTGTGTCATGTGCAATGCATTATGGGTGATGTAGTCTGTGAAAATATGGGGATGTGGACCCAAACCAAATAAATACAACTGTAACTCAAAAAACATATATATGGGTGTGCTGTGAATATTGGGTACCTCATGGAAAATGTGTTCTATAAAAGGGTGCTATTAAAATCCAATAAAATCCAAGTTGTAACAATAAAACCAATTGTGTTATGTGTCCCTGAGAAGGTAATGTAAGTGTAAATGTAACTAAAATAACTTATATTGTATTGTAGATGGGTGCGTAGTGTCCTGTCCGGTGGATCACGGAAGATGTCTTGTGTATGCTGATGGAGATATGGTAAGTATACTGTATGTTAATGTATATATGTGGGAGTCAAAATGTATTGCAGATCTTAAAAATAGGTTGTGTGTTGATATTGTTTCATGATCATGGGCATGATGAGACAGGTCTAAAAGATTAAAATAAAATAAATATGATAAAACATTGGGGGAAACTGCACAACTAGACTATAAAGCTTAAAATTGTACAGTCATCTAGTTTCTCTTTTTTCCTTTTTTAGGTGTAGGTAAATACTTCAGCCACTAGATGTCGCCATTCTGCCCCCTCTTTATTGGTAAGTCTATTTGTACAGATGTGCTAGATATGGTATATCGGAAAATGAAGTGTTTCAGATGTTTGATCTAGTATTCTGGTCCTGATGTATATCTGTGCATGTGGTGTATGTGGTAGTGTGTGTGATGTTCCTTATGGAGGGATAATCAGTGAATGTCATACAGTTTGTGTAAAGTTGATGTGATGTAAGAAATGGTGCTGTGTGTGGTGTATGAAATGTCTGTGGTGTCCATCCTGTATGAGTGTCAGTGTGTACAATGTGTGTGGTGCTAGTCTAGTGCGAGTCCTGGTGTCCTGGTGTGAAAGTATGAAGTCTGGTGATGTGATTCAATGTGTAGTAGGCTGTCCCGGTTAACAGTGTTCAGCCTGCTGGTTTCTCTATTTGTGCAGTGTAAGTGTAGTGTTCTAGTATATGATGAGTGTACTGTATATATTGCTGATATGATAGATGGGTGTATCTGGTGTGTACAAATGTAGGTATGTGAGTGCCAGTGTGTTGGTGTTAGGGTCATAATGTTGTATGAGGTATGTAGAGTATTCTATCCTGTCTCACTTATGTGGTGCCTTATGTCTGGGGTGTGTCTGCGTGCTGCTGAATGGAAAAAGTTTACTCTGTGGGGTTGAAGAGTCATATATACAACAATTTCAAAAGCACACAGTCCAACAACACATCACAACCATCATAATGCTTTTCTCTTGGCTGTTATGGATCCTAAGGGTTTATTGCTGTTGTAATGAAAATATTATCTAAGGCACAGGTGGGCCACCCCGGGGCCTTAACTGTAGTTGTTGTGGTTGTTGTTTTGCTCTCAGTGGATCCCAACCTGGTGGCCAGCGGACAGCGGGTACTTCTTGTGTATTGTGGTGAGAGGTGAGTGTAAATACAGAACTAAGGCTAAACAACAGAAATAATGGCTCTGGCAGGGTTAGGTTTGGGTTAGGGTGGGGTTAAAAAGAAAAACTGGATGGTCTTAAAAAGCGCGGGCCTATCATTTCTGTGTTTAAAAAAATATATAACAAAGGACAGGAGGGAAAACAGAAATACAAAAAAAAAAAGTCTTTTACAGGTGCTGTGTGGTGGTGGCTGAGTGGATGGTGCTGAGGATTGGAGGACCAAGGTAGGTGTTGTTGAATTTGTTCTTTAGTGTGTAGATCTATGTGCCAGTATGTAAGTGTGTGCGTGTGTATGGATATATAGTCAGGTAAGTTATGTGTGTGTATATTACTTTAGGTCATGTATGCGTAAGAGTATGTATGAGTGTGTACATGTATATGTTCCAAAGTGTTGTGCAGTAATGTGTTTTTTCTTTTACAGATGCTGTGTGACGATGGATGAGTGGATGGTGCTGATCAAGGTAAGTGTTAATTTATTTATTGAGTGAAGCAGGTCTTGTATGAGATGAAGAGTGTTATGTTTTTTCATTCAGTCCCAGGGGTGTAATTGTGTTTAACTGTGTGATCCATTTTCTTTCGGCGTGTTTCCGCTGTCCACTGGACCACCCGGACCCCGACTCCACACCAGATATGATGAGGTGAGTGACGGGGTGCTCCTGGAAGTGTGTGACGAGTGTTGTTTGTAGGTGTGCCCGTGAGATGTTGTATAGGTGTTGTTTGAGCCTAGTGTCTATTGATGAACCGGTTTCTCCTATGTAGTGTTTGTGACAGAGGGTGCAGGTGATGATGTATACTGCATTGGAGGTTTGTAAGGTGAGGTTGTCCGGGACTGGAGCTGATGTGTGACTGTGAGGGTTTGTAATGAATTTTCTGTATTTATAATGAAGTGTATGAGGTTTGGCTGCTGGAGAGGGCATGGTGCTGAATTTGGTGTGTATGAGTATGTCCTTTAAGCTTTTATTTTTCCTGTATGCTGAAATGATCTTGTAGGGTTTTAGTGCGGGGTATGTGCGTTGAGCCGTGGTGAAGTTGTGTTTGAATGCATGTTGTAGGGGTCGAGTTTTATGTGAAAAAGTGGTGACTAGGGGAATGATAATCAACGGGTCCGTGACGGTGTCTGAGGTGAACGGTGTGCCGGTGTTGGTTGTGGGTGGTGGGGACGGGGGGGTGAAAACAGAATCCTGAGTGTTGTTACAATCAGGATCGGGAAGAATGGTGGGGTTAAAGGGAGGGTCAACATTCCGTGGGGAACTAGGGAGGGTATTAAAGGTAGGGTGGGGATGGGAAGGCAGGGTGGAATTAAAGGGCGGGTTGGGAAGGGTGGTGGGATTAAAGGGTGGGTCAACACCCAGTGGGGAACTAGGAAGGGGATTAAAGGAAGGGTGGGAATGGGAAGGCAGGGTGGGGTTAAAGGGCGGGTTGAAGGGACTTTTAAAGGGGGGGTTGGGTTTAGGCCTAGGGTTAAAGGGAGGGGTGGGGTTACAGGGAAGGTTGGGGTTGGGTATGGGGTCGGAGGGACTTTTAAAGGGAGGGTTGGGTTTAGGCCTAGGGTTAAAGGGAGGGGTGGGGTTACAGGGAGGGTTGGGTATGGGGTCGGAGGGGGTTAGGGTTAGGGTTAGGGTTAGGGTTAGGGTTAGGGTTAGGGTTAGGTTTGGGTTAGGGTGGGGTTAAAAAGAAAAACTGGAGGGTCTTAAAGAGCGCGGGCCTATCATTTCTGTGTTTAAAAAAAATATACATAACAAAGGAGGGGAAGGAAAACAGAAATACAAAAAAAGGTGTTGTGAAATAATGTGTGTGTTTTCTTTTACAGGTGCTGTGTGGTGGTGGCTGAGTGGATGGTGCTGAGGAGTGGAGGACCAAGGTAGGTGTTGTTGAATTTGTTCTTTAGTGTGTAGATCTATGTGCCAGTATGTAAGTGTGTGCGTGTGTATGAATATATAGTCAGGTAAGTTATGTGTGTGTATATTACTTTAGGTCATGTATGCGTAAGAATATGTATGAGTGTGTACATGTATATGTTCCAAAGTGTTGTGAAGTAATGTGTTTGTTCTTTTGCAGATGCTGTGTGACGGTGGATGGTGCTGATCAAGGTAAGTGTTGTTGAAGGTGTAATATATTTATTGAGTGAAGCAGGTCTTGTATGAGATGAAGAGTGTTATGTTTTTTCATTCAGTCCCAGGGGTGTAATTGTGTTTAACTGTGTGATCCATTTTCTTTCGGCGTGTTTCCGCTGTCCACTGGACCACCCGGACCCCGACTCCACACCAGATATGATGAGGTGAGTGACGGGGTGCTCCTGGAAGTGTGTGACGAGTGTTGTTTGTAGGTGTGCCCGTGAGATGTTGTATAGGTGTTGTTTGAGCCTAGTGTCTATTGATGAACCGGTTTCTCCTATGTAGTGTTTGTGACAGAGGGTGCAGGTGATGATGTATACTGCATTGGAGGTTTGTAAGGTGAGGTTGTCCGGGACTGGAGCTGATGTGTGACTGTGAGGGTTTGTAATGAATTTTCTGTATTTATAATGAAGTGTATGAGGTTTGGCTGCTGGAGAGGGCATGGTGCTGAATTTGGTGTGTATGAGTATGTCCTTTAAGCTTTTATTTTTTCTGTATGCTGAAATGATCCTGTAGGGTTTTAGTGCGGGGTATGTGCGTTGAGCCGTGGTGAAGTTGTGTTTGAATGCATGTTGTAGGGGTCGAGTTTTATGTGAAAAAGTGGTGACTAGGGGAATGATAATCAACGGGTCCGTGACGGTGTCTGAGGTGAACGGTGTGCCGGTGTTGGTTGTGGGTGGTGGGGACGGGGGGGTGAAAACAGAATCCTGAGTGTTGTTACAATCAGGATCGGGAAGAATGGTGGGGTTAAAGGGAGGGTCAACATTCCGTGGGGAACTAGGGAGGGTATTAAAGGTAGGGTGGGGATGGGAAGGCAGGGTGGAATTAAAGGGCGGGTTGGGAAGGGTGGTGGGATTAAAGGGTGGGTCAACACCCAGTGGGGAACTAGGAAGGGGATTAAAGGAAGGGTGGGAATGGGAAGGCAGGGTGGGGTTAAAGGGCGGGTTGAAGGGACTTTTAAAGGGGGGGTTGGGTTTAGGCCTAGGGTTAAAGGGAGGGGTGGGGTTACAGGGAAGGTTGGGGTTGGGTATGGGGTCGGAGGGACTTTTAAAGGGAGGGTTGGGTTTAGGCCTAGGGTTAAAGGGAGGGGTGGGGTTACAGGGAGGGTTGGGTATGGGGTCGGAGGGACTTTTAGGGGGAGGGTTGGGTTTAGGCCTAGGGTTAAAGGGAGGGGTGGGGTTACAGGGAGGGTTGGGGTTGGGTATGGGGTCCGAGGGGTTGGGGTTAGGATGAGGGACCAGGTTGGGTGTAGCTCTTGGGGTGGGCAGAGAGGGGTTAAAGGGAAGGTTGGGTTGGGGTTTAAAACGGCGGATGGAATTGAATATGGGGTAGAGACGGGGTGTTGGATGGAGTCCCGCAGCAAGGTCCCGGGAAGGTTCAGGGCTAGGAGGGGGGTTGGGGGAGGATGCAGGATACGAACCCGGTGTAGGGTAAGGGGAGGGATTCGGGGGGGATGGGGAAAGGAGGGAGAGGGACCGTGCTGCGGGTTGTGTATGTATTGATGCTTGTGTTTGGAGTGTAGGAATTGTGTGTAATGTGTGTGCCGTGTGTGTATTGGTTGTGTATGTGTCTTTGTTTGGTGCGGTGGGTGTATGTGTGGGCTGAGTGGGAGAGAGGGCTGCCAAAGTGTCGTTTTTGATTGTGCGCAGAAACCGTTTGGAATATCCCCTGTGTCTAAGTGCGTGAAATAGTGTTGAGATGGCTATGTGTAAATCTTCTTTGTGAGAAGATATTCTATGAAACCGGATTATTTGTGATTTAACTATGCCTTTAAACGTGTGCTTGGGATGGTAACTGTGTTTGTGTAATAGGGCGTGTGTGTCTGTAGGTTTAAAGTATACGCGTGTCTGTAATGTCTTATGTGTTGTATTTATTGGGTGAAAATATACAGTGGTGTCCAAAAAGTGAATTTGCTGTGGGTCAATTATGTATTTTATTGTTATTGACGGGTGATGTGAGTTGAGTATGCGTATGAATTCCGTGAAATGTTTGATGTCGTGTGGCCATGCTCCTATGATGTCATCTAAAAATCTGTAGTAAAATGATGGTTGTAGTGGACACTTTGACAGCGCTTCTCTCTCCCACTCAGCCATGTATATGTTGGCATAGGCGGGTGCGAACTTTTTGCCCATAGCTGTTCCCGATATCTGTAAATAGTGTTTATTGTTAAATAAAAAGTCATTGCTGTCTAAACTAATTTGGAGTAATTGTAGAATGTCCTGATCCGGTCTATTGGGGTCTGGGTGTTTTTGAAATAATGACTTGACAGCCTGCACACCCATAGTGGTGTTAATGTTGGTGTACAGGCTGTCAACGTCAATGGTGAAAATGTGTGTGTGGGAGGGAACAGCTATGGGCTTGAGCTTCTCCAGGAAATGGTAGGTGTCTTTGAGGTAACTGGGGTGGCGGGTGGATAGGGGGTTGATGTAATGGTCAATGTATTCCGATATGTTATATGATTCGCTGTTGCAGTCTGAGACTATGGGTCTACCAGGAGGAACTTCAAAGGGAATGGTCCAGGTGTCCGGTTCTTTATGGATCTTGGGAAGTAAGTAAAATAGTCTCTGTCGTGGTGTGTCTGGTCCGTATAAGTAGTCCCGTTGTTTGGCTGTAATGTATTGTCTGCTGTAAAGTGATTTGATGATAGTCCTGAGTTTAACCTGTGTCTGTGGTTGTATGCTATCCGGTATGATCTTGTAATGTCTGTTGTTATTTAATTGCCTGTTTGCCTCAAAGATGTACTGATGGTTATCTAAAATGACTATCTTGGATCCTTTGTCCGCTGGTTTGATAACTATGTGTGTGTTGTTTTTAAGTGTTTGTAGTGATTCTCGGAGTGTGGTCGTGAGGTTGTCTTGTCTGTCCGTCTGTGTGTTGTTATAGTCCCGTAGTGTCCTTCTGTCTGTCATAATAAGGTGCCTGATATGGTGATCCACCTGGGAGAGTTTGGGCTCCCAGGTGGAGGGATTGATAAATGGCAGGTGAGTGTCATTGTCCGTGAAGTCAAAGTAGTCCAAAATCTTGAGTCGTCTGTGGTATTTGTGAATGTCCCTTTGAAGTTCCTCCTGGTCAAAAGTGGTGGGGCGGGGAACGAAGGTGAGGCCTCTCTCCAGCAGTGCTATTTGTGTTTGTGACGGATGAAATGTTTTGGATAGATTCAGTATGTTGGAGTTGGGTGGTAGTGGTGCATAAGGGGGCTGAGAGACGGAGAGAGGGGGGGCAGTGGATGTGTGTGTCGTTAATGGATGAGTGGTGATGTTGGAAGTGTCCGGGTTGTGGGTAGGGGTGATTATAAATTTAGCTGTGCACACCAGTGTGAGAAAATTGCTGTTGCTGTTTCCGGTGTCCAGTGAATGGTGTCCCTAGTGGTGCGGAATGAGTCCTTCGGTATTTCAAAGAGTGTGGGTAGATGTGTGCTGATGTATCCATTCATTATCTTGATGTTTTGTTTCTGTTGTGGGGTGAGAAGTGGTGAGTGGTTCATGATGGGGACATAGATGGTGGCGTTGGGGAAAGTGCTCTGGGCTTCCTTGTACATGCTTGCTAACTGTTTCAGTGATGTCTGGTATGGGTCGTGGTCCTTGTTGTTGAGACCCACCGAGAGGACCACCACCTCTGTGTGTGGGTGTATATCTGTTTTTTCTAGAACCTTTTGGAAATGATAGAAAGTGGCCCCAGGGTAGCTGTCCACCTGTGCCATAGGGTTCTGGAAGGCGGGGATTCTGTTGAGGTTGGAATCCCCAATAAACAAATGGGACTTGGTGCCCTTGATCGTCCAGTCCGCCACCTTGCGTGAGGGGCGAGCTATATGGTAGGAGGGTTTGAATGACGTGTGTGCGTGAGAGGAGGTGGTTTGGCTGTGTGATGGAGGCTGGGGACTATGTGTTGGTTCTAAGGGTGTGTGTGCGGAGGCGCCAAGTCGTGGAGAGTCCCCCACAGGCCCCTTGGTAGGGTGGAAAGGGGAGGGCTCAGAGCAGGCTTTCTCCAAAGGTGATTTGCCTTCTAGGTGCCCTTTCATCATTTTAGCCTGCAATGAGGGCCTGTTTTTTGGGGGACTCTCCTGTCTGGCGCCTGGGGAAGGGAAAAAAGAGGGGGTTAATGGGTGTACAGTGATGTTTGGGCCAGGTTTCTGAGGGATGGGGGAGGCTGATGAGGGGGAATTGCGGTGACCTACGGGGGAGGGGAAGCTTGTCTCAGTGGAGAAAGCTTCCCGTGTACGTGTTTGTGTGTTAGAGGGGGAGTAGGTGTGTTTTTTGAAATGGGATTGAGTGAGGGACTTAGTGGTTAGTGTGGGGGGAGTCCTAAGTGTGGTGGCCAGAAGGGGGATCTGAGATGTGCGTGCGCCTAAATTAAGTGTGTACTTGTATGTGTGAGTGGCTCTGGGAAGGAGTGGGAATTCTGGTGATATCTGTGTGTTGTGAAAAGAGGTGTCTGTGATGTGTTGTTCGGTGGGTGTTCCTATGTGTGTGCTAATTGTTTCTTTTTTTGTAGGTGTGTTTGTAAGTGGCTGAGGTGGCGGTCGAGCTGGCAAGGTGGCGGACTGGACGGTCGGCAAAGGTAGGTGCTGAGTTGTGATCTGGTGTGCAGGTGAATCTGAAGGGAAGGCGACTGGTTGGAGGACAGGTGATGTTGGAGATTGGATTACAGGTAAAATGAAATGTGTGGTGCATGACTGTTGAGTTGTTGGGTGTGGTGTAGTACTAGTCGTGTGTATGATGGGTGGCTGTTGTGTGGGTAAACGTGTTGTGGGAGTGGCTACAGGTGTAGGGGCCATGTCTGTGTGTGTAGTAGTAATGGGTGGCCGTTGAGTGACTGTATATGGTATGGTGGTATCTATGTGTTCTGTAATTAAACATTGGGTGGGTGAGTGTGGTGTAGTGTTGTTGGATGTGTGTGTGATAGGTGGCTGTGGAGAGAGTAAGTGTGGTGCAGTGTTGTTGACTGTGTGTGAGACAGGTGGCTGTGGAGAGTGTAAGTGTGGTGCAGTGTTACTGACTGTGTGTGTGGAAGGTGGCTGAGATGATGAGGGTGATGCAGTGTTGTTGGCTGTGTGTGGTGTGTGTAGTGTAGTGTTGTTGGCTGTATGCGGTGTGTGTGTGTGTGTGATGCGGTGTTACTGGCTGTGTGTTGTGTGTGTTGTGTAGTGTTGTCGGGTGTATGTGGTGTGTGTGTGTGTGATGCAATGTTGTTGGCTGTGTGTGATGTGTGTTGTGTAGTGTTGTTGATTGTATGTGGTGTGTGTATGTGAGATGCAATGTTGTTGGTTGTGTGAGGTGTGTGTAGTGTGGTGTTGTTGGCTGTATGTGGTGTGTAAGTGTGTGATGCAGTGTTGTTGGCTGTGTGTGGTGTGTGTTGTGTAGTGTTGTTAGACGTATGTGGCGTATGTGTGTGTGATGCAGTGTTGTTGACTATGTGTGGTGTGTGTTGTGTAGTATTGTTGGGTGTATGTGGTGTGTCTGTGTGTGATGGTGATGCAGTGTTGTTGGCTGTGTGTGGTGTGTGTTGTGTAGTGTTGTTAGACGTATGTGGCGTGTGTGTGTGTGATGCAGTGTTGTTGGCTGTGTGTGGTGTGTGTTGTGTAGTATTGTTGGCTGTGTGTGGTGTGTGTGTGTGTGCTGGTGATGCAGTGTTGTTGGCTGTGTGTGGTATGTGTTGTGTAGTATTGTGGGCTGTATGTGGTGTGTGTGTGTGTGCTGGTGATACAGTGTTGTTGACTATGTGTGGTATGTGTTGTGTAGTATTGTTGGCTGTGTGTGGTGTATGTGTGTGTGCTGGTGATGCAGTGTTGTTGGCTGTGTGTGGTGTGTGTTGTGTAGTATTGTGGGCTGTATGTGGTGTGTGTGTGTGTGCTGGTGATGCAGTGTTGTTGACTATGTGTGGTGTGTGTTGTGTAGTGTTGTTGGCTGTATGTGGTGTGTGTAGTGTAGTGTTGTTAGCTATGTGTGTTGTAGTTTGCTGCTGAAGGAATGACTGTGGTGTGTGTGGTGGTGTGGTGTCCCTAGCTGTGTGTGTTGTAGATGACTGTTGAAGGAAGGACTGTGTTGTGTGTGGAGTGTGTGTTGTGGGTTGTCGTTGAGGAAGTGACTGTGGTGCATTGTTCTTGACTATGTTCACCAGTGGGTGTGATGGAAAGTTGGCTGTATGTGTGATAGGTGGTTGAGGTGTAGGTGCCTGTGATGTAATAGTACGTGTGGAGATGCTGGATGGCTGTTGGCTAGGTGTCTGTGATTTAAGTGTGTCTGCATATGTCTTGCGTGGCTGTTGAGTGAATGTGTGTGATGCAGGGATGGCTGTGTGTGTATAAGTGGTAGTAGTGAGTGGCTGATGTACAGATGGATCTGTTGTGGGGGTGACTATGTGTGTAGTGGTGGTGGCTGGCTGTTGGGTGGGTGGCTGCGGTGTTGGAGTGGTCCTGTGTGTCTGTCCGTGCTGTGTGGCTGAGGGGAGTTGTAGAAGTGTCTCTACTGTTGTAATGGTTGTCTGTGTGAGTCTGTGTGTGTACCTCTTCTGTGCCCACCCCATGGCTATGTGCAATGCAGTGGTGTTGAGTGTGGGTGCTGTCGGAATGAGTGTCTGGATGGTAGTGTTGTAGTGTGTCTGTAAAATGCCCAGGTTATTGTTCATCCATAGTGTAGTGTTGTCTGCAACTAAAAGTGTGGTGTGTTCAGTGGGTGAAGAAGGCCTGATAAAAGAAGTGAGTTTCCCCACCTGCCTCATCATGCCTCTCGGGTGAGTCTTTGTTAAAATGGCCGCATTCATGATCTCTCCATGGTGGACTGCCTGTATTATTTTAAAATATAATTTTGCTGCTTGCCTGGTGGCCTCATCCGGTGCCTGACCAATGGGCAGAGTGTTGTATGTGTTGTGTGTGTGGGTGTTGTGTGTGTGCGTGTCTGTATGGGTGTTGTGTGTTTGAGTATTGTGTGGCTGCGCATTGGGTGGATGGATTCGTTGTGGATAAGTGTTGTAGGCCTGGGTGTTGTGTGACTGAGTGTTATGTGATGCAGTGTGATGTGGATGAGGATTACGGGGTTGAGTGTTGTCTGGTAGGGTGTTGTGTGCTGAAGTGTGATATGTGTGAGTGTTGTGGCCCTGGGTGTTGTATGTCTGAGTGTGGCGTGGTTGAATGTGTTGTACATGAGTGTTATGTGGGTGAGTGTTGTGTGCCTGGATGTTATGTGGATGAATGTTACGGTATTGTGTCTGGATGGAAGGATGTGGTGTTCTATTGTAGGTGTGTGGTGTTCTAAGTGGTGGATGGATCTGTGGGTGAGTAACGTGTGAATGGAGGTTATGTGCAGCATTATTGTGTGCATAGGTATTGTGTGAATGAATGTTATAGTGCTGTGTCTGAGTGGCAGGGTATGATGTTCTATTGTAGGTGTGTGGTGTTCTAAATGGTGGGTGACTCTGTAAATGTAGAAGTGATGGCAAACCTAACAAAGATGGCCTAGCTACACTGTTAAAACCGCTAACTAAACTGCTGGTGTGTTCTCCTGTCTTCAAACGCACCGCCGGTCTACCTCCCCGAGGGTACATATTTAAAAATCAGAGTGGGGTAATCTGGACAGCTGTGGTGTTTGTTAAAAAGCTGCCCAGACAGGGCCCTTACCGCCTAGTTTTTGGTGTTCCCAGCTGCCAGGGCGTTGGTGGTGGGTTTCCCAGATCCGGTCCGTCTCCTCCTCTTCACCTCTCCAGGCTCAGGACACAGTGTTTAAGATTCCAATGGAAATAGTAAAATTGTTGTGTTCCTGGTGTAGGTAAAAAAGGCCCGGGCCTGTAGATGGATATTAAAAAGAGAAAAAGCAATCCTGGGAAACCTTTGCTGCAGAGAGTCTAAAAAGAGCCCTCCCCAAACTGATTTTAAAATTGTAGCTTTATTAAACTTTAAAATCAAATTATCAATAACCAAACTCAAGGAGATAAAACCAAATGTGCATAAAAAGATAAAACCCGACGTTTCGCAGTAAATTCTGCTTCATCAGGGGAGATAGGCTCCCAGGAGAACACACCAGCTTTATGAACTAGCACCCTTGGGAGAGGGGAGTGCCCCTCTCCCAAGGGTGCACCTAATTGGCCCTATCTGATTGGATGATACATTGTCCCTAAGCTATCCCTATGCTATCCCTGATTCCTAACTGGTTCTCTATGCTAACTGGTTTCTGTGATTGGTTCATTTGAATTGTGTGATGTCATGGAGAGATGGATGTGGGTAGGTCCTGGTATCTTTCCATTCATTTTATAAAGGATTGCCAGAGGTTTGTGCAGTGGTGGAAAATTTCCAGTTGTGTGTGTGTGTCATGTGCAATGCATTATGGGAGATGTGGTCTGTGAAAAGATGGGAATGTGGACCCAAACCAAATAAATACAACTGTAACTAAAAAAAACATGTATATGGGTGTGCTGTGAATATAGGGTACCTCATATAAAATGTGTTCTATAAAAGGGTGGGGATTAAAATCCAATAAAATACAAATTGTAACAATAAAACCAATTATATTATGTGTCCCTGAGAAGGTAATGTAAGTGTAAATGTAACTAAAATAACTGATATTGTATTGTAGATGGGTGCATAGTGTCCTGTAAGGTGGATCACGGAAGATGTCTTGTGTATGCTGATGGAGATATGGTAAGTATATTGTATGTTAATGTATATATATATATATGTGGGAGTCAAAATGTATTGCAGATCTTAAAAATAGGTTGTGTAATGGTGTTGTTTCATAATCATGGGCATGATGAGACAGGTCTAGAAGATTAAAATAAAATAAATATGATAAAACCTTGGGGGAAACTACACAACTAGACTGTAAAGCTTAAAATTGTACAGTCATCTAGTTTCTCTTTTTTCCTTTTTTAGGTGTAGGTAGATACTTCGGCCACTAGATGTCACCATTTTGCCCAACCCTAATGTGTATCTGTGCATGTGGTGTATGTGGTAGTATGTGTGATGTTCCTTATGGAGGGAAGATTAGTGAATGTCATACAGTTTGTGTAAAGTTGATGTGATGTAAGAAGTGGTGCTGTGTGTGGTGTATGAAATGTCTATGGTGTCAATCCTGTATGAGTGTCAGTGTGTACAATGTGTGTGGTGTTAGTCTAGTGTGAAATTATGAAGTCTGGTGATGATTCAATGTGTAGTCGGCTGTCCCGGTTAACAGTGTTCAGCCTGCTGGTTTCTCTTTTTGTGTTAGTTAAGTGTAAGTGTAGTGTTCTTGTATATGATGAGTGTACTGTATATATTGCTGATATGATAGAAGGGTGTGTCTGGTGTGTACAAATGTAGGTATGTGAGTGCCAGTGTGTTGGTGTTAGGGTCATAGTGTTGTATGAGGTATGTAGAGTATTCTATCCTGTCTCACTTATGTGGTGCCTTATGTCTGTGGTGTGTCTGCGTGCTGCTGAATGGAAAAGGCTCACACTGTGGGGTTGAAAGGTCACATATACACAACAATTTCAAAAGCACACAGTCTAACAACACAACACAACCATCATAATGCTTTTCTCTTGGCTGTTGGGGATCCTAGGGGTTTATTGCTGTTGTAATGAAAATTGTATCTAAGGCACAGGTGGGCCACCCCGGGGCCTTAACTGTAGTTGTTGTGGTTGTTGTTTTGCTCTCGGTGGATCCCAACATGGTGGCCAGCGGACAGCGGGTACTTCTTGTGTATTGTGGTGAGAGGTGAGTGTAAAATACAGAACTAAGGCTAAACAACAGAAATAATGGCTCTGGCAGGGTTAGGTTTGGGTTAGGGTGGGGTTAAAAAGAAAAACTGGAGGGTCTTAAAGAGCGCGGGCCTATCATTTCTGTGTTTAAAAAAAATATACATAACAAAGGAGGGGAAGGAAAACAGAAATACAAAAAAAGGTGTTGTGAAATAATGTGTGTGTTTTCTTTTACAGGTGCTGTGTGGTGGTGGCTGAGTGGATGGTGCTGAGGAGTGGAGGACCAAGGTAGGTGTTGTTGAATTTGTTCTTTAGTGTGTAGATCTATGTGCCAGTATGTAAGTGTGTGCGTGTGTATGAATATATAGTCAGGTAAGTTATGTGTGTGTATATTACTTTAGGTCATGTATGCGTAAGAATATGTATGAGTGTGTACATGTATATGTTCCAAAGTGTTGTGAAGTAATGTGTTTGTTCTTTTGCAGATGCTGTGTGACGGTGGATGGTGCTGATCAAGGTAAGTGTTGTTGAAGGTGTAATATATTTATTGAGTGAAGCAGGTCTTGTATGAGATGAAGAGTGTTATGTTTTTTCATTCAGTCCCAGGGGTGTAATTGTGTTTAACTGTGTGATCCATTTTCTTTCGGCGTGTTTCCGCTGTCCACTGGACCACCCGGACCCCGACTCCACACCAGATATGATGAGGTGAGTGACGGGGTGCTCCTGGAAGTGTGTGACGAGTGTTGTTTGTAGGTGTGCCCGTGAGATGTTGTATAGGTGTTGTTTGAGCCTAGTGTCTATTGATGAACCGGTTTCTCCTATGTAGTGTTTGTGACAGAGGGTGCAGGTGATGATGTATACTGCATTGGAGGTTTGTAAGGTGAGGTTGTCCGGGACTGGAGCTGATGTGTGACTGTGAGGGTTTGTAATGAATTTTCTGTATTTATAATGAAGTGTATGAGGTTTGGCTGCTGGAGAGGGCATGGTGCTGAATTTGGTGTGTATGAGTATGTCCTTTAAGCTTTTATTTTTTCTGTATGCTGAAATGATCCTGTAGGGTTTTAGTGCGGGGTATGTGCGTTGAGCCGTGGTGAAGTTGTGTTTGAATGCATGTTGTAGGGGTCGAGTTTTATGTGAAAAAGTGGTGACTAGGGGAATGATAATCAACGGGTCCGTGACGGTGTCTGAGGTGAACGGTGTGCCGGTGTTGGTTGTGGGTGGTGGGGACGGGGGGGTGAAAACAGAATCCTGAGTGTTGTTACAATCAGGATCGGGAAGAATGGTGGGGTTAAAGGGAGGGTCAACATTCCGTGGGGAACTAGGGAGGGTATTAAAGGTAGGGTGGGGATGGGAAGGCAGGGTGGAATTAAAGGGCGGGTTGGGAAGGGTGGTGGGATTAAAGGGTGGGTCAACACCCAGTGGGGAACTAGGAAGGGGATTAAAGGAAGGGTGGGAATGGGAAGGCAGGGTGGGGTTAAAGGGCGGGTTGAAGGGACTTTTAAAGGGGGGGTTGGGTTTAGGCCTAGGGTTAAAGGGAGGGGTGGGGTTACAGGGAAGGTTGGGGTTGGGTATGGGGTCGGAGGGACTTTTAAAGGGAGGGTTGGGTTTAGGCCTAGGGTTAAAGGGAGGGGTGGGGTTACAGGGAGGGTTGGGGTTGGGTATGGGGTCGGAGGGACTTTTAGGGGGAGGGTTGGGTTTAGGCCTAGGGTTAAAGGGAGGGGTGGGGTTACAGGGAGGGTTGGGGTTGGGTATGGGGTCCGAGGGGTTGGGGTTAGGATGAGGGACCAGGTTGGGTGTAGCTCTTGGGGTGGGCAGAGAGGGGTTAAAGGGAAGGTTGGGTTGGGGTTTAAAACGGCGGATGGAATTGAATATGGGGTAGAGACGGGGTGTTGGATGGAGTCCCGCAGCAAGGTCCCGGGAAGGTTCAGGGCTAGGAGGGGGGTTGGGGGAGGATGCAGGATACGAACCCGGTGTAGGGTAAGGGGAGGGATTCGGGGGGGATGGGGAAAGGAGGGAGAGGGACCGTGCTGCGGGTTGTGTATGTATTGATGCTTGTGTTTGGAGTGTAGGAATTGTGTGTAATGTGTGTGCCGTGTGTGTATTGGTTGTGTATGTGTCTTTGTTTGGTGCGGTGGGTGTATGTGTGGGCTGAGTGGGAGAGAGGGCTGCCAAAGTGTCGTTTTTGATTGTGCGCAGAAACCGTTTGGAATATCCCCTGTGTCTAAGTGCGTGAAATAGTGTTGAGATGGCTATGTGTAAATCTTCTTTGTGAGAAGATATTCTATGAAACCGGATTATTTGTGATTTAACTATGCCTTTAAACGTGTGCTTGGGATGGTAACTGTGTTTGTGTAATAGGGCGTGTGTGTCTGTAGGTTTAAAGTATACGCGTGTCTGTAATGTCTTATGTGTTGTATTTATTGGGTGAAAATATACAGTGGTGTCCAAAAAGTGAATTTGCTGTGGGTCAATTATGTATTTTATTGTTATTGACGGGTGATGTGAGTTGAGTATGCGTATGAATTCCGTGAAATGTTTGATGTCGTGTGGCCATGCTCCTATGATGTCATCTAAAAATCTGTAGTAAAATGATGGTTGTAGTGGACACTTTGACAGCGCTTCTCTCTCCCACTCAGCCATGTATATGTTGGCATAGGCGGGTGCGAACTTTTTGCCCATAGCTGTTCCCGATATCTGTAAATAGTGTTTATTGTTAAATAAAAAGTCATTGCTGTCTAAACTAATTTGGAGTAATTGTAGAATGTCCTGATCCGGTCTATTGGGGTCTGGGTGTTTTTGAAATAATGACTTGACAGCCTGCACACCCATAGTGGTGTTAATGTTGGTGTACAGGCTGTCAACGTCAATGGTGAAAATGTGTGTGTGGGAGGGAACAGCTATGGGCTTGAGCTTCTCCAGGAAATGGTAGGTGTCTTTGAGGTAACTGGGGTGGCGGGTGGATAGGGGGTTGATGTAATGGTCAATGTATTCCGATATGTTATATGATTCGCTGTTGCAGTCTGAGACTATGGGTCTACCAGGAGGAACTTCAAAGGGAATGGTCCAGGTGTCCGGTTCTTTATGGATCTTGGGAAGTAAGTAAAATAGTCTCTGTCGTGGTGTGTCTGGTCCGTATAAGTAGTCCCGTTGTTTGGCTGTAATGTATTGTCTGCTGTAAAGTGATTTGATGATAGTCCTGAGTTTAACCTGTGTCTGTGGTTGTATGCTATCCGGTATGATCTTGTAATGTCTGTTGTTATTTAATTGCCTGTTTGCCTCAAAGATGTACTGATGGTTATCTAAAATGACTATCTTGGATCCTTTGTCCGCTGGTTTGATAACTATGTGTGTGTTGTTTTTAAGTGTTTGTAGTGATTCTCGGAGTGTGGTCGTGAGGTTGTCTTGTCTGTCCGTCTGTGTGTTGTTATAGTCCCGTAGTGTCCTTCTGTCTGTCATAATAAGGTGCCTGATATGGTGATCCACCTGGGAGAGTTTGGGCTCCCAGGTGGAGGGATTGATAAATGGCAGGTGAGTGTCATTGTCCGTGAAGTCAAAGTAGTCCAAAATCTTGAGTCGTCTGTGGTATTTGTGAATGTCCCTTTGAAGTTCCTCCTGGTCAAAAGTGGTGGGGCGGGGAACGAAGGTGAGGCCTCTCTCCAGCAGTGCTATTTGTGTTTGTGACGGATGAAATGTTTTGGATAGATTCAGTATGTTGGAGTTGGGTGGTAGTGGTGCATAAGGGGGCTGAGAGACGGAGAGAGGGGGGGCAGTGGATGTGTGTGTCGTTAATGGATGAGTGGTGATGTTGGAAGTGTCCGGGTTGTGGGTAGGGGTGATTATAAATTTAGCTGTGCACACCAGTGTGAGAAAATTGCTGTTGCTGTTTCCGGTGTCCAGTGAATGGTGTCCCTAGTGGTGCGGAATGAGTCCTTCGGTATTTCAAAGAGTGTGGGTAGATGTGTGCTGATGTATCCATTCATTATCTTGATGTTTTGTTTCTGTTGTGGGGTGAGAAGTGGTGAGTGGTTCATGATGGGGACATAGATGGTGGCGTTGGGGAAAGTGCTCTGGGCTTCCTTGTACATGCTTGCTAACTGTTTCAGTGATGTCTGGTATGGGTCGTGGTCCTTGTTGTTGAGACCCACCGAGAGGACCACCACCTCTGTGTGTGGGTGTATATCTGTTTTTTCTAGAACCTTTTGGAAATGATAGAAAGTGGCCCCAGGGTAGCTGTCCACCTGTGCCATAGGGTTCTGGAAGGCGGGGATTCTGTTGAGGTTGGAATCCCCAATAAACAAATGGGACTTGGTGCCCTTGATCGTCCAGTCCGCCACCTTGCGTGAGGGGCGAGCTATATGGTAGGAGGGTTTGAATGACGTGTGTGCGTGAGAGGAGGTGGTTTGGCTGTGTGATGGAGGCTGGGGACTATGTGTTGGTTCTAAGGGTGTGTGTGCGGAGGCGCCAAGTCGTGGAGAGTCCCCCACAGGCCCCTTGGTAGGGTGGAAAGGGGAGGGCTCAGAGCAGGCTTTCTCCAAAGGTGATTTGCCTTCTAGGTGCCCTTTCATCATTTTAGCCTGCAATGAGGGCCTGTTTTTTGGGGGACTCTCCTGTCTGGCGCCTGGGGAAGGGAAAAAAGAGGGGGTTAATGGGTGTACAGTGATGTTTGGGCCCGGTTTCTGAGGGATGGGGGAGGCTGATGAGGGGGAATTGCGGTGACCTACGGGGGAGGGGAAGCTTGTCTCAGTGGAGAAAGCTTCCCGTGTACGTGTTTGTGTGTTAGAGGGGGAGTAGGTGTGTTTTTTGAAATGGGATTGAGTGAGGGACTTAGTGGTTAGTGTGGGGGGAGTCCTAAGTGTGGTGGCCAGAAGGGGGATCTGAGATGTGCGTGCGCCTAAATTAAGTGTGTACTTGTATGTGTGAGTGGCTCTGGGAAGGAGTGGGAATTCTGGTGATATCTGTGTGTTGTGAAAAGAGGTGTCTGTGATGTGTTGTTCGGTGGGTGTTCCTATGTGTGTGCTAATTGTTTCTTTTTTTGTAGGTGTGTTTGTAAGTGGCTGAGGTGGCGGTCGAGCTGGCAAGGTGGCGGACTGGACGGTCGGCAAAGGTAGGTGCTGAGTTGTGATCTGGTGTGCAGGTGAATCTGAAGGGAAGGCGACTGGTTGGAGGACAGGTGATGTTGGAGATTGGATTACAGGTAAAATGAAATGTGTGGTGCATGACTGTTGAGTTGTTGGGTGTGGTGTAGTACTAGTCGTGTGTATGATGGGTGGCTGTTGTGTGGGTAAACGTGTTGTGGGAGTGGCTACAGGTGTAGGGGCCATGTCTGTGTGTGTAGTAGTAATGGGTGGCCGTTGAGTGACTGTATATGGTATGGTGGTATCTATGTGTTCTGTAATTAAACATTGGGTGGGTGAGTGTGGTGTAGTGTTGTTGGATGTGTGTGTGATAGGTGGCTGTGGAGAGAGTAAGTGTGGTGCAGTGTTGTTGACTGTGTGTGAGACAGGTGGCTGTGGAGAGTGTAAGTGTGGTGCAGTGTTACTGACTGTGTGTGTGGAAGGTGGCTGAGATGATGAGGGTGATGCAGTGTTGTTGGCTGTGTGTGGTGTGTGTAGTGTAGTGTTGTTGGCTGTATGCGGTGTGTGTGTGTGTGATGCGGTGTTACTGGCTGTGTGTTGTGTGTGTTGTGTAGTGTTGTCGGGTGTATGTGGTGTGTGTGTGTGTGATGCAATGTTGTTGGCTGTGTGTGATGTGTGTTGTGTAGTGTTGTTGATTGTATGTGGTGTGTGTATGTGAGATGCAATGTTGTTGGTTGTGTGAGGTGTGTGTAGTGTGGTGTTGTTGGCTGTATGTGGTGTGTAAGTGTGTGATGCAGTGTTGTTGGCTGTGTGTGGTGTGTGTTGTGTAGTGTTGTTAGACGTATGTGGCGTATGTGTGTGTGATGCAGTGTTGTTGACTATGTGTGGTGTGTGTTGTGTAGTATTGTTGGGTGTATGTGGTGTGTCTGTGTGTGATGGTGATGCAGTGTTGTTGGCTGTGTGTGGTGTGTGTTGTGTAGTGTTGTTAGACGTATGTGGCGTGTGTGTGTGTGATGCAGTGTTGTTGGCTGTGTGTGGTGTGTGTTGTGTAGTATTGTTGGCTGTGTGTGGTGTGTGTGTGTGTGCTGGTGATGCAGTGTTGTTGGCTGTGTGTGGTATGTGTTGTGTAGTATTGTGGGCTGTATGTGGTGTGTGTGTGTGTGCTGGTGATACAGTGTTGTTGACTATGTGTGGTATGTGTTGTGTAGTATTGTTGGCTGTGTGTGGTGTATGTGTGTGTGCTGGTGATGCAGTGTTGTTGGCTGTGTGTGGTGTGTGTTGTGTAGTATTGTGGGCTGTATGTGGTGTGTGTGTGTGTGCTGGTGATGCAGTGTTGTTGACTATGTGTGGTGTGTGTTGTGTAGTGTTGTTGGCTGTATGTGGTGTGTGTAGTGTAGTGTTGTTAGCTATGTGTGTTGTAGTTTGCTGCTGAAGGAATGACTGTGGTGTGTGTGGTGGTGTGGTGTCCCTAGCTGTGTGTGTTGTAGATGACTGTTGAAGGAAGGACTGTGTTGTGTGTGGAGTGTGTGTTGTGGGTTGTCGTTGAGGAAGTGACTGTGGTGCATTGTTCTTGACTATGTTCACCAGTGGGTGTGATGGAAAGTTGGCTGTATGTGTGATAGGTGGTTGAGGTGTAGGTGCCTGTGATGTAATAGTACGTGTGGAGATGCTGGATGGCTGTTGGCTAGGTGTCTGTGATTTAAGTGTGTCTGCATATGTCTTGCGTGGCTGTTGAGTGAATGTGTGTGATGCAGGGATGGCTGTGTGTGTATAAGTGGTAGTAGTGAGTGGCTGATGTACAGATGGATCTGTTGTGGGGGTGACTATGTGTGTAGTGGTGGTGGCTGGCTGTTGGGTGGGTGGCTGCGGTGTTGGAGTGGTCCTGTGTGTCTGTCCGTGCTGTGTGGCTGAGGGGAGTTGTAGAAGTGTCTCTACTGTTGTAATGGTTGTCTGTGTGAGTCTGTGTGTGTACCTCTTCTGTGCCCACCCCATGGCTATGTGCAATGCAGTGGTGTTGAGTGTGGGTGCTGTCGGAATGAGTGTCTGGATGGTAGTGTTGTAGTGTGTCTGTAAAATGCCCAGGTTATTGTTCATCCATAGTGTAGTGTTGTCTGCAACTAAAAGTGTGGTGTGTTCAGTGGGTGAAGAAGGCCTGATAAAAGAAGTGAGTTTCCCCACCTGCCTCATCATGCCTCTCGGGTGAGTCTTTGTTAAAATGGCCGCATTCATGATCTCTCCATGGTGGACTGCCTGTATTATTTTAAAATATAATTTTGCTGCTTGCCTGGTGGCCTCATCCGGTGCCTGACCAATGGGCAGAGTGTTGTATGTGTTGTGTGTGTGGGTGTTGTGTGTGTGCGTGTCTGTATGGGTGTTGTGTGTTTGAGTATTGTGTGGCTGCGCATTGGGTGGATGGATTCGTTGTGGATAAGTGTTGTAGGCCTGGGTGTTGTGTGACTGAGTGTTATGTGATGCAGTGTGATGTGGATGAGGATTACGGGGTTGAGTGTTGTCTGGTAGGGTGTTGTGTGCTGAAGTGTGATATGTGTGAGTGTTGTGGCCCTGGGTGTTGTATGTCTGAGTGTGGCGTGGTTGAATGTGTTGTACATGAGTGTTATGTGGGTGAGTGTTGTGTGCCTGGATGTTATGTGGATGAATGTTACGGTATTGTGTCTGGATGGAAGGATGTGGTGTTCTATTGTAGGTGTGTGGTGTTCTAAGTGGTGGATGGATCTGTGGGTGAGTAACGTGTGAATGGAGGTTATGTGCAGCATTATTGTGTGCATAGGTATTGTGTGAATGAATGTTATAGTGCTGTGTCTGAGTGGCAGGGTATGATGTTCTATTGTAGGTGTGTGGTGTTCTAAATGGTGGGTGACTCTGTAAATGTAGAAGTGATGGCAAACCTAACAAAGATGGCCTAGCTACACTGTTAAAACCGCTAACTAAACTGCTGGTGTGTTCTCCTGTCTTCAAACGCACCGCCGGTCTACCTCCCCGAGGGTACATATTTAAAAATCAGAGTGGGGTAATCTGGACAGCTGTGGTGTTTGTTAAAAAGCTGCCCAGACAGGGCCCTTACCGCCTAGTTTTTGGTGTTCCCAGCTGCCAGGGCGTTGGTGGTGGGTTTCCCAGATCCGGTCCGTCTCCTCCTCTTCACCTCTCCAGGCTCAGGACACAGTGTTTAAGATTCCAATGGAAATAGTAAAATTGTTGTGTTCCTGGTGTAGGTAAAAAAGGCCCGGGCCTGTAGATGGATATTAAAAAGAGAAAAAGCAATCCTGGGAAACCTTTGCTGCAGAGAGTCTAAAAAGAGCCCTCCCCAAACTGATTTTAAAATTGTAGCTTTATTAAACTTTAAAATCAAATTATCAATAACCAAACTCAAGGAGATAAAACCAAATGTGCATAAAAAGATAAAACCCGACGTTTCGCAGTAAATTCTGCTTCATCAGGGGAGATAGGCTCCCAGGAGAACACACCAGCTTTATGAACTAGCACCCTTGGGAGAGGGGAGTGCCCCTCTCCCAAGGGTGCACCTAATTGGCCCTATCTGATTGGATGATACATTGTCCCTAAGCTATCCCTATGCTATCCCTGATTCCTAACTGGTTCTCTATGCTAACTGGTTTCTGTGATTGGTTCATTTGAATTGTGTGATGTCATGGAGAGATGGATGTGGGTAGGTCCTGGTATCTTTCCATTCATTTTATAAAGGATTGCCAGAGGTTTGTGCAGTGGTGGAAAATTTCCAGTTGTGTGTGTGTGTCATGTGCAATGCATTATGGGAGATGTGGTCTGTGAAAAGATGGGAATGTGGACCCAAACCAAATAAATACAACTGTAACTAAAAAAAACATGTATATGGGTGTGCTGTGAATATAGGGTACCTCATATAAAATGTGTTCTATAAAAGGGTGGGGATTAAAATCCAATAAAATACAAATTGTAACAATAAAACCAATTATATTATGTGTCCCTGAGAAGGTAATGTAAGTGTAAATGTAACTAAAATAACTGATATTGTATTGTAGATGGGTGCATAGTGTCCTGTAAGGTGGATCACGGAAGATGTCTTGTGTATGCTGATGGAGATATGGTAAGTATATTGTATGTTAATGTATATATATATATATGTGGGAGTCAAAATGTATTGCAGATCTTAAAAATAGGTTGTGTAATGGTGTTGTTTCATAATCATGGGCATGATGAGACAGGTCTAGAAGATTAAAATAAAATAAATATGATAAAACCTTGGGGGAAACTACACAACTAGACTGTAAAGCTTAAAATTGTACAGTCATCTAGTTTCTCTTTTTTCCTTTTTTAGGTGTAGGTAGATACTTCGGCCACTAGATGTCACCATTTTGCCCAACCCTAATGTGTATCTGTGCATGTGGTGTATGTGGTAGTATGTGTGATGTTCCTTATGGAGGGAAGATTAGTGAATGTCATACAGTTTGTGTAAAGTTGATGTGATGTAAGAAGTGGTGCTGTGTGTGGTGTATGAAATGTCTATGGTGTCAATCCTGTATGAGTGTCAGTGTGTACAATGTGTGTGGTGTTAGTCTAGTGTGAAATTATGAAGTCTGGTGATGATTCAATGTGTAGTCGGCTGTCCCGGTTAACAGTGTTCAGCCTGCTGGTTTCTCTTTTTGTGTTAGTTAAGTGTAAGTGTAGTGTTCTTGTATATGATGAGTGTACTGTATATATTGCTGATATGATAGAAGGGTGTGTCTGGTGTGTACAAATGTAGGTATGTGAGTGCCAGTGTGTTGGTGTTAGGGTCATAGTGTTGTATGAGGTATGTAGAGTATTCTATCCTGTCTCACTTATGTGGTGCCTTATGTCTGTGGTGTGTCTGCGTGCTGCTGAATGGAAAAGGCTCACACTGTGGGGTTGAAAGGTCACATATACACAACAATTTCAAAAGCACACAGTCTAACAACACAACACAACCATCATAATGCTTTTCTCTTGGCTGTTGGGGATCCTAGGGGTTTATTGCTGTTGTAATGAAAATTGTATCTAAGGCACAGGTGGGCCACCCCGGGGCCTTAACTGTAGTTGTTGTGGTTGTTGTTTTGCTCTCGGTGGATCCCAACATGGTGGCCAGCGGACAGCGGGTACTTCTTGTGTATTGTGGTGAGAGGTGAGTGTAAAATACAGAACTAAGGCTAAACAACAGAAATAATGGCTCTGGCAGGGTTAGGTTTGGGTTAGGGTGGGGTTAAAAAGAAAAACTGGAGGGTCTTAAAGAGCGCGGGCCTATCATTTCTGTGTTTAAAAAAAATATACATAACAAAGGAGGGGAAGGAAAACAGAAATACAAAAAAAGGTGTTGTGAAATAATGTGTGTGTTTTCTTTTACAGGTGCTGTGTGGTGGTGGCTGAGTGGATGGTGCTGAGGAGTGGAGGACCAAGGTAGGTGTTGTTGAATTTGTTCTTTAGTGTGTAGATCTATGTGCCAGTATGTAAGTGTGTGCGTGTGTATGAATATATAGTCAGGTAAGTTATGTGTGTGTATATTACTTTAGGTCATGTATGCGTAAGAATATGTATGAGTGTGTACATGTATATGTTCCAAAGTGTTGTGAAGTAATGTGTTTGTTCTTTTGCAGATGCTGTGTGACGGTGGATGGTGCTGATCAAGGTAAGTGTTGTTGAAGGTGTAATATATTTATTGAGTGAAGCAGGTCTTGTATGAGATGAAGAGTGTTATGTTTTTTCATTCAGTCCCAGGGGTGTAATTGTGTTTAACTGTGTGATCCATTTTCTTTCGGCGTGTTTCCGCTGTCCACTGGACCACCCGGACCCCGACTCCACACCAGATATGATGAGGTGAGTGACGGGGTGCTCCTGGAAGTGTGTGACGAGTGTTGTTTGTAGGTGTGCCCGTGAGATGTTGTATAGGTGTTGTTTGAGCCTAGTGTCTATTGATGAACCGGTTTCTCCTATGTAGTGTTTGTGACAGAGGGTGCAGGTGATGATGTATACTGCATTGGAGGTTTGTAAGGTGAGGTTGTCCGGGACTGGAGCTGATGTGTGACTGTGAGGGTTTGTAATGAATTTTCTGTATTTATAATGAAGTGTATGAGGTTTGGCTGCTGGAGAGGGCATGGTGCTGAATTTGGTGTGTATGAGTATGTCCTTTAAGCTTTTATTTTTTCTGTATGCTGAAATGATCCTGTAGGGTTTTAGTGCGGGGTATGTGCGTTGAGCCGTGGTGAAGTTGTGTTTGAATGCATGTTGTAGGGGTCGAGTTTTATGTGAAAAAGTGGTGACTAGGGGAATGATAATCAACGGGTCCGTGACGGTGTCTGAGGTGAACGGTGTGCCGGTGTTGGTTGTGGGTGGTGGGGACGGGGGGGTGAAAACAGAATCCTGAGTGTTGTTACAATCAGGATCGGGAAGAATGGTGGGGTTAAAGGGAGGGTCAACATTCCGTGGGGAACTAGGGAGGGTATTAAAGGTAGGGTGGGGATGGGAAGGCAGGGTGGAATTAAAGGGCGGGTTGGGAAGGGTGGTGGGATTAAAGGGTGGGTCAACACCCAGTGGGGAACTAGGAAGGGGATTAAAGGAAGGGTGGGAATGGGAAGGCAGGGTGGGGTTAAAGGGCGGGTTGAAGGGACTTTTAAAGGGGGGGTTGGGTTTAGGCCTAGGGTTAAAGGGAGGGGTGGGGTTACAGGGAAGGTTGGGGTTGGGTATGGGGTCGGAGGGACTTTTAAAGGGAGGGTTGGGTTTAGGCCTAGGGTTAAAGGGAGGGGTGGGGTTACAGGGAGGGTTGGGGTTGGGTATGGGGTCGGAGGGACTTTTAGGGGGAGGGTTGGGTTTAGGCCTAGGGTTAAAGGGAGGGGTGGGGTTACAGGGAGGGTTGGGGTTGGGTATGGGGTCCGAGGGGTTGGGGTTAGGATGAGGGACCAGGTTGGGTGTAGCTCTTGGGGTGGGCAGAGAGGGGTTAAAGGGAAGGTTGGGTTGGGGTTTAAAACGGCGGATGGAATTGAATATGGGGTAGAGACGGGGTGTTGGATGGAGTCCCGCAGCAAGGTCCCGGGAAGGTTCAGGGCTAGGAGGGGGGTTGGGGGAGGATGCAGGATACGAACCCGGTGTAGGGTAAGGGGAGGGATTCGGGGGGGATGGGGAAAGGAGGGAGAGGGACCGTGCTGCGGGTTGTGTATGTATTGATGCTTGTGTTTGGAGTGTAGGAATTGTGTGTAATGTGTGTGCCGTGTGTGTATTGGTTGTGTATGTGTCTTTGTTTGGTGCGGTGGGTGTATGTGTGGGCTGAGTGGGAGAGAGGGCTGCCAAAGTGTCGTTTTTGATTGTGCGCAGAAACCGTTTGGAATATCCCCTGTGTCTAAGTGCGTGAAATAGTGTTGAGATGGCTATGTGTAAATCTTCTTTGTGAGAAGATATTCTATGAAACCGGATTATTTGTGATTTAACTATGCCTTTAAACGTGTGCTTGGGATGGTAACTGTGTTTGTGTAATAGGGCGTGTGTGTCTGTAGGTTTAAAGTATACGCGTGTCTGTAATGTCTTATGTGTTGTATTTATTGGGTGAAAATATACAGTGGTGTCCAAAAAGTGAATTTGCTGTGGGTCAATTATGTATTTTATTGTTATTGACGGGTGATGTGAGTTGAGTATGCGTATGAATTCCGTGAAATGTTTGATGTCGTGTGGCCATGCTCCTATGATGTCATCTAAAAATCTGTAGTAAAATGATGGTTGTAGTGGACACTTTGACAGCGCTTCTCTCTCCCACTCAGCCATGTATATGTTGGCATAGGCGGGTGCGAACTTTTTGCCCATAGCTGTTCCCGATATCTGTAAATAGTGTTTATTGTTAAATAAAAAGTCATTGCTGTCTAAACTAATTTGGAGTAATTGTAGAATGTCCTGATCCGGTCTATTGGGGTCTGGGTGTTTTTGAAATAATGACTTGACAGCCTGCACACCCATAGTGGTGTTAATGTTGGTGTACAGGCTGTCAACGTCAATGGTGAAAATGTGTGTGTGGGAGGGAACAGCTATGGGCTTGAGCTTCTCCAGGAAATGGTAGGTGTCTTTGAGGTAACTGGGGTGGCGGGTGGATAGGGGGTTGATGTAATGGTCAATGTATTCCGATATGTTATATGATTCGCTGTTGCAGTCTGAGACTATGGGTCTACCAGGAGGAACTTCAAAGGGAATGGTCCAGGTGTCCGGTTCTTTATGGATCTTGGGAAGTAAGTAAAATAGTCTCTGTCGTGGTGTGTCTGGTCCGTATAAGTAGTCCCGTTGTTTGGCTGTAATGTATTGTCTGCTGTAAAGTGATTTGATGATAGTCCTGAGTTTAACCTGTGTCTGTGGTTGTATGCTATCCGGTATGATCTTGTAATGTCTGTTGTTATTTAATTGCCTGTTTGCCTCAAAGATGTACTGATGGTTATCTAAAATGACTATCTTGGATCCTTTGTCCGCTGGTTTGATAACTATGTGTGTGTTGTTTTTAAGTGTTTGTAGTGATTCTCGGAGTGTGGTCGTGAGGTTGTCTTGTCTGTCCGTCTGTGTGTTGTTATAGTCCCGTAGTGTCCTTCTGTCTGTCATAATAAGGTGCCTGATATGGTGATCCACCTGGGAGAGTTTGGGCTCCCAGGTGGAGGGATTGATAAATGGCAGGTGAGTGTCATTGTCCGTGAAGTCAAAGTAGTCCAAAATCTTGAGTCGTCTGTGGTATTTGTGAATGTCCCTTTGAAGTTCCTCCTGGTCAAAAGTGGTGGGGCGGGGAACGAAGGTGAGGCCTCTCTCCAGCAGTGCTATTTGTGTTTGTGACGGATGAAATGTTTTGGATAGATTCAGTATGTTGGAGTTGGGTGGTAGTGGTGCATAAGGGGGCTGAGAGACGGAGAGAGGGGGGGCAGTGGATGTGTGTGTCGTTAATGGATGAGTGGTGATGTTGGAAGTGTCCGGGTTGTGGGTAGGGGTGATTATAAATTTAGCTGTGCACACCAGTGTGAGAAAATTGCTGTTGCTGTTTCCGGTGTCCAGTGAATGGTGTCCCTAGTGGTGCGGAATGAGTCCTTCGGTATTTCAAAGAGTGTGGGTAGATGTGTGCTGATGTATCCATTCATTATCTTGATGTTTTGTTTCTGTTGTGGGGTGAGAAGTGGTGAGTGGTTCATGATGGGGACATAGATGGTGGCGTTGGGGAAAGTGCTCTGGGCTTCCTTGTACATGCTTGCTAACTGTTTCAGTGATGTCTGGTATGGGTCGTGGTCCTTGTTGTTGAGACCCACCGAGAGGACCACCACCTCTGTGTGTGGGTGTATATCTGTTTTTTCTAGAACCTTTTGGAAATGATAGAAAGTGGCCCCAGGGTAGCTGTCCACCTGTGCCATAGGGTTCTGGAAGGCGGGGATTCTGTTGAGGTTGGAATCCCCAATAAACAAATGGGACTTGGTGCCCTTGATCGTCCAGTCCGCCACCTTGCGTGAGGGGCGAGCTATATGGTAGGAGGGTTTGAATGACGTGTGTGCGTGAGAGGAGGTGGTTTGGCTGTGTGATGGAGGCTGGGGACTATGTGTTGGTTCTAAGGGTGTGTGTGCGGAGGCGCCAAGTCGTGGAGAGTCCCCCACAGGCCCCTTGGTAGGGTGGAAAGGGGAGGGCTCAGAGCAGGCTTTCTCCAAAGGTGATTTGCCTTCTAGGTGCCCTTTCATCATTTTAGCCTGCAATGAGGGCCTGTTTTTTGGGGGACTCTCCTGTCTGGCGCCTGGGGAAGGGAAAAAAGAGGGGGTTAATGGGTGTACAGTGATGTTTGGGCCCGGTTTCTGAGGGATGGGGGAGGCTGATGAGGGGGAATTGCGGTGACCTACGGGGGAGGGGAAGCTTGTCTCAGTGGAGAAAGCTTCCCGTGTACGTGTTTGTGTGTTAGAGGGGGAGTAGGTGTGTTTTTTGAAATGGGATTGAGTGAGGGACTTAGTGGTTAGTGTGGGGGGAGTCCTAAGTGTGGTGGCCAGAAGGGGGATCTGAGATGTGCGTGCGCCTAAATTAAGTGTGTACTTGTATGTGTGAGTGGCTCTGGGAAGGAGTGGGAATTCTGGTGATATCTGTGTGTTGTGAAAAGAGGTGTCTGTGATGTGTTGTTCGGTGGGTGTTCCTATGTGTGTGCTAATTGTTTCTTTTTTTGTAGGTGTGTTTGTAAGTGGCTGAGGTGGCGGTCGAGCTGGCAAGGTGGCGGACTGGACGGTCGGCAAAGGTAGGTGCTGAGTTGTGATCTGGTGTGCAGGTGAATCTGAAGGGAAGGCGACTGGTTGGAGGACAGGTGATGTTGGAGATTGGATTACAGGTAAAATGAAATGTGTGGTGCATGACTGTTGAGTTGTTGGGTGTGGTGTAGTACTAGTCGTGTGTATGATGGGTGGCTGTTGTGTGGGTAAACGTGTTGTGGGAGTGGCTACAGGTGTAGGGGCCATGTCTGTGTGTGTAGTAGTAATGGGTGGCCGTTGAGTGACTGTATATGGTATGGTGGTATCTATGTGTTCTGTAATTAAACATTGGGTGGGTGAGTGTGGTGTAGTGTTGTTGGATGTGTGTGTGATAGGTGGCTGTGGAGAGAGTAAGTGTGGTGCAGTGTTGTTGACTGTGTGTGAGACAGGTGGCTGTGGAGAGTGTAAGTGTGGTGCAGTGTTACTGACTGTGTGTGTGGAAGGTGGCTGAGATGATGAGGGTGATGCAGTGTTGTTGGCTGTGTGTGGTGTGTGTAGTGTAGTGTTGTTGGCTGTATGCGGTGTGTGTGTGTGTGATGCGGTGTTACTGGCTGTGTGTTGTGTGTGTTGTGTAGTGTTGTCGGGTGTATGTGGTGTGTGTGTGTGTGATGCAATGTTGTTGGCTGTGTGTGATGTGTGTTGTGTAGTGTTGTTGATTGTATGTGGTGTGTGTATGTGAGATGCAATGTTGTTGGTTGTGTGAGGTGTGTGTAGTGTGGTGTTGTTGGCTGTATGTGGTGTGTAAGTGTGTGATGCAGTGTTGTTGGCTGTGTGTGGTGTGTGTTGTGTAGTGTTGTTAGACGTATGTGGCGTATGTGTGTGTGATGCAGTGTTGTTGACTATGTGTGGTGTGTGTTGTGTAGTATTGTTGGGTGTATGTGGTGTGTCTGTGTGTGATGGTGATGCAGTGTTGTTGGCTGTGTGTGGTGTGTGTTGTGTAGTGTTGTTAGACGTATGTGGCGTGTGTGTGTGTGATGCAGTGTTGTTGGCTGTGTGTGGTGTGTGTTGTGTAGTATTGTTGGCTGTGTGTGGTGTGTGTGTGTGTGCTGGTGATGCAGTGTTGTTGGCTGTGTGTGGTATGTGTTGTGTAGTATTGTGGGCTGTATGTGGTGTGTGTGTGTGTGCTGGTGATACAGTGTTGTTGACTATGTGTGGTATGTGTTGTGTAGTATTGTTGGCTGTGTGTGGTGTATGTGTGTGTGCTGGTGATGCAGTGTTGTTGGCTGTGTGTGGTGTGTGTTGTGTAGTATTGTGGGCTGTATGTGGTGTGTGTGTGTGTGCTGGTGATGCAGTGTTGTTGACTATGTGTGGTGTGTGTTGTGTAGTGTTGTTGGCTGTATGTGGTGTGTGTAGTGTAGTGTTGTTAGCTATGTGTGTTGTAGTTTGCTGCTGAAGGAATGACTGTGGTGTGTGTGGTGGTGTGGTGTCCCTAGCTGTGTGTGTTGTAGATGACTGTTGAAGGAAGGACTGTGTTGTGTGTGGAGTGTGTGTTGTGGGTTGTCGTTGAGGAAGTGACTGTGGTGCATTGTTCTTGACTATGTTCACCAGTGGGTGTGATGGAAAGTTGGCTGTATGTGTGATAGGTGGTTGAGGTGTAGGTGCCTGTGATGTAATAGTACGTGTGGAGATGCTGGATGGCTGTTGGCTAGGTGTCTGTGATTTAAGTGTGTCTGCATATGTCTTGCGTGGCTGTTGAGTGAATGTGTGTGATGCAGGGATGGCTGTGTGTGTATAAGTGGTAGTAGTGAGTGGCTGATGTACAGATGGATCTGTTGTGGGGGTGACTATGTGTGTAGTGGTGGTGGCTGGCTGTTGGGTGGGTGGCTGCGGTGTTGGAGTGGTCCTGTGTGTCTGTCCGTGCTGTGTGGCTGAGGGGAGTTGTAGAAGTGTCTCTACTGTTGTAATGGTTGTCTGTGTGAGTCTGTGTGTGTACCTCTTCTGTGCCCACCCCATGGCTATGTGCAATGCAGTGGTGTTGAGTGTGGGTGCTGTCGGAATGAGTGTCTGGATGGTAGTGTTGTAGTGTGTCTGTAAAATGCCCAGGTTATTGTTCATCCATAGTGTAGTGTTGTCTGCAACTAAAAGTGTGGTGTGTTCAGTGGGTGAAGAAGGCCTGATAAAAGAAGTGAGTTTCCCCACCTGCCTCATCATGCCTCTCGGGTGAGTCTTTGTTAAAATGGCCGCATTCATGATCTCTCCATGGTGGACTGCCTGTATTATTTTAAAATATAATTTTGCTGCTTGCCTGGTGGCCTCATCCGGTGCCTGACCAATGGGCAGAGTGTTGTATGTGTTGTGTGTGTGGGTGTTGTGTGTGTGCGTGTCTGTATGGGTGTTGTGTGTTTGAGTATTGTGTGGCTGCGCATTGGGTGGATGGATTCGTTGTGGATAAGTGTTGTAGGCCTGGGTGTTGTGTGACTGAGTGTTATGTGATGCAGTGTGATGTGGATGAGGATTACGGGGTTGAGTGTTGTCTGGTAGGGTGTTGTGTGCTGAAGTGTGATATGTGTGAGTGTTGTGGCCCTGGGTGTTGTATGTCTGAGTGTGGCGTGGTTGAATGTGTTGTACATGAGTGTTATGTGGGTGAGTGTTGTGTGCCTGGATGTTATGTGGATGAATGTTACGGTATTGTGT
The DNA here is from genome assembly GCF_038355195.1 of Osmerus mordax. NCBI lineage: Eukaryota > Metazoa > Chordata > Actinopteri > Osmeriformes > Osmeridae > Osmerus > Osmerus mordax. The sequence goes on along the minus strand of NC_090060.1, from coordinate 128,964 downwards.
CTGGATGGAAGGATGTGGTGTTCTATTGTAGGTGTGTGGTGTTCTAAGTGGTGGATGGATCTGTGGGTGAGTAACGTGTGAATGGAGGTTATGTGCAGCATTATTGTGTGCATAGGTATTGTGTGAATGAATGTTATAGTGCTGTGTCTGAGTGGCAGGGTATGATGTTCTATTGTAGGTGTGTGGTGTTCTAAATGGTGGGTGACTCTGTAAATGTAGAAGTGATGGCAAACCTAACAAAGATGGCCTAGCTACACTGTTAAAACCGCTAACTAAACTGCTGGTGTGTTCTCCTGTCTTCAAACGCACCGCCGGTCTACCTCCCCGAGGGTACATATTTAAAAATCAGAGTGGGGTAATCTGGACAGCTGTGGTGTTTGTTAAAAAGCTGCCCAGACAGGGCCCTTACCGCCTAGTTTTTGGTGTTCCCAGCTGCCAGGGCGTTGGTGGTGGGTTTCCCAGATCCGGTCCGTCTCCTCCTCTTCACCTCTCCAGGCTCAGGACACAGTGTTTAAGATTCCAATGGAAATAGTAAAATTGTTGTGTTCCTGGTGTAGGTAAAAAAGGCCCGGGCCTGTAGATGGATATTAAAAAGAGAAAAAGCAATCCTGGGAAACCTTTGCTGCAGAGAGTCTAAAAAGAGCCCTCCCCAAACTGATTTTAAAATTGTAGCTTTATTAAACTTTAAAATCAAATTATCAATAACCAAACTCAAGGAGATAAAACCAAATGTGCATAAAAAGATAAAACCCGACGTTTCGCAGTAAATTCTGCTTCATCAGGGGAGATAGGCTCCCAGGAGAACACACCAGCTTTATGAACTAGCACCCTTGGGAGAGGGGAGTGCCCCTCTCCCAAGGGTGCACCTAATTGGCCCTATCTGATTGGATGATACATTGTCCCTAAGCTATCCCTATGCTATCCCTGATTCCTAACTGGTTCTCTATGCTAACTGGTTTCTGTGATTGGTTCATTTGAATTGTGTGATGTCATGGAGAGATGGATGTGGGTAGGTCCTGGTATCTTTCCATTCATTTTATAAAGGATTGCCAGAGGTTTGTGCAGTGGTGGAAAATTTCCAGTTGTGTGTGTGTGTCATGTGCAATGCATTATGGGAGATGTGGTCTGTGAAAAGATGGGAATGTGGACCCAAACCAAATAAATACAACTGTAACTAAAAAAAACATGTATATGGGTGTGCTGTGAATATAGGGTACCTCATATAAAATGTGTTCTATAAAAGGGTGGGGATTAAAATCCAATAAAATACAAATTGTAACAATAAAACCAATTATATTATGTGTCCCTGAGAAGGTAATGTAAGTGTAAATGTAACTAAAATAACTGATATTGTATTGTAGATGGGTGCATAGTGTCCTGTAAGGTGGATCACGGAAGATGTCTTGTGTATGCTGATGGAGATATGGTAAGTATATTGTATGTTAATGTATATATATATATATGTGGGAGTCAAAATGTATTGCAGATCTTAAAAATAGGTTGTGTAATGGTGTTGTTTCATAATCATGGGCATGATGAGACAGGTCTAAAAGATTAAAATAAAATAAATATGATAAAACCTTGGGGGAAACTACACAACTAGACTGTAAAGCTTAAAATTGTACAGTCATCTAGTTTCTCTTTTTTCCTTTTTTAGGTGTAGGTAGATACTTCGGCCACTAGATGTCACCATTTTGCCCAACCCTAATGTGTATCTGTGCATGTGGTGTATGTGGTAGTATGTGTGATGTTCCTTATGGAGGGAAGATTAGTGAATGTCATACAGTTTGTGTAAAGTTGATGTGATGTAAGAAGTGGTGCTGTGTGTGGTGTATGAAATGTCTATGGTGTCAATCCTGTATGAGTGTCAGTGTGTACAATGTGTGTGGTGTTAGTCTAGTGTGAAATTATGAAGTCTGGTGATGATTCAATGTGTAGTCGGCTGTCCCGGTTAACAGTGTTCAGCCTGCTGGTTTCTCTTTTTGTGTTAGTTAAGTGTAAGTGTAGTGTTCTTGTATATGATGAGTGTACTGTATATATTGCTGATATGATAGAAGGGTGTGTCTGGTGTGTACAAATGTAGGTATGTGAGTGCCAGTGTGTTGGTGTTAGGGTCATAGTGTTGTATGAGGTATGTAGAGTATTCTATCCTGTCTCACTTATGTGGTGCCTTATGTCTGTGGTGTGTCTGCGTGCTGCTGAATGGAAAAGGCTCACACTGTGGGGTTGAAAGGTCACATATACACAACAATTTCAAAAGCACACAGTCTAACAACACAACACAACCATCATAATGCTTTTCTCTTGGCTGTTGGGGATCCTAGGGGTTTATTGCTGTTGTAATGAAAATTGTATCTAAGGCACAGGTGGGCCACCCCGGGGCCTTAACTGTAGTTGTTGTGGTTGTTGTTTTGCTCTCGGTGGATCCCAACATGGTGGCCAGCGGACAGCGGGTACTTCTTGTGTATTGTGGTGAGAGGTGAGTGTAAAATACAGAACTAAGGCTAAACAACAGAAATAATGGCTCTGGCAGGGTTAGGTTTGGGTTAGGGTGGGGTTAAAAAGAAAAACTGGAGGGTCTTAAAGAGCGCGGGCCTATCATTTCTGTGTTTAAAAAAAATATACATAACAAAGGAGGGGAAGGAAAACAGAAATACAAAAAAAGGTGTTGTGAAATAATGTGTGTGTTTTCTTTTACAGGTGCTGTGTGGTGGTGGCTGAGTGGATGGTGCTGAGGAGTGGAGGACCAAGGTAGGTGTTGTTGAATTTGTTCTTTAGTGTGTAGATCTATGTGCCAGTATGTAAGTGTGTGCGTGTGTATGAATATATAGTCAGGTAAGTTATGTGTGTGTATATTACTTTAGGTCATGTATGCGTAAGAATATGTATGAGTGTGTACATGTATATGTTCCAAAGTGTTGTGAAGTAATGTGTTTGTTCTTTTGCAGATGCTGTGTGACGGTGGATGGTGCTGATCAAGGTAAGTGTTGTTGAAGGTGTAATATATTTATTGAGTGAAGCAGGTCTTGTATGAGATGAAGAGTGTTATGTTTTTTCATTCAGTCCCAGGGGTGTAATTGTGTTTAACTGTGTGATCCATTTTCTTTCGGCGTGTTTCCGCTGTCCACTGGACCACCCGGACCCCGACTCCACACCAGATATGATGAGGTGAGTGACGGGGTGCTCCTGGAAGTGTGTGACGAGTGTTGTTTGTAGGTGTGCCCGTGAGATGTTGTATAGGTGTTGTTTGAGCCTAGTGTCTATTGATGAACCGGTTTCTCCTATGTAGTGTTTGTGACAGAGGGTGCAGGTGATGATGTATACTGCATTGGAGGTTTGTAAGGTGAGGTTGTCCGGGACTGGAGTTGATGTGTGACTGTGAGGGTTTGTAATGAATTTTCTGTATTTATAATGAAGTGTATGAGGTTTGGCTGCTGGAGAGGGCATGGTGCTGAATTTGGTGTGTATGAGTATGTCCTTTAAGCTTTTATTTTTTCTGTATGCTGAAATGATCCTGTAGGGTTTTAGTGCGGGGTATGTGCGTTGAGCCGTGGTGAAGTTGTGTTTGAATGCATGTTGTAGAGGTCGAGTTTTATGTGAAAAAGTGGTGACTAGGGGAATGATAATCAACGGGTCCGTGACGGTGTCTGAGGTGAACGGTGTGCCGGTGTTGGTTGTGGGTGGTGGGGACGGGGGGGTGAAAACAGAATCCTGAGTGTTGTTACAATCAGGATCGGGAAGAATGGTGGGGTTAAAGGGAGGGTCAACATTCCGTGGGGAACTAGGGAGGGTATTAAAGGTAGGGTGGGGATGGGAAGGCAGGGTGGAATTAAAGGGCGGGTTGGGAAGGGTGGTGGGATTAAAGGGTGGGTCAACACCCAGTGGGGAACTAGGAAGGGGATTAAAGGAAGGGTGGGAATGGGAAGGCAGGGTGGGGTTAAAGGGCGGGTTGAAGGGACTTTTAAAGGGGGGGTTGGGTTTAGGCCTAGGGTTAAAGGGAGGGGTGGGGTTACAGGGAAGGTTGGGGTTGGGTATGGGGTCGGAGGGACTTTTAAAGGGAGGGTTGGGTTTAGGCCTAGGGTTAAAGGGAGGGGTGGGGTTACAGGGAGGGTTGGGGTTGGGTATGGGGTCGGAGGGACTTTTAGGGGGAGGGTTGGGTTTAGGCCTAGGGTTAAAGGGAGGGGTGGGGTTACAGGGAGGGTTGGGGTTGGGTATGGGGTCCGAGGGGTTGGGGTTAGGATGAGGGACCAGGTTGGGTGTAGCTCTTGGGGTGGGCAGAGAGGGGTTAAAGGGAAGGTTGGGTTGGGGTTTAAAACGGCGGATGGAATTGAATATGGGGTAGAGACGGGGTGTTGGATGGAGTCCCGCAGCAAGGTCCCGGGAAGGTTCAGGGCTAGGAGGGGGGTTGGGGGAGGATGCAGGATACGAACCCGGTGTAGGGTAAGGGGAGGGATTCGGGGGGGATGGGGAAAGGAGGGAGAGGGACCGTGCTGCGGGTTGTGTATGTATTGATGCTTGTGTTTGGAGTGTAGGAATTGTGTGTAATGTGTGTGCCGTGTGTGTATTGGTTGTGTATGTGTCTTTGTTTGGTGCGGTGGGTGTATGTGTGGGCTGAGTGGGAGAGAGGGCTGCCAAAGTGTCGTTTTTGATTGTGCGCAGAAACCGTTTGGAATATCCCCTGTGTCTAAGTGCGTGAAATAGTGTTGAGATGGCTATGTGTAAATCTTCTTTGTGAGAAGATATTCTATGAAACCGGATTATTTGTGATTTAACTATGCCTTTAAACGTGTGCTTGGGATGGTAACTGTGTTTGTGTAATAGGGCGTGTGTGTCTGTAGGTTTAAAGTATACGCGTGTCTGTAATGTCTTATGTGTTGTATTTATTGGGTGAAAATATACAGTGGTGTCCAAAAAGTGAATTTGCTGTGGGTCAATTATGTATTTTATTGTTATTGACGGGTGATGTGAGTTGAGTATGCGTATGAATTCCGTGAAATGTTTGATGTCGTGTGGCCATGCTCCTATGATGTCATCTAAAAATCTGTAGTAAAATGATGGTTGTAGTGGACACTTTGACAGCGCTTCTCTCTCCCACTCAGCCATGTATATGTTGGCATAGGCGGGTGCGAACTTTTTGCCCATAGCTGTTCCCGATATCTGTAAATAGTGTTTATTGTTAAATAAAAAGTCATTGCTGTCTAAACTAATTTGGAGTAATTGTAGAATGTCCTGATCCGGTCTATTGGGGTCTGGGTGTTTTTGAAATAATGACTTGACAGCCTGCACACCCATAGTGGTGTTAATGTTGGTGTACAGGCTGTCAACGTCAATGGTGAAAATGTGTGTGTGGGAGGGAACAGCTATGGGCTTGAGCTTCTCCAGGAAATGGTAGGTGTCTTTGAGGTAACTGGGGTGGCGGGTGGATAGGGGGTTGATGTAATGGTCAATGTATTCCGATATGTTATATGATTCGCTGTTGCAGTCTGAGACTATGGGTCTACCAGGAGGAACTTCAAAGGGAATGGTCCAGGTGTCCGGTTCTTTATGGATCTTGGGAAGTAAGTAAAATAGTCTCTGTCGTGGTGTGTCTGGTCCGTATAAGTAGTCCCGTTGTTTGGCTGTAATGTATTGTCTGCTGTAAAGTGATTTGATGATAGTCCTGAGTTTAACCTGTGTCTGTGGTTGTATGCTATCCGGTATGATCTTGTAATGTCTGTTGTTATTTAATTGCCTGTTTGCCTCAAAGATGTACTGATGGTTATCTAAAATGACTATCTTGGATCCTTTGTCCGCTGGTTTGATAACTATGTGTGTGTTGTTTTTAAGTGTTTGTAGTGATTCTCGGAGTGTGGTCGTGAGGTTGTCTTGTCTGTCCGTCTGTGTGTTGTTATAGTCCCGTAGTGTCCTTCTGTCTGTCATAATAAGGTGCCTGATATGGTGATCCACCTGGGAGAGTTTGGGCTCCCAGGTGGAGGGATTGATAAATGGCAGGTGAGTGTCATTGTCCGTGAAGTCAAAGTAGTCCAAAATCTTGAGTCGTCTGTGGTATTTGTGAATGTCCCTTTGAAGTTCCTCCTGGTCAAAAGTGGTGGGGCGGGGAACGAAGGTGAGGCCTCTCTCCAGCAGTGCTATTTGTGTTTGTGACGGATGAAATGTTTTGGATAGATTCAGTATGTTGGAGTTGGGTGGTAGTGGTGCATAAGGGGGCTGAGAGACGGAGAGAGGGGGGGCAGTGGATGTGTGTGTCGTTAATGGATGAGTGGTGATGTTGGAAGTGTCCGGGTTGTGGGTAGGGGTGATTATAAATTTAGCTGTGCACACCAGTGTGAGAAAACTGCTGTTGCTGTTTCCGGTGTCCAGTGAATGGTGTCCCTAGTGGTGCGGAATGAGTCCTTCGGTATTTCAAAGAGTGTGGGTAGATGTGTGCTGATGTATCCATTCATTATCTTGATGTTTTGTTTCTGTTGTGGGGTGAGAAGTGGTGAGTGGTTCATGATGGGGACATAGATGGTGGCGTTGGGGAAAGTGCTCTGGGCTTCCTTGTACATGCTTGCTAACTGTTTCAGTGATGTCTGGTATGGGTCGTGGTCCTTGTTGTTGAGACCCACCGAGAGGACCACCACCTCTGTGTGTGGGTGTATATCTGTTTTTTCTAGAACCTTTTGGAAATGATAGAAAGTGGCCCCAGGGTAGCTGTCCACCTGTGCCATAGGGTTCTGGAAGGCGGGGATTCTGTTGAGGTTGGAATCCCCAATAAACAAATGGGACTTGGTGCCCTTGATCGTCCAGTCCGCCACCTTGCGTGAGGGGCGAGCTATATGGTAGGAGGGTTTGAATGACGTGTGTGCGTGAGAGGAGGTGGTTTGGCTGTGTGATGGAGGCTGGGGACTATGTGTTGGTTCTAAGGGTGTGTGTGCGGAGGCGCCAAGTCGTGGAGAGTCCCCCACAGGCCCCTTGGTAGGGTGGAAAGGGGAGGGCTCAGAGCAGGCTTTCTCCAAAGGTGATTTGCCTTCTAGGTGCCCTTTCATCATTTTAGCCTGCAATGAGGGCCTGTTTTTTGGGGGACTCTCCTGTCTGGCGCCTGGGGAAGGGAAAAAAGAGGGGGTTAATGGGTGTACAGTGATGTTTGGGCCCGGTTTCTGAGGGATGGGGGAGGCTGATGAGGGGGAATTGCGGTGACCTACGGGGGAGGGGAAGCTTGTCTCAGTGGAGAAAGCTTCCCGTGTACGTGTTTGTGTGTTAGAGGGGGAGTAGGTGTGTTTTTTGAAATGGGATTGAGTGAGGGACTTAGTGGTTAGTGTGGGGGGAGTCCTAAGTGTGGTGGCCAGAAGGGGGATCTGAGATGTGCGTGCGCCTAAATTAAGTGTGTACTTGTATGTGTGAGTGGCTCTGGGAAGGAGTGGGAATTCTGGTGATATCTGTGTGTTGTGAAAAGAGGTGTCTGTGATGTGTTGTTCGGTGGGTGTTCCTATGTGTGTGCTAATTGTTTCTTTTTTTGTAGGTGTGTTTGTAAGTGGCTGAGGTGGCGGTCGAGCTGGCAAGGTGGCGGACTGGACGGTCGGCAAAGGTAGGTGCTGAGTTGTGATCTGGTGTGCAGGTGAATCTGAAGGGAAGGCGACTGGTTGGAGGACAGGTGATGTTGGAGATTGGATTACAGGTAAAATGAAATGTGTGGTGCATGACTGTTGAGTTGTTGGGTGTGGTGTAGTACTAGTCGTGTGTATGATGGGTGGCTGTTGTGTGGGTAAACGTGTTGTGGGAGTGGCTACAGGTGTAGGGGCCATGTCTGTGTGTGTAGTAGTAATGGGTGGCCGTTGAGTGACTGTATATGGTATGGTGGTATCTATGTGTTCTGTAATTAAACATTGGGTGGGTGAGTGTGGTGTAGTGTTGTTGGATGTGTGTGTGATAGGTGGCTGTGGAGAGAGTAAGTGTGGTGCAGTGTTGTTGACTGTGTGTGAGACAGGTGGCTGTGGAGAGTGTAAGTGTGGTGCAGTGTTACTGACTGTGTGTGTGGAAGGTGGCTGAGATGATGAGGGTGATGCAGTGTTGTTGGCTGTGTGTGGTGTGTGTAGTGTAGTGTTGTTGGCTGTATGCGGTGTGTGTGTGTGTGATGCGGTGTTACTGGCTGTGTGTTGTGTGTGTTGTGTAGTGTTGTCGGGTGTATGTGGTGTGTGTGTGTGTGATGCAATGTTGTTGGCTGTGTGTGATGTGTGTTGTGTAGTGTTGTTGATTGTATGTGGTGTGTGTATGTGAGATGCAATGTTGTTGGTTGTGTGAGGTGTGTGTAGTGTGGTGTTGTTGGCTGTATGTGGTGTGTAAGTGTGTGATGCAGTGTTGTTGGCTGTGTGTGGTGTGTGTTGTGTAGTGTTGTTAGACGTATGTGGCGTATGTGTGTGTGATGCAGTGTTGTTGACTATGTGTGGTGTGTGTTGTGTAGTATTGTTGGGTGTATGTGGTGTGTCTGTGTGTGATGGTGATGCAGTGTTGTTGGCTGTGTGTGGTGTGTGTTGTGTAGTGTTGTTAGACGTATGTGGCGTGTGTGTGTGTGATGCAGTGTTGTTGGCTGTGTGTGGTGTGTGTTGTGTAGTATTGTTGGCTGTGTGTGGTGTGTGTGTGTGTGCTGGTGATGCAGTGTTGTTGGCTGTGTGTGGTATGTGTTGTGTAGTATTGTGGGCTGTATGTGGTGTGTGTGTGTGTGCTGGTGATACAGTGTTGTTGACTATGTGTGGTATGTGTTGTGTAGTATTGTTGGCTGTGTGTGGTGTATGTGTGTGTGCTGGTGATGCAGTGTTGTTGGCTGTGTGTGGTGTGTGTTGTGTAGTATTGTGGGCTGTATGTGGTGTGTGTGTGTGTGCTGGTGATGCAGTGTTGTTGACTATGTGTGGTGTGTGTTGTGTAGTGTTGTTGGCTGTATGTGGTGTGTGTAGTGTAGTGTTGTTAGCTATGTGTGTTGTAGTTTGCTGCTGAAGGAATGACTGTGGTGTGTGTGGTGGTGTGGTGTCCCTAGCTGTGTGTGTTGTAGATGACTGTTGAAGGAAGGACTGTGTTGTGTGTGGAGTGTGTGTTGTGGGTTGTCGTTGAGGAAGTGACTGTGGTGCATTGTTCTTGACTATGTTCACCAGTGGGTGTGATGGAAAGTTGGCTGTATGTGTGATAGGTGGTTGAGGTGTAGGTGCCTGTGATGTAATAGTACGTGTGGAGATGCTGGATGGCTGTTGGCTAGGTGTCTGTGATTTAAGTGTGTCTGCATATGTCTTGCGTGGCTGTTGAGTGAATGTGTGTGATGCAGGGATGGCTGTGTGTGTATAAGTGGTAGTAGTGAGTGGCTGATGTACAGATGGATCTGTTGTGGGGGTGACTATGTGTGTAGTGGTGGTGGCTGGCTGTTGGGTGGGTGGCTGCGGTGTTGGAGTGGTCCTGTGTGTCTGTCCGTGCTGTGTGGCTGAGGGGAGTTGTAGAAGTGTCTCTACTGTTGTAATGGTTGTCTGTGTGAGTCTGTGTGTGTACCTCTTCTGTGCCCACCCCATGGCTATGTGCAATGCAGTGGTGTTGAGTGTGGGTGCTGTCGGAATGAGTGTCTGGATGGTAGTGTTGTAGTGTGTCTGTAAAATGCCCAGGTTATTGTTCATCCATAGTGTAGTGTTGTCTGCAACTAAAAGTGTGGTGTGTTCAGTGGGTGAAGAAGGCCTGATAAAAGAAGTGAGTTTCCCCACCTGCCTCATCATGCCTCTCGGGTGAGTCTTTGTTAAAATGGCCGCATTCATGATCTCTCCATGGTGGACTGCCTGTATTATTTTAAAATATAATTTTGCTGCTTGCCTGGTGGCCTCATCCGGTGCCTGACCAATGGGCAGAGTGTTGTATGTGTTGTGTGTGTGGGTGTTGTGTGTGTGCGTGTCTGTATGGGTGTTGTGTGTTTGAGTATTGTGTGGCTGCGCATTGGGTGGATGGATTCGTTGTGGATAAGTGTTGTAGGCCTGGGTGTTGTGTGACTGAGTGTTATGTGATGCAGTGTGATGTGGATGAGGATTACGGGGTTGAGTGTTGTCTGGTAGGGTGTTGTGTGCTGAAGTGTGATATGTGTGAGTGTTGTGGCCCTGGGTGTTGTATGTCTGAGTGTGGCGTGGTTGAATGTGTTGTACATGAGTGTTATGTGGGTGAGTGTTGTGTGCCTGGATGTTATGTGGATGAATGTTACGGTATTGTGTCTGGATGGAAGGATGTGGTGTTCTATTGTAGGTGTGTGGTGTTCTAAGTGGTGGATGGATCTGTGGGTGAGTAACGTGTGAATGGAGGTTATGTGCAGCATTATTGTGTGCATAGGTATTGTGTGAATGAATGTTATAGTGCTGTGTCTGAGTGGCAGGGTATGATGTTCTATTGTAGGTGTGTGGTGTTCTAAATGGTGGGTGACTCTGTAAATGTAGAAGTGATGGCAAACCTAACAAAGATGGCCTAGCTACACTGTTAAAACCGCTAACTAAACTGCTGGTGTGTTCTCCTGTCTTCAAACGCACCGCCGGTCTACCTCCCCGAGGGTACATATTTAAAAATCAGAGTGGGGTAATCTGGACAGCTGTGGTGTTTGTTAAAAAGCTGCCCAGACAGGGCCCTTACCGCCTAGTTTTTGGTGTTCCCAGCTGCCAGGGCGTTGGTGGTGGGTTTCCCAGATCCGGTCCGTCTCCTCCTCTTCACCTCTCCAGGCTCAGGACACAGTGTTTAAGATTCCAATGGAAATAGTAAAATTGTTGTGTTCCTGGTGTAGGTAAAAAAGGCCCGGGCCTGTAGATGGATATTAAAAAGAGAAAAAGCAATCCTGGGAAACCTTTGCTGCAGAGAGTCTAAAAAGAGCCCTCCCCAAACTGATTTTAAAATTGTAGCTTTATTAAACTTTAAAATCAAATTATCAATAACCAAACTCAAGGAGATAAAACCAAATGTGCATAAAAAGATAAAACCCGACGTTTCGCAGTAAATTCTGCTTCATCAGGGGAGATAGGCTCCCAGGAGAACACACCAGCTTTATGAACTAGCACCCTTGGGAGAGGGGAGTGCCCCTCTCCCAAGGGTGCACCTAATTGGCCCTATCTGATTGGATGATACATTGTCCCTAAGCTATCCCTATGCTATCCCTGATTCCTAACTGGTTCTCTATGCTAACTGGTTTCTGTGATTGGTTCATTTGAATTGTGTGATGTCATGGAGAGATGGATGTGGGTAGGTCCTGGTATCTTTCCATTCATTTTATAAAGGATTGCCAGAGGTTTGTGCAGTGGTGGAAAATTTCCAGTTGTGTGTGTGTGTCATGTGCAATGCATTATGGGAGATGTGGTCTGTGAAAAGATGGGAATGTGGACCCAAACCAAATAAATACAACTGTAACTAAAAAAAACATGTATATGGGTGTGCTGTGAATATAGGGTACCTCATATAAAATGTGTTCTATAAAAGGGTGGGGATTAAAATCCAATAAAATACAAATTGTAACAATAAAACCAATTATATTATGTGTCCCTGAGAAGGTAATGTAAGTGTAAATGTAACTAAAATAACTGATATTGTATTGTAGATGGGTGCATAGTGTCCTGTAAGGTGGATCACGGAAGATGTCTTGTGTATGCTGATGGAGATATGGTAAGTATATTGTATGTTAATGTATATATATATATATGTGGGAGTCAAAATGTATTGCAGATCTTAAAAATAGGTTGTGTAATGGTGTTGTTTCATAATCATGGGCATGATGAGACAGGTCTAGAAGATTAAAATAAAATAAATATGATAAAACCTTGGGGGAAACTACACAACTAGACTGTAAAGCTTAAAATTGTACAGTCATCTAGTTTCTCTTTTTTCCTTTTTTAGGTGTAGGTAGATACTTCGGCCACTAGATGTCACCATTTTGCCCAACCCTAATGTGTATCTGTGCATGTGGTGTATGTGGTAGTATGTGTGATGTTCCTTATGGAGGGAAGATTAGTGAATGTCATACAGTTTGTGTAAAGTTGATGTGATGTAAGAAGTGGTGCTGTGTGTGGTGTATGAAATGTCTATGGTGTCAATCCTGTATGAGTGTCAGTGTGTACAATGTGTGTGGTGTTAGTCTAGTGTGAAATTATGAAGTCTGGTGATGATTCAATGTGTAGTCGGCTGTCCCGGTTAACAGTGTTCAGCCTGCTGGTTTCTCTTTTTGTGTTAGTTAAGTGTAAGTGTAGTGTTCTTGTATATGATGAGTGTACTGTATATATTGCTGATATGATAGAAGGGTGTGTCTGGTGTGTACAAATGTAGGTATGTGAGTGCCAGTGTGTTGGTGTTAGGGTCATAGTGTTGTATGAGGTATGTAGAGTATTCTATCCTGTCTCACTTATGTGGTGCCTTATGTCTGTGGTGTGTCTGCGTGCTGCTGAATGGAAAAGGCTCACACTGTGGGGTTGAAAGGTCACATATACACAACAATTTCAAAAGCACACAGTCTAACAACACAACACAACCATCATAATGCTTTTCTCTTGGCTGTTGGGGATCCTAGGGGTTTATTGCTGTTGTAATGAAAATTGTATCTAAGGCACAGGTGGGCCACCCCGGGGCCTTAACTGTAGTTGTTGTGGTTGTTGTTTTGCTCTCGGTGGATCCCAACATGGTGGCCAGCGGACAGCGGGTACTTCTTGTGTATTGTGGTGAGAGGTGAGTGTAAAATACAGAACTAAGGCTAAACAACAGAAATAATGGCTCTGGCAGGGTTAGGTTTGGGTTAGGGTGGGGTTAAAAAGAAAAACTGGAGGGTCTTAAAGAGCGCGGGCCTATCATTTCTGTGTTTAAAAAAAATATACATAACAAAGGAGGGGAAGGAAAACAGAAATACAAAAAAAGGTGTTGTGAAATAATGTGTGTGTTTTCTTTTACAGGTGCTGTGTGGTGGTGGCTGAGTGGATGGTGCTGAGGAGTGGAGGACCAAGGTAGGTGTTGTTGAATTTGTTCTTTAGTGTGTAGATCTATGTGCCAGTATGTAAGTGTGTGCGTGTGTATGAATATATAGTCAGGTAAGTTATGTGTGTGTATATTACTTTAGGTCATGTATGCGTAAGAATATGTATGAGTGTGTACATGTATATGTTCCAAAGTGTTGTGAAGTAATGTGTTTGTTCTTTTGCAGATGCTGTGTGACGGTGGATGGTGCTGATCAAGGTAAGTGTTGTTGAAGGTGTAATATATTTATTGAGTGAAGCAGGTCTTGTATGAGATGAAGAGTGTTATGTTTTTTCATTCAGTCCCAGGGGTGTAATTGTGTTTAACTGTGTGATCCATTTTCTTTCGGCGTGTTTCCGCTGTCCACTGGACCACCCGGACCCCGACTCCACACCAGATATGATGAGGTGAGTGACGGGGTGCTCCTGGAAGTGTGTGACGAGTGTTGTTTGTAGGTGTGCCCGTGAGATGTTGTATAGGTGTTGTTTGAGCCTAGTGTCTATTGATGAACCGGTTTCTCCTATGTAGTGTTTGTGACAGAGGGTGCAGGTGATGATGTATACTGCATTGGAGGTTTGTAAGGTGAGGTTGTCCGGGACTGGAGCTGATGTGTGACTGTGAGGGTTTGTAATGAATTTTCTGTATTTATAATGAAGTGTATGAGGTTTGGCTGCTGGAGAGGGCATGGTGCTGAATTTGGTGTGTATGAGTATGTCCTTTAAGCTTTTATTTTTTCTGTATGCTGAAATGATCCTGTAGGGTTTTAGTGCGGGGTATGTGCGTTGAGCCGTGGTGAAGTTGTGTTTGAATGCATGTTGTAGGGGTCGAGTTTTATGTGAAAAAGTGGTGACTAGGGGAATGATAATCAACGGGTCCGTGACGGTGTCTGAGGTGAACGGTGTGCCGGTGTTGGTTGTGGGTGGTGGGGACGGGGGGGTGAAAACAGAATCCTGAGTGTTGTTACAATCAGGATCGGGAAGAATGGTGGGGTTAAAGGGAGGGTCAACATTCCGTGGGGAACTAGGGAGGGTATTAAAGGTAGGGTGGGGATGGGAAGGCAGGGTGGAATTAAAGGGCGGGTTGGGAAGGGTGGTGGGATTAAAGGGTGGGTCAACACCCAGTGGGGAACTAGGAAGGGGATTAAAGGAAGGGTGGGAATGGGAAGGCAGGGTGGGGTTAAAGGGCGGGTTGAAGGGACTTTTAAAGGGGGGGTTGGGTTTAGGCCTAGGGTTAAAGGGAGGGGTGGGGTTACAGGGAAGGTTGGGGTTGGGTATGGGGTCGGAGGGACTTTTAAAGGGAGGGTTGGGTTTAGGCCTAGGGTTAAAGGGAGGGGTGGGGTTACAGGGAGGGTTGGGGTTGGGTATGGGGTCGGAGGGACTTTTAGGGGGAGGGTTGGGTTTAGGCCTAGGGTTAAAGGGAGGGGTGGGGTTACAGGGAGGGTTGGGGTTGGGTATGGGGTCCGAGGGGTTGGGGTTAGGATGAGGGACCAGGTTGGGTGTAGCTCTTGGGGTGGGCAGAGAGGGGTTAAAGGGAAGGTTGGGTTGGGGTTTAAAACGGCGGATGGAATTGAATATGGGGTAGAGACGGGGTGTTGGATGGAGTCCCGCAGCAAGGTCCCGGGAAGGTTCAGGGCTAGGAGGGGGGTTGGGGGAGGATGCAGGATACGAACCCGGTGTAGGGTAAGGGGAGGGATTCGGGGGGGATGGGGAAAGGAGGGAGAGGGACCGTGCTGCGGGTTGTGTATGTATTGATGCTTGTGTTTGGAGTGTAGGAATTGTGTGTAATGTGTGTGCCGTGTGTGTATTGGTTGTGTATGTGTCTTTGTTTGGTGCGGTGGGTGTATGTGTGGGCTGAGTGGGAGAGAGGGCTGCCAAAGTGTCGTTTTTGATTGTGCGCAGAAACCGTTTGGAATATCCCCTGTGTCTAAGTGCGTGAAATAGTGTTGAGATGGCTATGTGTAAATCTTCTTTGTGAGAAGATATTCTATGAAACCGGATTATTTGTGATTTAACTATGCCTTTAAACGTGTGCTTGGGATGGTAACTGTGTTTGTGTAATAGGGCGTGTGTGTCTGTAGGTTTAAAGTATACGCGTGTCTGTAATGTCTTATGTGTTGTATTTATTGGGTGAAAATATACAGTGGTGTCCAAAAAGTGAATTTGCTGTGGGTCAATTATGTATTTTATTGTTATTGACGGGTGATGTGAGTTGAGTATGCGTATGAATTCCGTGAAATGTTTGATGTCGTGTGGCCATGCTCCTATGATGTCATCTAAAAATCTGTAGTAAAATGATGGTTGTAGTGGACACTTTGACAGCGCTTCTCTCTCCCACTCAGCCATGTATATGTTGGCATAGGCGGGTGCGAACTTTTTGCCCATAGCTGTTCCCGATATCTGTAAATAGTGTTTATTGTTAAATAAAAAGTCATTGCTGTCTAAACTAATTTGGAGTAATTGTAGAATGTCCTGATCCGGTCTATTGGGGTCTGGGTGTTTTTGAAATAATGACTTGACAGCCTGCACACCCATAGTGGTGTTAATGTTGGTGTACAGGCTGTCAACGTCAATGGTGAAAATGTGTGTGTGGGAGGGAACAGCTATGGGCTTGAGCTTCTCCAGGAAATGGTAGGTGTCTTTGAGGTAACTGGGGTGGCGGGTGGATAGGGGGTTGATGTAATGGTCAATGTATTCCGATATGTTATATGATTCGCTGTTGCAGTCTGAGACTATGGGTCTACCAGGAGGAACTTCAAAGGGAATGGTCCAGGTGTCCGGTTCTTTATGGATCTTGGGAAGTAAGTAAAATAGTCTCTGTCGTGGTGTGTCTGGTCCGTATAAGTAGTCCCGTTGTTTGGCTGTAATGTATTGTCTGCTGTAAAGTGATTTGATGATAGTCCTGAGTTTAACCTGTGTCTGTGGTTGTATGCTATCCGGTATGATCTTGTAATGTCTGTTGTTATTTAATTGCCTGTTTGCCTCAAAGATGTACTGATGGTTATCTAAAATGACTATCTTGGATCCTTTGTCCGCTGGTTTGATAACTATGTGTGTGTTGTTTTTAAGTGTTTGTAGTGATTCTCGGAGTGTGGTCGTGAGGTTGTCTTGTCTGTCCGTCTGTGTGTTGTTATAGTCCCGTAGTGTCCTTCTGTCTGTCATAATAAGGTGCCTGATATGGTGATCCACCTGGGAGAGTTTGGGCTCCCAGGTGGAGGGATTGATAAATGGCAGGTGAGTGTCATTGTCCGTGAAGTCAAAGTAGTCCAAAATCTTGAGTCGTCTGTGGTATTTGTGAATGTCCCTTTGAAGTTCCTCCTGGTCAAAAGTGGTGGGGCGGGGAACGAAGGTGAGGCCTCTCTCCAGCAGTGCTATTTGTGTTTGTGACGGATGAAATGTTTTGGATAGATTCAGTATGTTGGAGTTGGGTGGTAGTGGTGCATAAGGGGGCTGAGAGACGGAGAGAGGGGGGGCAGTGGATGTGTGTGTCGTTAATGGATGAGTGGTGATGTTGGAAGTGTCCGGGTTGTGGGTAGGGGTGATTATAAATTTAGCTGTGCACACCAGTGTGAGAAAATTGCTGTTGCTGTTTCCGGTGTCCAGTGAATGGTGTCCCTAGTGGTGCGGAATGAGTCCTTCGGTATTTCAAAGAGTGTGGGTAGATGTGTGCTGATGTATCCATTCATTATCTTGATGTTTTGTTTCTGTTGTGGGGTGAGAAGTGGTGAGTGGTTCATGATGGGGACATAGATGGTGGCGTTGGGGAAAGTGCTCTGGGCTTCCTTGTACATGCTTGCTAACTGTTTCAGTGATGTCTGGTATGGGTCGTGGTCCTTGTTGTTGAGACCCACCGAGAGGACCACCACCTCTGTGTGTGGGTGTATATCTGTTTTTTCTAGAACCTTTTGGAAATGATAGAAAGTGGCCCCAGGGTAGCTGTCCACCTGTGCCATAGGGTTCTGGAAGGCGGGGATTCTGTTGAGGTTGGAATCCCCAATAAACAAATGGGACTTGGTGCCCTTGATCGTCCAGTCCGCCACCTTGCGTGAGGGGCGAGCTATATGGTAGGAGGGTTTGAATGACGTGTGTGCGTGAGAGGAGGTGGTTTGGCTGTGTGATGGAGGCTGGGGACTATGTGTTGGTTCTAAGGGTGTGTGTGCGGAGGCGCCAAGTCGTGGAGAGTCCCCCACAGGCCCCTTGGTAGGGTGGAAAGGGGAGGGCTCAGAGCAGGCTTTCTCCAAAGGTGATTTGCCTTCTAGGTGCCCTTTCATCATTTTAGCCTGCAATGAGGGCCTGTTTTTTGGGGGACTCTCCTGTCTGGCGCCTGGGGAAGGGAAAAAAGAGGGGGTTAATGGGTGTACAGTGATGTTTGGGCCCGGTTTCTGAGGGATGGGGGAGGCTGATGAGGGGGAATTGCGGTGACCTACGGGGGAGGGGAAGCTTGTCTCAGTGGAGAAAGCTTCCCGTGTACGTGTTTGTGTGTTAGAGGGGGAGTAGGTGTGTTTTTTGAAATGGGATTGAGTGAGGGACTTAGTGGTTAGTGTGGGGGGAGTCCTAAGTGTGGTGGCCAGAAGGGGGATCTGAGATGTGCGTGCGCCTAAATTAAGTGTGTACTTGTATGTGTGAGTGGCTCTGGGAAGGAGTGGGAATTCTGGTGATATCTGTGTGTTGTGAAAAGAGGTGTCTGTGATGTGTTGTTCGGTGGGTGTTCCTATGTGTGTGCTAATTGTTTCTTTTTTTGTAGGTGTGTTTGTAAGTGGCTGAGGTGGCGGTCGAGCTGGCAAGGTGGCGGACTGGACGGTCGGCAAAGGTAGGTGCTGAGTTGTGATCTGGTGTGCAGGTGAATCTGAAGGGAAGGCGACTGGTTGGAGGACAGGTGATGTTGGAGATTGGATTACAGGTAAAATGAAATGTGTGGTGCATGACTGTTGAGTTGTTGGGTGTGGTGTAGTACTAGTCGTGTGTATGATGGGTGGCTGTTGTGTGGGTAAACGTGTTGTGGGAGTGGCTACAGGTGTAGGGGCCATGTCTGTGTGTGTAGTAGTAATGGGTGGCCGTTGAGTGACTGTATATGGTATGGTGGTATCTATGTGTTCTGTAATTAAACATTGGGTGGGTGAGTGTGGTGTAGTGTTGTTGGATGTGTGTGTGATAGGTGGCTGTGGAGAGAGTAAGTGTGGTGCAGTGTTGTTGACTGTGTGTGAGACAGGTGGCTGTGGAGAGTGTAAGTGTGGTGCAGTGTTACTGACTGTGTGTGTGGAAGGTGGCTGAGATGATGAGGGTGATGCAGTGTTGTTGGCTGTGTGTGGTGTGTGTAGTGTAGTGTTGTTGGCTGTATGCGGTGTGTGTGTGTGTGATGCGGTGTTACTGGCTGTGTGTTGTGTGTGTTGTGTAGTGTTGTCGGGTGTATGTGGTGTGTGTGTGTGTGATGCAATGTTGTTGGCTGTGTGTGATGTGTGTTGTGTAGTGTTGTTGATTGTATGTGGTGTGTGTATGTGAGATGCAATGTTGTTGGTTGTGTGAGGTGTGTGTAGTGTGGTGTTGTTGGCTGTATGTGGTGTGTAAGTGTGTGATGCAGTGTTGTTGGCTGTGTGTGGTGTGTGTTGTGTAGTGTTGTTAGACGTATGTGGCGTATGTGTGTGTGATGCAGTGTTGTTGACTATGTGTGGTGTGTGTTGTGTAGTATTGTTGGGTGTATGTGGTGTGTCTGTGTGTGATGGTGATGCAGTGTTGTTGGCTGTGTGTGGTGTGTGTTGTGTAGTGTTGTTAGACGTATGTGGCGTGTGTGTGTGTGATGCAGTGTTGTTGGCTGTGTGTGGTGTGTGTTGTGTAGTATTGTTGGCTGTGTGTGGTGTGTGTGTGTGTGCTGGTGATGCAGTGTTGTTGGCTGTGTGTGGTATGTGTTGTGTAGTATTGTGGGCTGTATGTGGTGTGTGTGTGTGTGCTGGTGATACAGTGTTGTTGACTATGTGTGGTATGTGTTGTGTAGTATTGTTGGCTGTGTGTGGTGTATGTGTGTGTGCTGGTGATGCAGTGTTGTTGGCTGTGTGTGGTGTGTGTTGTGTAGTATTGTGGGCTGTATGTGGTGTGTGTGTGTGTGCTGGTGATGCAGTGTTGTTGACTATGTGTGGTGTGTGTTGTGTAGTGTTGTTGGCTGTATGTGGTGTGTGTAGTGTAGTGTTGTTAGCTATGTGTGTTGTAGTTTGCTGCTGAAGGAATGACTGTGGTGTGTGTGGTGGTGTGGTGTCCCTAGCTGTGTGTGTTGTAGATGACTGTTGAAGGAAGGACTGTGTTGTGTGTGGAGTGTGTGTTGTGGGTTGTCGTTGAGGAAGTGACTGTGGTGCATTGTTCTTGACTATGTTCACCAGTGGGTGTGATGGAAAGTTGGCTGTATGTGTGATAGGTGGTTGAGGTGTAGGTGCCTGTGATGTAATAGTACGTGTGGAGATGCTGGATGGCTGTTGGCTAGGTGTCTGTGATTTAAGTGTGTCTGCATATGTCTTGCGTGGCTGTTGAGTGAATGTGTGTGATGCAGGGATGGCTGTGTGTGTATAAGTGGTAGTAGTGAGTGGCTGATGTACAGATGGATCTGTTGTGGGGGTGACTATGTGTGTAGTGGTGGTGGCTGGCTGTTGGGTGGGTGGCTGCGGTGTTGGAGTGGTCCTGTGTGTCTGTCCGTGCTGTGTGGCTGAGGGGAGTTGTAGAAGTGTCTCTACTGTTGTAATGGTTGTCTGTGTGAGTCTGTGTGTGTACCTCTTCTGTGCCCACCCCATGGCTATGTGCAATGCAGTGGTGTTGAGTGTGGGTGCTGTCGGAATGAGTGTCTGGATGGTAGTGTTGTAGTGTGTCTGTAAAATGCCCAGGTTATTGTTCATCCATAGTGTAGTGTTGTCTGCAACTAAAAGTGTGGTGTGTTCAGTGGGTGAAGAAGGCCTGATAAAAGAAGTGAGTTTCCCCACCTGCCTCATCATGCCTCTCGGGTGAGTCTTTGTTAAAATGGCCGCATTCATGATCTCTCCATGGTGGACTGCCTGTATTATTTTAAAATATAATTTTGCTGCTTGCCTGGTGGCCTCATCCGGTGCCTGACCAATGGGCAGAGTGTTGTATGTGTTGTGTGTGTGGGTGTTGTGTGTGTGCGTGTCTGTATGGGTGTTGTGTGTTTGAGTATTGTGTGGCTGCGCATTGGGTGGATGGATTCGTTGTGGATAAGTGTTGTAGGCCTGGGTGTTGTGTGACTGAGTGTTATGTGATGCAGTGTGATGTGGATGAGGATTACGGGGTTGAGTGTTGTCTGGTAGGGTGTTGTGTGCTGAAGTGTGATATGTGTGAGTGTTGTGGCCCTGGGTGTTGTATGTCTGAGTGTGGCGTGGTTGAATGTGTTGTACATGAGTGTTATGTGGGTGAGTGTTGTGTGCCTGGATGTTATGTGGATGAATGTTACGGTATTGTGTCTGGATGGAAGGATGTGGTGTTCTATTGTAGGTGTGTGGTGTTCTAAGTGGTGGATGGATCTGTGGGTGAGTAACGTGTGAATGGAGGTTATGTGCAGCATTATTGTGTGCATAGGTATTGTGTGAATGAATGTTATAGTGCTGTGTCTGAGTGGCAGGGTATGATGTTCTATTGTAGGTGTGTGGTGTTCTAAATGGTGGGTGACTCTGTAAATGTAGAAGTGATGGCAAACCTAACAAAGATGGCCTAGCTACACTGTTAAAACCGCTAACTAAACTGCTGGTGTGTTCTCCTGTCTTCAAACGCACCGCCGGTCTACCTCCCCGAGGGTACATATTTAAAAATCAGAGTGGGGTAATCTGGACAGCTGTGGTGTTTGTTAAAAAGCTGCCCAGACAGGGCCCTTACCGCCTAGTTTTTGGTGTTCCCAGCTGCCAGGGCGTTGGTGGTGGGTTTCCCAGATCCGGTCCGTCTCCTCCTCTTCACCTCTCCAGGCTCAGGACACAGTGTTTAAGATTCCAATGGAAATAGTAAAATTGTTGTGTTCCTGGTGTAGGTAAAAAAGGCCCGGGCCTGTAGATGGATATTAAAAAGAGAAAAAGCAATCCTGGGAAACCTTTGCTGCAGAGAGTCTAAAAAGAGCCCTCCCCAAACTGATTTTAAAATTGTAGCTTTATTAAACTTTAAAATCAAATTATCAATAACCAAACTCAAGGAGATAAAACCAAATGTGCATAAAAAGATAAAACCCGACGTTTCGCAGTAAATTCTGCTTCATCAGGGGAGATAGGCTCCCAGGAGAACACACCAGCTTTATGAACTAGCACCCTTGGGAGAGGGGAGTGCCCCTCTCCCAAGGGTGCACCTAATTGGCCCTATCTGATTGGATGATACATTGTCCCTAAGCTATCCCTATGCTATCCCTGATTCCTAACTGGTTCTCTATGCTAACTGGTTTCTGTGATTGGTTCATTTGAATTGTGTGATGTCATGGAGAGATGGATGTGGGTAGGTCCTGGTATCTTTCCATTCATTTTATAAAGGATTGCCAGAGGTTTGTGCAGTGGTGGAAAATTTCCAGTTGTGTGTGTGTGTCATGTGCAATGCATTATGGGAGATGTGGTCTGTGAAAAGATGGGAATGTGGACCCAAACCAAATAAATACAACTGTAACTAAAAAAAACATGTATATGGGTGTGCTGTGAATATAGGGTACCTCATATAAAATGTGTTCTATAAAAGGGTGGGGATTAAAATCCAATAAAATACAAATTGTAACAATAAAACCAATTATATTATGTGTCCCTGAGAAGGTAATGTAAGTGTAAATGTAACTAAAATAACTGATATTGTATTGTAGATGGGTGCATAGTGTCCTGTAAGGTGGATCACGGAAGATGTCTTGTGTATGCTGATGGAGATATGGTAAGTATATTGTATGTTAATGTATATATATATATATGTGGGAGTCAAAATGTATTGCAGATCTTAAAAATAGGTTGTGTAATGGTGTTGTTTCATAATCATGGGCATGATGAGACAGGTCTAGAAGATTAAAATAAAATAAATATGATAAAACCTTGGGGGAAACTACACAACTAGACTGTAAAGCTTAAAATTGTACAGTCATCTAGTTTCTCTTTTTTCCTTTTTTAGGTGTAGGTAGATACTTCGGCCACTAGATGTCACCATTTTGCCCAACCCTAATGTGTATCTGTGCATGTGGTGTATGTGGTAGTATGTGTGATGTTCCTTATGGAGGGAAGATTAGTGAATGTCATACAGTTTGTGTAAAGTTGATGTGATGTAAGAAGTGGTGCTGTGTGTGGTGTATGAAATGTCTATGGTGTCAATCCTGTATGAGTGTCAGTGTGTACAATGTGTGTGGTGTTAGTCTAGTGTGAAATTATGAAGTCTGGTGATGATTCAATGTGTAGTCGGCTGTCCCGGTTAACAGTGTTCAGCCTGCTGGTTTCT
The DNA here is from genome assembly GCF_038355195.1 of Osmerus mordax. Taxonomy (NCBI): domain Eukaryota; kingdom Metazoa; phylum Chordata; class Actinopteri; order Osmeriformes; family Osmeridae; genus Osmerus; species Osmerus mordax. Next base: position 106,564 of record NC_090060.1, on the reverse strand, counting down.
CTTTTTGTGTTAGTTAAGTGTAAGTGTAGTGTTCTTGTATATGATGAGTGTACTGTATATATTGCTGATATGATAGAAGGGTGTGTCTGGTGTGTACAAATGTAGGTATGTGAGTGCCAGTGTGTTGGTGTTAGGGTCATAGTGTTGTATGAGGTATGTAGAGTATTCTATCCTGTCTCACTTATGTGGTGCCTTATGTCTGTGGTGTGTCTGCGTGCTGCTGAATGGAAAAGGCTCACACTGTGGGGTTGAAAGGTCACATATACACAACAATTTCAAAAGCACACAGTCTAACAACACAACACAACCATCATAATGCTTTTCTCTTGGCTGTTGGGGATCCTAGGGGTTTATTGCTGTTGTAATGAAAATTGTATCTAAGGCACAGGTGGGCCACCCCGGGGCCTTAACTGTAGTTGTTGTGGTTGTTGTTTTGCTCTCGGTGGATCCCAACATGGTGGCCAGCGGACAGCGGGTACTTCTTGTGTATTGTGGTGAGAGGTGAGTGTAAAATACAGAACTAAGGCTAAACAACAGAAATAATGGCTCTGGCAGGGTTAGGTTTGGGTTAGGGTGGGGTTAAAAAGAAAAACTGGAGGGTCTTAAAGAGCGCGGGCCTATCATTTCTGTGTTTAAAAAAAATATACATAACAAAGGAGGGGAAGGAAAACAGAAATACAAAAAAAGGTGTTGTGAAATAATGTGTGTGTTTTCTTTTACAGGTGCTGTGTGGTGGTGGCTGAGTGGATGGTGCTGAGGAGTGGAGGACCAAGGTAGGTGTTGTTGAATTTGTTCTTTAGTGTGTAGATCTATGTGCCAGTATGTAAGTGTGTGCGTGTGTATGAATATATAGTCAGGTAAGTTATGTGTGTGTATATTACTTTAGGTCATGTATGCGTAAGAATATGTATGAGTGTGTACATGTATATGTTCCAAAGTGTTGTGAAGTAATGTGTTTGTTCTTTTGCAGATGCTGTGTGACGGTGGATGGTGCTGATCAAGGTAAGTGTTGTTGAAGGTGTAATATATTTATTGAGTGAAGCAGGTCTTGTATGAGATGAAGAGTGTTATGTTTTTTCATTCAGTCCCAGGGGTGTAATTGTGTTTAACTGTGTGATCCATTTTCTTTCGGCGTGTTTCCGCTGTCCACTGGACCACCCGGACCCCGACTCCACACCAGATATGATGAGGTGAGTGACGGGGTGCTCCTGGAAGTGTGTGACGAGTGTTGTTTGTAGGTGTGCCCGTGAGATGTTGTATAGGTGTTGTTTGAGCCTAGTGTCTATTGATGAACCGGTTTCTCCTATGTAGTGTTTGTGACAGAGGGTGCAGGTGATGATGTATACTGCATTGGAGGTTTGTAAGGTGAGGTTGTCCGGGACTGGAGCTGATGTGTGACTGTGAGGGTTTGTAATGAATTTTCTGTATTTATAATGAAGTGTATGAGGTTTGGCTGCTGGAGAGGGCATGGTGCTGAATTTGGTGTGTATGAGTATGTCCTTTAAGCTTTTATTTTTTCTGTATGCTGAAATGATCCTGTAGGGTTTTAGTGCGGGGTATGTGCGTTGAGCCGTGGTGAAGTTGTGTTTGAATGCATGTTGTAGGGGTCGAGTTTTATGTGAAAAAGTGGTGACTAGGGGAATGATAATCAACGGGTCCGTGACGGTGTCTGAGGTGAACGGTGTGCCGGTGTTGGTTGTGGGTGGTGGGGACGGGGGGGTGAAAACAGAATCCTGAGTGTTGTTACAATCAGGATCGGGAAGAATGGTGGGGTTAAAGGGAGGGTCAACATTCCGTGGGGAACTAGGGAGGGTATTAAAGGTAGGGTGGGGATGGGAAGGCAGGGTGGAATTAAAGGGCGGGTTGGGAAGGGTGGTGGGATTAAAGGGTGGGTCAACACCCAGTGGGGAACTAGGAAGGGGATTAAAGGAAGGGTGGGAATGGGAAGGCAGGGTGGGGTTAAAGGGCGGGTTGAAGGGACTTTTAAAGGGGGGGTTGGGTTTAGGCCTAGGGTTAAAGGGAGGGGTGGGGTTACAGGGAAGGTTGGGGTTGGGTATGGGGTCGGAGGGACTTTTAAAGGGAGGGTTGGGTTTAGGCCTAGGGTTAAAGGGAGGGGTGGGTTAGGGTTAGGGTTAGGGTTAGGGTTAGGTGTGGCAGTAATCACGAGGAAACACCCTGTGGGACCCCAACGGGACCACAGTACAGGTGAGACCCCATTTAGGCACGCGCACCTGAAACCCCACTCACTCTGTCCCCCTGAAATGAATGAATGAGCAGGAGTCTGTTTTATAGGCTCCTCCCTTTCCCCTGCCAGACCTATCGACCAATAGGAGTAGTATTAGTAACCCTCAGGGATACAGTTGTCCGAAGACTTTACTACTACCAATTGTAACATAGGATATTCTTCTTGGACGTATTGTTCCTGATGATCCCATGTCCATGTCTTGTTTTCTTCTTTCCAACCTGACCCTTTTGGCAAATAGGAGCCTATCAGTATTAACAACCCCCAGGGATGACATACTGTTGTCCGAAGACATTAACACTACCCATTGCTAAGGTCATCGAATAAAAATATCTTGTGTCCAAGTCTTCATCCAACATCTTGTGTCCCAGTCTTCTTCCAATAACCTGTGTTCAAGTCTTCATCCCACATCCTGTGTCCAAATCTTCTTCCAATATCCTGCGTTCAGAATATCCTTGTCTTGTTGTCTTCTTTCCAACCTGACCCTATTGGCAAATAGGAGCCTATCAGTATTAACAACCCCCAGGGATGACATACTGTTGTCCGAAGACATTAACACTACCCATTGCTAAGGTCATCCGAATAAAAAAATCTTGTGTCCAAGTCTTCATCCAACATCTTGGGTCCAAGTCTTCTTCCAATAACCTGTGTTCAAGTCTTCATCCAACATCCTGCGTCCAAGTCTTCTTCCAATATCCTGTGTACAAGTCTTCATCCAACATCCCGTGTCAAAGTCTTCTGTCACTGTCTGGTCTTCTTCTTTAAGACCTAACCTTTTTTGGCAAGTAGGAGCCTATCAGCATTAACATCCCTCAGGGATGACATACTGTTGTCCGAAGACATTAACACTACCCATTGCTAAGGTCATCAGAATAAAGATATCTTGTGTCCAAGTCTTCATCCAACATCTTGTGTCCAAGTCTTCTTCCAATAACCTGTGTTCAAGTCTTCATCCAACATCCTGTGTCCAAGTCTTCTTCCAACATCCTGTGTTCAAGTCTTCATCCAACATCCTGTGTCCAAGTCTTCCTCCAAAATCCCGTGTCCAAGACTTCTTCCAATATCCTGTGTACAAGTCTTCATCCAACATCCCGTGTCAAAGTCTTCTGTCACTGTCAGGTCTTCTTTAAAACCTAACCTTTTTTGGCAAGTAGGAGCCTATCAGCATTAACATCCCTCAGGGATGACATACTGTTGTCCGAAGACTTTAACACTACCCATTGCTAACATAAGTACAGCTGTCTTATCGTCTGTCAGTCAAGTAGAAGTGAGAAATAAATCCAAATGTGAATCTAAATTGTGGAAACACATCATCAGTAGTATACCTAGGATCATCGGGCGTTTCGGCCTTCGAAACACTAGACACCCTCCCCATAGGCAGGCCCACCAGGGTTGATCAAATCCCCAGTGTGTGTTTCCAGTCCAATTGGTGAATCAACATATAAATTTGGAAAAAGTCTGGTCCACAGAAAAACAGTCCATCCTAATTGCAGTCTTGAGGTGTAACTGGGGATAATAAAGAAAATACCAACGGAATACATATACATTTATTAATTAAACAGCCGCCTTGAACCAAAGCGTCTTTACAATAAAAAGTCACTTAACAATAAAACAACATGAATGTCAACAATAATACTTACCAATAAAAAGTCACTTAACAATAAAACAACATGAATGTCAACAATAATACTTACCTGTGCTAGGAGTAAAAGAGGGTTAGGGTTAGAAGAGAAAGCAAGAAGGGTTAGGTTTAAGACAAGAAAAAGAGAGACCCACCAGGGGCCTAGGGTTAGGGTTAGGATAGGGTGCAGGTGGGGTTAGGGTTGAGAGCAGGAGGGTTGGGTTTAGGTAAGAGAAGGAGAGGAAAATTAAATCAGTGACTCATACAGGGTCGACACCCACAGGGCGAATGACACTGCTGCCCACGGGGCTTGAGTCGAAATCTCCCGCCCAGCCCAAAGGAATCAATCCCAGGGGGTGGAAGGCAGAGACAGAGTAGGAAAAGCAGGGAATAGTGAAGAAGATCTGTTTGACCCGGTCCAGAATGATGTGAAGAATCCAAAATTAGGAGATCCACAGGCCATCCTAAATTGATTGTCAAGTGAAGAAATCCTGTAGAAGACTGGAATGAGGAAGTCCTGTTTACTTCAGTCCAGAGTGTTGTGAAAAATCCAAAAATAGGAGAGTAAGGCCACAGGCCATCTTACAAAAATGTAGAGTGAACAAAACCTTGTAAAATATCTTCTTGAGGCAATATAGTAAATAAGAGCGGAAATGGAAAGGGGGCAATATGAGCAAGTGGGGCCAAGGCCCCGGCAGAGTTAGGTGTGGCAGTAATCACGAGGAAACACCCTGTGGGACCCCAACGGGACCACAGTACAGGTGAGACCCCATTTAGGCACGCGCACCTGAAACCCCACTCACTCTGTCCCCCTGAAATGAATGAATGAGCAGGAGTCTGTTTTATAGGCTCCTCCCTTTCCCCTGCCAGACCTATCGACCAATAGGAGTAGTATTAGTAACCCTCAGGGATACAGTTGTCCGAAGACTTTACTACTACCAATTGTAACATAGGATATTCTTCTTGGACGTATTGTTCCTGATGATCCCATGTCCATGTCTTGTTTTCTTCTTTCCAACCTGACCCTTTTGGCAAATAGGAGCCTATCAGTATTAACAACCCCCAGGGATGACATACTGTTGTCCGAAGACATTAACACTACCCATTGCTAAGGTCATCGAATAAAAATATCTTGTGTCCAAGTCTTCATCCAACATCTTGTGTCCCAGTCTTCTTCCAATAACCTGTGTTCAAGTCTTCATCCCACATCCTGTGTCCAAATCTTCTTCCAATATCCTGCGTTCAGAATATCCTTGTCTTGTTGTCTTCTTTCCAACCTGACCCTATTGGCAAATAGGAGCCTATCAGTATTAACAACCCCCAGGGATGACATACTGTTGTCCGAAGACATTAACACTACCCATTGCTAAGGTCATCCGAATAAAGAAATCTTGTGTCCAAGTCTTCATCCAACATCTTGGGTCCAAGTCTTCTTCCAATAACCTGTGTTCAAGTCTTCATCCAACATCCTGCGTCCAAGTCTTCTTCCAATATCCTGTGTACAAGTCTTCATCCAACATCCCGTGTCAAAGTCTTCTGTCACTGTCTGGTCTTCTTCTTTAAGACCTAACCTTTTTTGGCAAGTAGGAGCCTATCAGCATTAACATCCCTCAGGGATGACATACTGTTGTCCGAAGACATTAACACTACCCATTGCTAAGGTCATCAGAATAAAGATATCTTGTGTCCAAGTCTTCATCCAACATCTTGTGTCCAAGTCTTCTTCCAATAACCTGTGTTCAAGTCTTCATCCAACATCCTGTGTCCAAGTCTTCTTCCAACATCCTGTGTTCAAGTCTTCATCCAACATCCTGTGTCCAAGTCTTCCTCCAAAATCCCGTGTCCAAGACTTCTTCCAATATCCTGTGTACAAGTCTTCATCCAACATCCCGTGTCAAAGTCTTCTGTCACTGTCAGGTCTTCTTTAAAACCTAACCTTTTTTGGCAAGTAGGAGCCTATCAGCATTAACATCCCTCAGGGATGACATACTGTTGTCCGAAGACTTTAACACTACCCATTGCTAACATAAGTACAGCTGTCTTATCGTCTGTCAGTCAAGTAGAAGTGAGAAATAAATCCAAATGTGAATCTAAATTGTGGAAACACATCATCAGTAGTATACCTAGGATCATCGGGCGTTTCGGCCTTCGAAACACTAGACACCCTCCCCATAGGCAGGCCCACCAGGGTTGATCAAATCCCCAGTGTGTGTTTCCAGTCCAATTGGTGAATCAACATATAAATTTGGAAAAAGTCTGGTCCACAGAAAAACAGTCCATCCTAATTGCAGTCTTGAGGTGTAACTGGGGATAATAAAGAAAATACCAACGGAATACATATACATTTATTAATTAAACAGCCGCCTTGAACCAAAGCGTCTTTACAATAAAAAGTCACTTAACAATAAAACAACATGAATGTCAACAATAATACTTACCAATAAAAAGTCACTTAACAATAAAACAACATGAATGTCAACAATAATACTTACCTGTGCTAGGAGTAAAAGAGGGTTAGGGTTAGAAGAGAAAGCAAGAAGGGTTAGGTTTAAGACAAGAAAAAGAGAGACCCACCAGGGGCCTAGGGTTAGGGTTAGGATAGGGTGCAGGTGGGGTTAGGGTTGAGAGCAGGAGGGTTGGGTTTAGGTAAGAGAAGGAGAGGAAAATTAAATCAGTGACTCATACAGGGTCGACACCCACAGGGCGAATGACACTGCTGCCCACGGGGCTTGAGTCGAAATCTCCCGCCCAGCCCAAAGGAATCAATCCCAGGGGGTGGAAGGCAGAGACAGAGTAGGAAAAGGGTTAGGGTTAGGGTTAGGGTTAGGTTTGGGTTAGGGTAGGGTTAAAAGAAAAACTGGGTGGTCCTAAGGAGCACGGGCCTATTATTCCTGTGTTTAAAAAAAATTGTATATAACAAAAGAAAGGAAAACAGAAATAAAAAAAACGTGTTGAGAAATAATGTGTGTTTTTTTTGCAGATGCTGTGTGACGATGGATGAGTGGATGGTGCTGATCAAGGTGAGTGTTGTTGAAGGTGTAATTTATTTATTGAGTGAAGCAGGTCTTGTATGTGATTAAGAGTGTTATGTTTTTTCATTCAGTCCCAGGGGTGTAATTGTGTTTAACTGTGTGATCCATTTTCTTTCGGCGTGTTTCCGCTGTCCACTGGACCACCCGGACCCCGACTCCACACCAGATATGATGAGGTGAGTGACGGGGTGCTCCTGGAAGTGTGTGACGAGTGTTGTTTGTAGGTGTGCCCGTGAGATGTTGTATAGGTGTTGTTTGAGCCTAGTGTCTATTGATGAACCGGTTTCTCCTATGTAGTGTTTGTGACAGAGGGTGCAGGTGATGATGTATACTGCATTGGAGGTTTGTAAGGTGAGGTTGTCCGGGACTGGAGCTGATGTGTGACTGTGAGGGTTTGTAATGAATTTTCTGTACTTATAATGAAGTGTATGAGGTTTGGCTGCTGGAGAGGGCATGGTGCTGAATTTGGTGTGTATGAGTATGTCCTTTAAGCTTTTATTTTTTCTGTATGCTGAAATGATCTTGTAGGGTTTTAGTGCGGGGTATGTGCGTTGAGCCGTGGTGAAGTTGTGTTTGAATGCATGTTGTAGGGGTCGAGTTTTATGTGAAAATGTGGTGACTAGGGGAATGATTATTAACGGGTCCGTGACGGTGTCTGAGGTGAACGGTGTGCCGGTGTTGATTGTGGGTGGTGGGGCCGGGGGGGTGAAAACAGAATCCTGAGTGTTGTTAAAATCAGGATCGGGAAGAATGGTGGGGTTAAAGGGCGGGTCAACATCCAGTGGGGAACTCGGACGGGTGTTAAAGGTAGGGTGGGAATGGGGAGGCAGGGTGGGGTTAAAGGGCGGGTTGAAGGGATTTTTAAAGGGAGGGTTGGGTTTAGGCCTAGGGTTAAAGGGAGGGGTGGGGTTACAGGGAGGGTTGGGGTTGGGTATGGGGTCGGAGGGACTTTTAAAGGGAGGGTTGGCTTTAGGCCTAGGGTTAAAGGGAGGGGTGGGGTTACAGGGAGGGTTTGGGTTGGGCGTGGGGTCCGAGGGGTTGGGGTTAGGATGAGGGACCAGGCTGGGTGTAGTTCTTGGGGTGGGCAGAGTGGGGTTAAAGGGCGGGTTGAAGGGAGTTTTAAAGGGAGGGTTGGGTTTAGGCCTCGGGTTTGAGGGGTTGTGTTTAGGGTTTGGGCCTGGACTGGGTTTAGTCCTAGGTTTCAGGGGAGGGGTGGGGTTGCAGGGAGGGTTGGGGTTGGGCGTGGGGTCCGAGGGGTTGGGGTTAGGATGAGGGACCAGGTTGGGTGTAGTTCTTGGGGCGGGCAGAGTGGGGTTAAAGGGAAGGTTGGGTTGGGGTTTAAGACGGCGGATGGAATTGAAGATGGGGTAGTGACGGAATGTTGGATGAGGTCCCGCAGCAGGGTCCCGGGAAAGTTCAGGGCTAGGAGGGGGGTTGGGGGAGGATGCAGGATACGAACCCGGTGTAGGGTAAGGGGAGGGATTCGGGGGGGATGGGGAAAGGAGGGAGAGGGACCGTGCTGCGGGTTGTGTATGTATTGATGCTTGTGTTTGGAGTGCAGGAATTGTGTGTAATGTGTGTGTCGTGTGTGTATTGGTTGTGTACGTGTCTTTGTTTGGTGTGGTGTGTGTATGTGTGGGCTGAGTGGGAGAGAGGGCTGCCAAAGTGTCGTTCTTGATTGTGCGCAGAAACCGTTTGGAATATCCCCTCTTTCTAAGTGCGTGAAATAGTGTTGAGATGGCTATGTGTAAATCTTCTTTGTGAGAAGATATTCTATGAAACCGGATTATTTGTGATTTGACTATACCTTTAAATGTGTGTTTGGGATGGTAACTATGTTTGTGTAATAGGGCGTGTGTGTCTGTAGGTTTAAAGTATACGCGTGTCTGTAATGTCTTATGTGTTGTATTTATTGGGTGAAAATATACTGTGGTGTCCAAAAAGTGAATTTGCTGTGGGTCAATTATGTATTTTACTGTTATTGACGGGTGATGTGAGTTTAGTATGTGTATGAATTCCGTGAAATGTTTGATGTCGTGTGGCCATGCTCCTATGATGTCATCTAAAAATCTGTAGTAAAATGATGGTTGTAGTGGACACTTTGACAGCGCTTCTCTCTCCCACTCAGCCATATATATGTTTGCATAAGCAGGTGCGAACTTCTTGCCCATAGCTGTTCCCGATATCTGTAGATAATGTTTATTGTTAAATAAAAAGTCATTGCTGTCTAAACTGATTTGGAGTAATTGTAGAATGTCCTGATCCGGTCTATTGGGGTCTGGGTGTTTGTGAAATAATGACTTGACGGCCTGCACACCCATTGTGGTGTTAATGTTGGTGTACAGGCTGTCAACGTCAATGGTGAAGATGTGTGTGTGGAAGGGAACAGCTATGGGCTTGAGCTTCTCTAAGAAGTGGTAGGTGTCTTTGAGGTAACTGGGGTGGCGGGTGGATAGGGGGTTGATGTAGTGGTCAATGTATTCCGATATGTTATATGATTCGCTGTTGCAATCTGAGACTATGGGTCTACCAGGAGGAACTTCAAAGGGAATGGTCCAGGTGTCCGGTTCTTTATGGATCTTGGGAAGTAAGTAAAAGAGTCTCTGTCGTGGTGTGTCTGGTCCGTATAAGTAGTCCCGTTGTTTGGCTGTAATGTACTGTCTGCTGTAGAGTGATTTGATGATAGTCCTAAGTTTAACCTGTGTCTGTGGTTGTATGCTATCCGGTATGATCTTGTAATGTCTGTTGTTGTTTAATTGCCTATTTGCTTCAAAGATGTACTGGTGGTTATCTAAAATGACTATCTTGGATCCTTTGTCCGCTGGTTTGATGACTATGTGTGTGTTGTTTTTAAGTGTTTGTAGTGATTCTCGGAGTGTGGTCGTGAGGTTGTCTGGTCTGTCCGTCTGTGTGCTGTTGTGGTCCCGTAGTGTCCTTCTGTCTGTCTTAATGAGGTGCCTGATATGATGATCCACCTGGGAGAGTTTGGGCTCCCAGGTGGAGGGATTGATAAATGGCAGGTGAATGTCATTGTCCGTGAAGTCAAAGTAGTCCAAAATCTTGAGTCGTCTGTGGTATTTGTGAATGTCCCTTTGAAGTTCCTCCTGGTCAAAAGTGGTGGGGCGGGGAACGAAGGTGAGGCCTCTCTCCAGCAGTGCTATCTGTGTTTGTGACGGATGAAATGTTTTGGACAGATTCAGTATGTTGGAGTTGGATGACAGTGGTGCGTGAGAGAGTTGAGAGGCGGAGAGAGGGGGGGCAGTAGATGTGTGTGTCGTTTGTAGGTGAGTGGCGATGTTAGAGGTGTCCGGGTTGTGGGTAGGGGTGATTATAAATTTAGTTGTGCACACCAGTGTGAGAAAATTGCTGTTGCTGTTTCCGGTGTCCAGTGAATGGTGTCCCTAGTGGTGCGGAATGAGTCCTTCGGTATTTCAAAGAGTGTGGGTAGATGTGTGCTGATGTATCCATTCATTATCTTGATGTTTTGTTTCTGTTGTGGGGTGAGAAGTGGTGAGTGGTTCATGATGGGGACATAGATGGTGGCGTTGGGGAAAGTGCTCTTGGCTTCCTTGTGCATGCTTGCTAACTGTTTTAGTGATGTCTGGTATGGGTCGTGGTCCTTGTTGTTGAGACCCACCGAGAGGACCACCACCTGTGTGTGTGGGTGTATATCTGTTTTTTCCAGAACCTTCTGGAAATGATAGAAAGTGGCCCCAGGGTAGCTGTCCACCTGTGCCATAGGGTTCTGGAAGGAGGGGATTCTATTAAGATTAGAATCCCCAATGAACAAGTGGGACTTGGTGCCCTTGATTGTCCAGTCCGCCACCTTGCGTGAGGGGCGAGCTATGTGGTAGGAGGGTTTGACTGATGTGTGTGCATGAGAGGAGGTGGTTTGGCTATGTGATGGAGGCTGGGGACTATGTGTTGTTTCTAAGGGTGTGTGTGTGGAGGCGCCAAGTCGTGGAGAGTCCCCCACAGGCCCCTTGGTAGGGTGGAAAGGGGAGGGCTCAGAGCAGGCTTTCTCCAAAGGTGATTTGCCTTTTAGGTGCCCTTTCATCATTTTAGCCTGCAATGAGGGCCTGTTTTTTGAGGGACTCTCCTGTCTGGCGCCTGGGGAAGGGAAAAAAGAGGGGGTTAACGGGTGTGCAGTGATGTTAGGGCCAGGTTTCTGAGGGATGGGGGAGGCTGATGAGGGGGAATTGCGGTGACCTACGGGGGAGGGGAAGCTTGTCTCTGTGGAGAAAGCTTCCCGTGTACGTGTTTGTGTGTTGGAGGGGGAGTAAGTGTGTTTTTTGAAATGAGATTGAGTGAGGGACTTAGTGGTTAGTGTGGGGGGAGTCCTGAGTGTGGTGGCCAGAAGGGGGATCTGAGATGTGCGTGCGCCTAAATTAAGTGTGTACTTGTATGTGTGAGTGGCTCTGGGAAGGAGTGGGAATTCTGGTGATATCTGTGTGTTGTGAAAAGAGGTGTCTGTGATGGGTTAGGGTTAGGGTTAGGGTTAGGGTTAGGGTTAGGGTTAGGTTTGGGTTAGGGTAGGGTTAAAAGAAAAACTGGATGGTCTTAAAAAGCACGGGCCTATTATTACTGTGTTGTTAAGCTAATTAAAATTGAAATGAAAAGGGGCAGGAATGCAAATGGATGTGTTGTAAAATTGTGTTTGTTTTTTTACAGGTGCTGTGTAGCGATGGATGAGTGGATGGTGTTATGGATTTGAGGATCAAGGTAAGTGTTGTTGAAATTACTTTTTAGTGTGTAAATCTATGTGTGTGCATGTAAGTATGTATGAGTGTATTTTACAGGTGCTGTGAGGCGATGAATAAGTGGATGATGCTAAAGATGAAGATCAAGGTAAGTGTTTGCAATGTTTTTTAGTGCATGGGTCTATGTGTCTGTGTGGAGCTGTATGTGAATAAATAAAAGGGTCGACTATGTGTGTGTGTTTATATTTGAGCCTCTGTGTGAGGGTGTAGATGTATGTGTTGTGTATGGATCTGACATGTGTATGTGTGTGGGCGTGTTATGTAGTCAGTACCATAAGGAAGTATACATTAACAGAATTGCCATGAAAAACCATGTATACACTTTATTTATTAAAAGAAGCTGGTCCTGTGTGGAAATAAGAATGTTATGTTTTCTCATTCAGTCCCAGGGGTGTAATTGTGTTCAACTGTATGATCCATTTTCTTTCGGCATGCTTCCGCTGTCCACTGGACCACCCGGACCCCGACTCCACACCAGATATGATGAGGTGAGTGACGGGGTGCTCCTGGAAGTGTGTGACCAGTGTTGTTTGTAGGTGTGCCCGTGAGATGTTGTTCAGATGTTGTTTCAACCTAGTGTCTATTGAAGCTCCGGTTTCTCCTACGTAGTGTTTATGGCAGAGGGTGCAGGTGATGATGTAAACCACATTGGAGGTTTGTAGGGTGAAGCTGTCCGGGATTGGAGCCGACGTGTGGTTATGGGGGTTTGTAATGAATTTCCTGTTCTTGTAGTGCAATGTGTGAGGTTTGGTTATTGGAGGGGGCATATTGCTGAATTTGGTATGTATAAGAATATCCTTAAGGCTTTTATTTTTTCTATATGCTGAGATGATCCTATATGGTTTAAGCGGAGGATATGTGTGTTGAGCTGTGGTGAAGTTGTGTTTGAATGCATGTTGCAGTGGGCGTGTTCTATGTGAGAATGTCGTAACTAATGGGATTATGATTTTAGGTGGACCTAGGTCTGTGCCGGTTGTGTGTGGGGTGGCCGGGGAGGTGGGAGGAAAGGTAGGGTTAAAGGGGGGGTGTGATTCCGGGATGGGGTTAAAGGGCGGGTCCGCGTAGATGTTAAAGGGGGAGTTAGGGTTAGGCGTGGGGTCGGGAAGGTTGGGATTAGGGTTAAAAGTCAGGTTGGGTCTACCCATAGAATTAAAAGGAGAGGGGGTGGGGTTGCGGGGAGGGTTGGGGTTAGGCGCAGGATCCGAGGGGTTGGGTTTAGGGTGAGGGACCAGGCTAGGTGTGGTTTTGGAAGGAGGGGAAGTGGGGTTAAGGGGAAGATTGGGTTGGGGGCTGTGAGTACGGGTGAAATTAAAGATGGGGTAATAACGGGGTGTTGGATGGGGCTCCGCAGCAGAGTCCAGGGAAGGTTCAGGATCAGGAGGGAGATTGGGGGAGGATACAGGATACGAACCCGGTGTAGGGTAAGGGAAAGGATTCGGGGGGGAGGGGGACAGGAGGGGGAGGGACTCTGCTGCAGGTTGTGTATGTACTGTTGCTTGTATTTGGAGTGTCTGAGGTGTGTGTGATGTGTGTGTGTTGGTTGTGTGTGTATCGTTGTTTGTAGTGTTGGATGTGTGTGTGGGCTGAGTGGGAGAGAGAGCTGCCAAAGTGTCATTCTTGATGGTGCGCAGAAACCTTTTGGAATATCCCCTTTGTCTGAGTGAGTGAAATAGTGTTTGAATGGCTATGTGTAAATCATCTTTGTGAGATGATATTCTATAGAATCGGATGATCTGTGATTTGACGATACCTTTAAATGTGTGTTTGGGGTGATAGCTTTGTTTGTGTAATAGAGCGTGTGTGTCTGTGGGTTTGAAATATACTCGTGTCTGAAGCGTCTTATGTGTTGCATTTATTGTGTTAAAGTAAACCGTGGTGTCTAAAAAGTGAACCTGTTGTGGATCAATGATGTGTTTCACCGTGATGGATGGATGGTGTGAGTTAAGTATGTGTATGAACTCCGTAAAGTGTTTGATGTCATGTGGCCATGCTCCTATGATATCGTCCAAAAACCTGAAGTAGAATGATGGTTGCAGTGGACACTTTGACAGTGCTTCCCTCTCCCACTCAGCCATGTAGATGTTTGCATATGCGGGGGCGAATTTCTTGCCCATAGCCGTTCCCATTGTTTGTAGATAATGTTTATTGTTAAATAAAAAATCATTATTGTCTAAACTAATTTGTAGTAACTGTAAAATATCCTGATCCGGTCTATTGTTGTCTGGGTATTTTTGAAACAAGGATTTGACAGCCTGTACACCCATTGTGGTGTTGATGTTGGTGTACAGGCTGTCGACATCGATGGTGAAAATGTGTGTATGGGAGGGAACGGCTATGGGCTTGAGCATCTCTAAAAAATGATATGTGTCCTTGAGATAACTGGGGTGAAGGGTGGATAAAGGGTTGATGTAGTGATCAATGTATTCCGATATGTTGTAGGACTCGCTGTTACAATCCGATACTATGGGTCTACCAGGAGGAACTTCAAAGGGAATGGTCCAGGTGTCCGGTTCTTTATGGATCTTGGGAAGTAAGTAAAAGAGTCTTTGTCGTGGGGTGTCCGGTCCGTATAGGTAGTCCCGTTGCTTAGCTGTAATGTAGCGTCTGTCGTAGAGTGATTTGATGATGGTCCTAAGTCTCACCTGTGTCTGTGGTTGTATGCTATCCGGTATGATTTTATAATGTCTGATGTTGTTTAACTGTCTATTTGCTTCAAAAATGTATTGGTGGTTGTCTAAGATAACTATTTTGGATCCTTTGTCCGCTGGTTTGATGACTATGTGTGGGTTGTTTTTAAGTGTTTGTAGTGATTCTCGGAGTGTGGTAGTGAGGTTGTCCTGTCTGTCCGTCTGTGTGTTGTGGTCTCTTAAAGTCCTTCTGTCCGTCTTGATGAGGGTCCTGATGTGGTGGTCCACCTGGGAGAGTTTAGGCTCCCAGGTGGAAGGATTGATGAAGGGCAGATGGTTATCGCTCTCTGTATAGTCAAAGTAGTCCAGTATTTTAAGTCGTCTGTGATATTTGTGGATGTCCCTTTGAAGCTCCTCCTGGTCAAAAGTGGTGGGGCGGGGCACAAAAGTGAGGCCTCTCTCCAGAAGTGCTACTTGTGTTGGTGATGGGTGAAATGTTTTGGACAGATTCAAAATGTTGGAACTGGATGGTAGTGGTGAGTGAGGGAGCTGGGGGGCGGGGGGAGGAGAGGGGGCCGTAGATGTGTGTGTCCTTGGTGAATGTGTGATAATGTTAACGGTGTCTGGGTTGTGAGTATGAGTAATTATAAATTTAATTGTGAGCACCAGTGTGAAAATATTGCTGCTGCTGTTTCTGGTGTCCAGTGAATGTTGTCCCTATTAGTGCGGAATGAATCATGCGGTATTTCATACAGTGTGGGTAAGTGTGTGCTGATGTAACTATTTATGGTCCTGATGTTTTGTTTTTGTTGTGGAGTGAGAAATGGTGAGTGACTTATGATGGGGACGTAGATGGTGGCGTTGGGAAAGGTGCTCTTCGCTTCTCTGTGCATACTGGCTAGTTGTTTAAGTGATGTCTGGTATGGGTCGAGATCCTTATTGTTGAGACCCACCGAGAGGACCACCACCTCTGTATGTGGGTGTACCTGGGTTTTTTCCAAGACCCTTTGGAAGTGGTTGAAGGTGGCCCCGGGGTAGCTATCCACCTGTGCCCTAGGGTTCTGGAAGGGGGGGATCCTATTTAAATTGGAATCCCCAATGAATAGGTGGGACTTGAGGCCTTTGATGTTCCAGTCCGCCACCTTGCGTGCGGGCCGGGCCATGTGGTAAGATGGTGTAACTAGTGTGTGGGTGTATTGGGGGGTGGTTTGGTCTTGTGACGGGAAAAGAGAAGTACGTGTTGGCTGTAGGGATGTGCGTGTTGCGGCGCCGAGTTTCGGAGAGTCCCCTACAGGCCCCTTGGTGGGGTGGAAAGGGGAGGGCTCAGAGCAGGCTTTAGCCAAAGGTGATTTGCCTTTTGGGTGCCCTTTCATCATGGTAGCCTGCAATGAGGGCCTGTTTTTTGGGGGACTCTCCTGTTCGGCGCCTGGGGAAGGGAGGAAGAAAGAAGGAGTTAAGGGGTGTTTGGTGATGTTTGGGACTGGATGCTGACGGGTGGGGGAGGCTGATGCGGGGGAGTATCGGTGACCTACAGGGGAGGGGAAGCTTATCTCTGCGGAGAAAGCTCCCCGTGCATGTGTCTGTACGTTAGAAGGGGAGAAGGTGTGTTTCTTGAAGTGGGACTGAGTGAGGGACTTAGTGGCTAATGTAGGGGGAGTCCTGCGTGCGGTGGCCAGGAGGGGGATCTGCGATGTACGTGCTCCTAAGTTAAGTGTGTATTTGTATGCATGAGGGGGTCTAGGAAGAAGTGGGATTTCTGGGGATGTCCGTGTGTTGTGAGATAAAATGTCAGCGTTGTGTTGTTCTGTAAGTGTTTCTATGTGTGTGTTAATTATCTCTTTTGTAGGTGTGTTCGTGACTGCCTGATGTGACCGTGGGGCTGGCAAGGTGGCGGACTGGACGATCGGCGGAGGTAAGTGCTGTGTCGTGGTCTGATGTGCTGGTGAAGCCGATGCTGTGCATTCTATGGGTGAAAGTTGTGTGTGTGAGTGTGCTGTAGTGTTGTTGGTTGTGCGTGTGGTAGGTAGCTGTGGAGATTGTAAGTGTTGTGTAGTGTTGTCGGGTGTGTGTTGTGTAGTGCTGGTGTCTGTGTGTGGTGTGTGTGTTGTGGTGTTGTTAGCTATGTGTGTTGTAATTTGTTGTGGAGAGACTAATTGTAGTGCATGTGGTGTGTGTTGTGTAGTGTTGTTGGTTGTGGGTGATGTATGAGGTCTAGTGTTGTTAGTTGTGTGTGGTGTGTCTTGTGTAGTGTTGTTGAATGCATGTGGTGTACTTGTGTGTTGTGCAGTGTTGTTGACTGTACGTGGTGTGTGTTGTGTAATGCTGTTGGCTGTATGTGATGTTGGAGGTGTAGTGTTGTCTGCTATGTGTGTTGTCATTTGCTGTTGAGCGAATGACTGTAGTGTATGTGGTGTGTGTTGTGTAGTGTTGTTGGCCCTAGGTGATGTGTGTGGTGGTGAGGTGTTATTGGCTATGTGTATTGTAGCTTGCTGTGCAATAGGTGATGGAGGTGCAGGTGCCTGTGATGTAATCGTGTGTATGGAAGTGTTGGATGGCTGTTGACTAAGTGTCTGTGGTTTAAGCATGTCTGCATATGTCCTGCGTGGCTGTTGAGTGGGTGTGTGTGATGTAGGGATGGCTGTGTGTGTAGTAGTGGTAGTAGTGGTAGTAGTGTGTGGCTGCTGTGTGGGTGGACCTGTTGTGAGAGTAACCCTATGTGTAGTGACTGGCTGCAGGATGGGTGATTGTGGTGTTTGAATGGTCCTGTGAGCCTGTTCGTGTTGTGTGGCTGAGGGGAGCTGTAAAAGTGTCTCTACTGTTGTGATGGTTGTGTCTGTAAGTCTGTGTGTGTATCTTTTCTGTGCCCAGCCCATGGCTATGTGTAGTGCAGTGGTGTTTAAGGTGGGTGCTGTCGGGATGAGTGTTTGGATGGTCTTATTGTAATGTGTCTGTAGAATGTCCAGGTTATTGTTCATCCATGATGTGGTGTTTTGTGCTACTAACTGTGTGGTGTGTTCTGTAGGTGAAGAGGGTCTGATAAAAGAAGTGAGTTTCCCCACCTGCCTCATCATGCCTCTTGGGTGAGTCTTACTTAAAATGGCTGTGTTCATGATTTCGCCATGGTGGACCGCCTGTATGATCTTAAAATACAGTTTTGCCGCCTGTCTGGTGGCCTCATCTGGTGCCTGACCAGTGGCTCCAGCGTGGTATGTGCTATGTGTCTGCGTGTTGTGTGTGTTTGCATGAGTGTTGTGTGTCTGAGTGTTATGCCTCTGAATGTTGTGTGTGTCTGTATGAGAGTTGTGTGCTTGAGTGTTATGTCTCTGAGTGTGATGTGTGTCTACATGAGTGTTGTGTGCCTGAGTGTTATGCCTCTGAGTGTTGTGTTGGTCTACATAAGTGTTATGTGTTTGAGTGTTGTGTGGCTGCACCCTAGGTGGAGGAATGTATCGTGGGTGAGTGTTGTGGGCCTGTGTGTTGTAGGGATGAGTGTTGTGTGTGTGAGTGTTGTGGCCTTGTGTGTTGTATGTCTGAGCTTGGCGAGCTTGAGTGTACTGCAATTGAGTGTTGCGTGGGTGTATGTTATGTGTCTGGGCGTTGTATGGATGAATGTGGTAATCATGTGTTTGGGTGTGGTGTGGTTGAATGGGAGGATATGGTGTTCTGTTGTACATGTGTGATGCTCTAGATGGTGGATGAATCTGTGGGTGCATGTTGTGTGGGTGGAAGTCATGTGTGAAGCTATTATGTGTCTGGCCATTATGTGGGTGAAAGTTATGTGTAAAGTTATTGTGTGTCTGGGTGTTATATGATTGAGTATAGGTGTGTGGTGCTCTGAGTGGTGGATGGGTCTGTAGATGTAAAAGGGGTGGCCGGCCCAGTAAAGAAGGCCTGGCTACACTGCTAAAAATGCTATCTGATCTATTGGTGTGCTCTCCTGACTTGAGGCGCACAAATGGTTTACCCCTACCGTGGTGCATGTTTTAAAATCAGAATGGGTGATCTGGACAGCTGTGTGTGTTAAGAAGCTGCCCAGATCGGGCCCTTACCGCCTTTTTGTAGTTGTTGAGTTTCAGGAGGCGTAGATGGTGGATTAGGCCAGTGTTGTAGTCCTCTTCTCTCTCTCTCTCCAGGTCCAGGTCTCGTGCTTAGTTTCCAAATGGAAATTTAAAAAAAAGGGTCAGTGTTCCTGGTGTAGGTAAAAAAGGCCCGGGCCTGTAGGCAGAGATTAAAAAGAGTAAAACAATCCTGGGGAATTCTTCTGGTGGCAGGGAGTCTAAAAGGGAGCCCTCCCCAAACTGATTTTAAAACTGTATTTTATTAGCTTTAAAAACAAAGTATCAAGTCCAAACTGCTTAGGGATAAAACCAAAGTGTGCATCGACAAGTTTTGTCCCGACGTTTCGCAGACTTACTGCTTCCTCAGGGGAGATAGGCTCCCAGGAGAACACACCAATATTTATGAACTAGCACCCTTGGGAGAGGGGAGTGCCCCTCTCCCAAGGGTGCCCTAATTGGCTCTACCTGATTGGATAAAATGTTATCCCCACTCTGTCCCTAACGCTATACCTTCTTCTAATTGGTTCTCTAGGTTACCTCTTTATTGTGATTGGTCCATTTAAATTATAGGGGTGAGTGCTGGTACATTTCCATTCCCTTCCTAAGAGGTTTCCAGAGGTTTATACAGAGTGGAAATTTTTAAAGGTGTGTATGTGTGTGTGTGTCTGTGTGTGTGTGTGTGTGTGTGTGTGTGTGTGTGTGTGTGTGTGTGTGTGTGTGTGTGTGTGTGTGTGTGTGTGTGTGTGTGTGTGTGGAATATGTGTCAGTGTTTGTGTGTGTGTGTGTGTGTCATCTGCAATGCATTGTGGGAGGTGTAGTCTGTAAAATGGTGGGAATATGAACCCAAACCAAAAAGATACAACTGTAACTCAAAAAACATATGTGGGTGTGTGTTGTGGATCTAGGGTGCATCCTAAAATATGTATTCCGTAAGCAAATGGTGGGGTTTTATGCCCAGACCACTCCACTACCATTTGTACTCATAAAATCACAATTATCATAAATATGTGAGTGAGACGTAAGTGTGAGTGTAGTATATATGGAATTAAAACACCTGTGTTGTATTGTATAAAAGGCCAGTGATATCATGTAAGGTGGATGGTGGAGATTATCTTATGTATAGAGATAGGGATATGTTGAATGTACTATATGTTAATGTAGATCAATGAGGGTAAAAAAATGTTGCTGCAAATCTTAAAAGGGTTGTGTATTGTATATGTTTTCTGATCATGGGCATGATGAGGCAGGTACTAAAAGATTAAAAACATGGATAAATAGTTATGAAATAGTAAAAAATGGGGAAACTGCACAACTAGACTGTAGAAAATTGCACAGTAATCTGGTTTCTCTTGTTCTAGCAGGTGCAGTTAAAAACTTTGTCCACTAGATGTCGCCATTTTTGTCCCATATTTTGCTGGTAAGTGTATTATGTATATTTTACTGCTAAATGTGTAGGTGTAGTGTAGTGTTCTTATCCATCAAGAGTGTAGTTTGTATTATGTACGACGATGTGTGTGTATGTGTGCTAGTGTGTTGGTGTTTAGTGTCATAATGCTATGAGGGATGTGTGGAGTATTCTAGTGTGTCCCTTGTGTGGTGTTGTAGGTCTGTAGTGTGTCCGTGTGCTGCTGGATGGAAGAAGCTGACACTGTGGGGTTGGAAATTCACATGCATACACACAACAGCTTCAACAGCACAAAGACCAACAAAACATCAGAACCCTCATAATGTTCATCCCATGGCTATACAGGATCCCAGGAGTTTGTTGTTGTAAGCATGTTATCTAAGGCATAGGTGGGCACCCCGGGGGCCTTCGCTGCAGTTGTTGTGGATGTTGTTTTGTTCTCGGTGGGTCCCAACATGGTGACCAGTGGACAGCGGGTCCTTCTTATGTGTTGTGGTGAGAGGTGAATGTAAATACTAAACTAAGGCTAAACAACAGAAATAATGGCTCTGGCAGGGTTAGGTTTGGGTTAGGGTAGGGTTAAAAGAAAAACTGGATGGTCTTAAAAAGCACGGGCCTATTATTGCTGTGTTGTTAAGCTAATTAAAATTGAAATGAAAAGGGGCAGGAATGCAAATGGATGTGTTGTAAAATTGTGTTTGTTTTTTTACAGGTGCTGTGTAGCGATGGATGAGTGGATGGTGTTATGGATTTGAGGATCAAGGTAAGTGTTGTTGAAATTACTTTTTAGTGTGTAAATCTATGTGTGTGCATGTAAGTATGTATGAGTGTATTTTACAGGTGCTGTGAGGCGATGAATAAGTGGATGATGCTAAAGATGAAGATCAAGGTAAGTGTTTGCAGTGTTTTTTAGTGCATGGGTCTATGTGTCTGTGTGGAGCTGTATGTGAATAAATAAAAGGGTCGACTATGTGTGTGTGTTTATATTTGAGCCTCTGTGTGAGGGTGTAGATGTATGTGTTGTGTATGGATCTGACATGTGTATGTGTGTGGGCGTGTTATGTAGTCAGTACCATAAGGAAGTATACATTAACAGAATTGCCATGAAAAACCATGTATACACTTTATTTATTAAAAGAAGCTGGTCCTGTGTGGAAATAAGAATGTTATGTTTTCTCATTCAGTCCCAGGGGTGTAATTGTGTTCAACTGTGTGATCCATTTTCTTTCGGCATGCTTCCGCTGTCCACTGGACCACCCGGACCCCGACTCCACACCAGATATGATGAGGTGAGTGACGGGGTGCTCCTGGAAGTGTGTGACCAGTGTTGTTTGTAGGTGTGCCCGTGAGATGTTGTTCAGATGTTGTTTCAACCTAGTGTCTATTGAAGCTCCGGTTTCTCCTACGTAGTGTTTATGGCAGAGGGTGCAGGTGATGATGTAAACCACATTGGAGGTTTGTAGGGTGAAGCTGTCCGGGATTGGAGCCGACGTGTGGTTATGGGGGTTTGTAATGAATTTCCTGTTCTTGTAGTGCAGTGTGTGAGGTTTGGTTATTGGAGGGGGCATATTGCTGAATTTGGTATGTATAAGAATATCCTTAAGGCTTTTATTTTTTCTATATGCTGAGATGATCCTATATGGTTTAAGCGGAGGATATGTGTGTTGAGCTGTGGTGAAGTTGTGTTTGAATGCATGTTGCAGTGGGCGTGTTCTATGTGAGAATGTCGTAACTAATGGGATTATGATTTTAGGTGGACCTAGGTCTGTGCCGGTTGTGTGTGGGGTGGCCGGGGAGGTGGGAGGAAAGGTAGGGTTAAAGGGGGGGTGTGATTCCGGGATGGGGTTAAAGGGCGGGTCCGCGTAGATGTTAAAGGGGGAGTTAGGGTTAGGCGTGGGGTCGGGAAGGTTGGGCTTAGGGTTAAAAGTCAGGTTGGGTCTACCCATAGAATTAAAAGGAGAGGGGGTGGGGTTGCGGGGAGGGTTGGGGTTAGGCGCAGGATCCGAGGGGTTGGGTTTAGGGTGAGGGACCAGGCTAGGTGTGGTTTTGGAAGGAGGGGAAGTGGGGTTAAGGGGAAGATTGGGTTGGGGGCTGTGAGTACGGGTGAAATTAAAGATGGGGTAATAACGGGGTGTTGGATGGGGCTCCGCAGCAGAGTCCAGGGAAGGTTCAGGATCAGGAGGGAGATTGGGGGAGGATACAGGATACGAACCCGGTGTAGGGTAAGGGAAAGGATTCGGGGGGGAGGGGGACAGGAGGGGGAGGGACTCTGCTGCAGGTTGTGTATGTACTGTTGCTTGTATTTGGAGTGTCTGAGGTGTGTGTGATGTGTGTGTGTTGGTTGTGTGTGTATCGTTGTTTGTAGTGTTGGATGTGTGTGTGGGCTGAGTGGGAGAGAGAGCTGCCAAAGTGTCATTCTTGATGGTGCGCAGAAACCTTTTGGAATATCCCCTTTGTCTGAGTGAGTGAAATAGTGTTTGAATGGCTATGTGTAAATCATCTTTGTGAGATGATATTCTATAGAATCGGATGATCTGTGATTTGACGATACCTTTAAATGTGTGTTTGGGGTGATAGCT
Organism: Osmerus mordax; assembly: GCF_038355195.1. Taxonomy (NCBI): domain Eukaryota; kingdom Metazoa; phylum Chordata; class Actinopteri; order Osmeriformes; family Osmeridae; genus Osmerus; species Osmerus mordax. The sequence continues at coordinate 84,240 of NC_090060.1, read as the reverse complement.
TTGTTTGTGTAATAGAGCGTGTGTGTCTGTGGGTTTGAAATATACTCGTGTCTGAAGCGTCTTATGTGTTGCATTTATTGTGTTAAAGTAAACCGTGGTGTCTAAAAAGTGAACCTGTTGTGGATCAATGATGTGTTTCACCGTGATGGATGGATGGTGTGAGTTAAGTATGTGTATGAACTCCGTAAAGTGTTTGATGTCATGTGGCCATGCTCCTATGATATCGTCCAAAAACCTGAAGTAGAATGATGGTTGCAGTGGACACTTTGACAGTGCTTCCCTCTCCCACTCAGCCATGTAGATGTTTGCATATGCGGGGGCGAATTTCTTGCCCATAGCCGTTCCCATTGTTTGTAGATAATGTTTATTGTTAAATAAAAAATCATTATTGTCTAAACTAATTTGTAGTAACTGTAAAATATCCTGATCCGGTCTATTGTTGTCTGGGTATTTTTGAAACAAGGATTTGACAGCCTGTACACCCATTGTGGTGTTGATGTTGGTGTACAGGCTGTCGACATCGATGGTGAAAATGTGTGTATGGGAGGGAACGGCTATGGGCTTGAGCATCTCTAAAAAATGATATGTGTCCTTGAGATAACTGGGGTGAAGGGTGGATAAAGGGTTGATGTAGTGATCAATGTATTCCGATATGTTGTAGGACTCGCTGTTACAATCCGATACTATGGGTCTACCAGGAGGAACTTCAAAGGGAATGGTCCAGGTGTCCGGTTCTTTATGGATCTTGGGAAGTAAGTAAAAGAGTCTTTGTCGTGGGGTGTCCGGTCCGTATAGGTAGTCCCGTTGCTTAGCTGTAATGTAGCGTCTGTCGTAGAGTGATTTGATGATGGTCCTAAGTCTCACCTGTGTCTGTGGTTGTATGCTATCCGGTATGATTTTATAATGTCTGATGTTGTTTAACTGTCTATTTGCTTCAAAAATGTATTGGTGGTTGTCTAAGATAACTATTTTGGATCCTTTGTCCGCTGGTTTGATGACTATGTGTGGGTTGTTTTTAAGTGTTTGTAGTGATTCTCGGAGTGTGGTAGTGAGGTTGTCCTGTCTGTCCGTCTGTGTGTTGTGGTCTCTTAAAGTCCTTCTGTCCGTCTTGATGAGGGTCCTGATGTGGTGGTCCACCTGGGAGAGTTTAGGCTCCCAGGTGGAAGGATTGATGAAGGGCAGATGGTTATCGCTCTCTGTATAGTCAAAGTAGTCCAGTATTTTAAGTCGTCTGTGATATTTGTGGATGTCCCTTTGAAGCTCCTCCTGGTCAAAAGTGGTGGGGCGGGGCACAAAAGTGAGGCCTCTCTCCAGAAGTGCTACTTGTGTTGGTGATGGGTGAAATGTTTTGGACAGATTCAAAATGTTGGAACTGGATGGTAGTGGTGAGTGAGGGAGCTGGGGGGCGGGGGGAGGAGAGGGGGCCGTAGATGTGTGTGTCCTTGGTGAATGTGTGATAATGTTAACGGTGTCTGGGTTGTGAGTATGAGTAATTATAAATTTAATTGTGAGCACCAGTGTGAAAATATTGCTGCTGCTGTTTCTGGTGTCCAGTGAATGTTGTCCCTATTAGTGCGGAATGAATCATGCGGTATTTCATACAGTGTGGGTAAGTGTGTGCTGATGTAACTATTTATGGTCCTGATGTTTTGTTTTTGTTGTGGAGTGAGAAATGGTGAGTGACTTATGATGGGGACGTAGATGGTGGCGTTGGGAAAGGTGCTCTTCGCTTCTCTGTGCATACTGGCTAGTTGTTTAAGTGATGTCTGGTATGGGTCGAGATCCTTATTGTTGAGACCCACCGAGAGGACCACCACCTCTGTATGTGGGTGTACCTGGGTTTTTTCCAAGACCCTTTGGAAGTGGTTGAAGGTGGCCCCGGGGTAGCTATCCACCTGTGCCCTAGGGTTCTGGAAGGGGGGGATCCTATTTAAATTGGAATCCCCAATGAATAGGTGGGACTTGAGGCCTTTGATGTTCCAGTCCGCCACCTTGCGTGCGGGCCGGGCCATGTGGTAAGATGGTGTAACTAGTGTGTGGGTGTATTGGGGGGTGGTTTGGTCTTGTGACGGGAAAAGAGAAGTACGTGTTGGCTGTAGGGATGTGCGTGTTGCGGCGCCGAGTTTCGGAGAGTCCCCTACAGGCCCCTTGGTGGGGTGGAAAGGGGAGGGCTCAGAGCAGGCTTTAGCCAAAGGTGATTTGCCTTTTGGGTGCCCTTTCATCATGGTAGCCTGCAATGAGGGCCTGTTTTTTGGGGGACTCTCCTGTTCGGCGCCTGGGGAAGGGAGGAAGAAAGAAGGAGTTAAGGGGTGTTTGGTGATGTTTGGGACTGGATGCTGACGGGTGGGGGAGGCTGATGCGGGGGAGTATCGGTGACCTACAGGGGAGGGGAAGCTTATCTCTGCGGAGAAAGCTCCCCGTGCATGTGTCTGTACGTTAGAAGGGGAGAAGGTGTGTTTCTTGAAGTGGGACTGAGTGAGGGACTTAGTGGCTAATGTAGGGGGAGTCCTGCGTGCGGTGGCCAGGAGGGGGATCTGCGATGTACGTGCTCCTAAGTTAAGTGTGTATTTGTATGCATGAGGGGGTCTAGGAAGAAGTGGGATTTCTGGGGATGTCCGTGTGTTGTGAGATAAAATGTCAGCGTTGTGTTGTTCTGTAAGTGTTTCTATGTGTGTGTTAATTATCTCTTTTGTAGGTGTGTTCGTGACTGCCTGATGTGACCGTGGGGCTGGCAAGGTGGCGGACTGGACGATCGGCGGAGGTAAGTGCTGTGTCGTGGTCTGATGTGCTGGTGAAGCCGATGCTGTGCATTCTATGGGTGAAAGTTGTGTGTGTGAGTGTGCTGTAGTGTTGTTGGTTGTGCGTGTGGTAGGTAGCTGTGGAGATTGTAAGTGTTGTGTAGTGTTGTCGGGTGTGTGTTGTGTAGTGCTGGTGTCTGTGTGTGGTGTGTGTGTTGTGGTGTTGTTAGCTATGTGTGTTGTAATTTGTTGTGGAGAGACTAATTGTAGTGCATGTGGTGTGTGTTGTGTAGTGTTGTTGGTTGTGGGTGATGTATGAGGTCTAGTGTTGTTAGTTGTGTGTGGTGTGTCTTGTGTAGTGTTGTTGAATGCATGTGGTGTACTTGTGTGTTGTGCAGTGTTGTTGACTGTACGTGGTGTGTGTTGTGTAATGCTGTTGGCTGTATGTGATGTTGGAGGTGTAGTGTTGTCTGCTATGTGTGTTGTCATTTGCTGTTGAGCGAATGACTGTAGTGTATGTGGTGTGTGTTGTGTAGTGTTGTTGGCCCTAGGTGATGTGTGTGGTGGTGAGGTGTTATTGGCTATGTGTATTGTAGCTTGCTGTGCAATAGGTGATGGAGGTGCAGGTGCCTGTGATGTAATCGTGTGTATGGAAGTGTTGGATGGCTGTTGACTAAGTGTCTGTGGTTTAAGCATGTCTGCATATGTCCTGCGTGGCTGTTGAGTGGGTGTGTGTGATGTAGGGATGGCTGTGTGTGTAGTAGTGGTAGTAGTGGTAGTAGTGTGTGGCTGCTGTGTGGGTGGACCTGTTGTGAGAGTAACCCTATGTGTAGTGACTGGCTGCAGGATGGGTGATTGTGGTGTTTGAATGGTCCTGTGAGCCTGTTCGTGTTGTGTGGCTGAGGGGAGCTGTAAAAGTGTCTCTACTGTTGTGATGGTTGTGTCTGTAAGTCTGTGTGTGTATCTTTTCTGTGCCCAGCCCATGGCTATGTGTAGTGCAGTGGTGTTTAAGGTGGGTGCTGTCGGGATGAGTGTTTGGATGGTCTTATTGTAATGTGTCTGTAGAATGTCCAGGTTATTGTTCATCCATGATGTGGTGTTTTGTGCTACTAACTGTGTGGTGTGTTCTGTAGGTGAAGAGGGTCTGATAAAAGAAGTGAGTTTCCCCACCTGCCTCATCATGCCTCTTGGGTGAGTCTTACTTAAAATGGCTGTGTTCATGATTTCGCCATGGTGGACCGCCTGTATGATCTTAAAATACAGTTTTGCCGCCTGTCTGGTGGCCTCATCTGGTGCCTGACCAGTGGCTCCAGCGTGGTATGTGCTATGTGTCTGCGTGTTGTGTGTGTTTGCATGAGTGTTGTGTGTCTGAGTGTTATGCCTCTGAATGTTGTGTGTGTCTGTATGAGAGTTGTGTGCTTGAGTGTTATGTCTCTGAGTGTGATGTGTGTCTACATGAGTGTTGTGTGCCTGAGTGTTATGCCTCTGAGTGTTGTGTTGGTCTACATAAGTGTTATGTGTTTGAGTGTTGTGTGGCTGCACCCTAGGTGGAGGAATGTATCGTGGGTGAGTGTTGTGGGCCTGTGTGTTGTAGGGATGAGTGTTGTGTGTGTGAGTGTTGTGGCCTTGTGTGTTGTATGTCTGAGCTTGGCGAGCTTGAGTGTACTGCAATTGAGTGTTGCGTGGGTGTATGTTATGTGTCTGGGCGTTGTATGGATGAATGTGGTAATCATGTGTTTGGGTGTGGTGTGGTTGAATGGGAGGATATGGTGTTCTGTTGTACATGTGTGATGCTCTAGATGGTGGATGAATCTGTGGGTGCATGTTGTGTGGGTGGAAGTCATGTGTGAAGCTATTATGTGTCTGGCCATTATGTGGGTGAAAGTTATGTGTAAAGTTATTGTGTGTCTGGGTGTTATATGATTGAGTATAGGTGTGTGGTGCTCTGAGTGGTGGATGGGTCTGTAGATGTAAAAGGGGTGGCCGGCCCAGTAAAGAAGGCCTGGCTACACTGCTAAAAATGCTATCTGATCTATTGGTGTGCTCTCCTGACTTGAGGCGCACAAATGGTTTACCCCTACCGTGGTGCATGTTTTAAAATCAGAATGGGTGATCTGGACAGCTGTGTGTGTTAAGAAGCTGCCCAGATCGGGCCCTTACCGCCTTTTTGTAGTTGTTGAGTTTCAGGAGGCGTAGATGGTGGATTAGGCCAGTGTTGTAGTCCTCTTCTCTCTCTCTCTCCAGGTCCAGGTCTCGTGCTTAGTTTCCAAATGGAAATTTAAAAAAAAGGGTCAGTGTTCCTGGTGTAGGTAAAAAAGGCCCGGGCCTGTAGGCAGAGATTAAAAAGAGTAAAACAATCCTGGGGAATTCTTCTGGTGGCAGGGAGTCTAAAAGGGAGCCCTCCCCAAACTGATTTTAAAACTGTATTTTATTAGCTTTAAAAACAAAGTATCAAGTCCAAACTGCTTAGGGATAAAACCAAAGTGTGCATCGACAAGTTTTGTCCCGACGTTTCGCAGACTTACTGCTTCCTCAGGGGAGATAGGCTCCCAGGAGAACACACCAATATTTATGAACTAGCACCCTTGGGAGAGGGGAGTGCCCCTCTCCCAAGGGTGCCCTAATTGGCTCTACCTGATTGGATAAAATGTTATCCCCACTCTGTCCCTAACGCTATACCTTCTTCTAATTGGTTCTCTAGGTTACCTCTTTATTGTGATTGGTCCATTTAAATTATAGGGGTGAGTGCTGGTACATTTCCATTCCCTTCCTAAGAGGTTTCCAGAGGTTTATACAGAGTGGAAATTTTTAAAGGTGTGTATGTGTGTGTGTGTCTGTGTGTGTGTGTGTGTGTGTGTGTGTGTGTGTGTGTGTGTGTGTGTGTGTGTGTGTGTGTGTGTGTGTGTGTGTGTGTGGAATATGTGTCAGTGTTTGTGTGTGTGTGTGTGTGTCATCTGCAATGCATTGTGGGAGGTGTAGTCTGTAAAATGGTGGGAATATGAACCCAAACCAAAAAGATACAACTGTAACTCAAAAAACATATGTGGGTGTGTGTTGTGGATCTAGGGTGCATCCTAAAATATGTATTCCGTAAGCAAATGGTGGGGTTTTATGCCCAGACCACTCCACTACCATTTGTACTCATAAAATCACAATTATCATAAATATGTGAGTGAGACGTAAGTGTGAGTGTAGTATATATGGAATTAAAACACCTGTGTTGTATTGTATAAAAGGCCAGTGATATCATGTAAGGTGGATGGTGGAGATTATCTTATGTATAGAGATAGGGATATGTTGAATGTACTATATGTTAATGTAGATCAATGAGGGTAAAAAAATGTTGCTGCAAATCTTAAAAGGGTTGTGTATTGTATATGTTTTCTGATCATGGGCATGATGAGGCAGGTACTAAAAGATTAAAAACATGGATAAATAGTTATGAAATAGTAAAAAATGGGGAAACTGCACAACTAGACTGTAGAAAATTGCACAGTAATCTGGTTTCTCTTGTTCTAGCAGGTGCAGTTAAAAACTTTGTCCACTAGATGTCGCCATTTTTGTCCCATATTTTGCTGGTAAGTGTATTATGTATATTTTACTGCTAAATGTGTAGGTGTAGTGTAGTGTTCTTATCCATCAAGAGTGTAGTTTGTATTATGTACGACGATGTGTGTGTATGTGTGCTAGTGTGTTGGTGTTTAGTGTCATAATGCTATGAGGGATGTGTGGAGTATTCTAGTGTGTCCCTTGTGTGGTGTTGTAGGTCTGTAGTGTGTCCGTGTGCTGCTGGATGGAAGAAGCTGACACTGTGGGGTTGGAAATTCACATGCATACACACAACAGCTTCAACAGCACAAAGACCAACAAAACATCAGAACCCTCATAATGTTCATCCCATGGCTATACAGGATCCCAGGAGTTTGTTGTTGTAAGCATGTTATCTAAGGCATAGGTGGGCACCCCGGGGGCCTTCGCTGCAGTTGTTGTGGATGTTGTTTTGTTCTCGGTGGGTCCCAACATGGTGACCAGTGGACAGCGGGTCCTTCTTATGTGTTGTGGTGAGAGGTGAATGTAAATACTAAACTAAGGCTAAACAACAGAAATAATGGCTCTGGCAGGGTTAGGTTTGGGTTAGGGTAGGGTTAAAAGAAAAACTGGATGGTCTTAAAAAGCACGGGCCTATTATTGCTGTGTTGTTAAGCTAATTAAAATTGAAATGAAAAGGGGCAGGAATGCAAATGGATGTGTTGTAAAATTGTGTTTGTTTTTTTACAGGTGCTGTGTAGCGATGGATGAGTGGATGGTGTTATGGATTTGAGGATCAAGGTAAGTGTTGTTGAAATTACTTTTTAGTGTGTAAATCTATGTGTGTGCATGTAAGTATGTATGAGTGTATTTTACAGGTGCTGTGAGGCGATGAATAAGTGGATGATGCTAAAGATGAAGATCAAGGTAAGTGTTTGCAGTGTTTTTTAGTGCATGGGTCTATGTGTCTGTGTGGAGCTGTATGTGAATAAATAAAAGGGTCGACTATGTGTGTGTGTTTATATTTGAGCCTCTGTGTGAGGGTGTAGATGTATGTGTTGTGTATGGATCTGACATGTGTATGTGTGTGGGCGTGTTATGTAGTCAGTACCATAAGGAAGTATACATTAACAGAATTGCCATGAAAAACCATGTATACACTTTATTTATTAAAAGAAGCTGGTCCTGTGTGGAAATAAGAATGTTATGTTTTCTCATTCAGTCCCAGGGGTGTAATTGTGTTCAACTGTGTGATCCATTTTCTTTCGGCATGCTTCCGCTGTCCACTGGACCACCCGGACCCCGACTCCACACCAGATATGATGAGGTGAGTGACGGGGTGCTCCTGGAAGTGTGTGACCAGTGTTGTTTGTAGGTGTGCCCGTGAGATGTTGTTCAGATGTTGTTTCAACCTAGTGTCTATTGAAGCTCCGGTTTCTCCTACGTAGTGTTTATGGCAGAGGGTGCAGGTGATGATGTAAACCACATTGGAGGTTTGTAGGGTGAAGCTGTCCGGGATTGGAGCCGACGTGTGGTTATGGGGGTTTGTAATGAATTTCCTGTTCTTGTAGTGCAGTGTGTGAGGTTTGGTTATTGGAGGGGGCATATTGCTGAATTTGGTATGTATAAGAATATCCTTAAGGCTTTTATTTTTTCTATATGCTGAGATGATCCTATATGGTTTAAGCGGAGGATATGTGTGTTGAGCTGTGGTGAAGTTGTGTTTGAATGCATGTTGCAGTGGGCGTGTTCTATGTGAGAATGTCGTAACTAATGGGATTATGATTTTAGGTGGACCTAGGTCTGTGCCGGTTGTGTGTGGGGTGGCCGGGGAGGTGGGAGGAAAGGTAGGGTTAAAGGGGGGGTGTGATTCCGGGATGGGGTTAAAGGGCGGGTCCGCGTAGATGTTAAAGGGGGAGTTAGGGTTAGGCGTGGGGTCGGGAAGGTTGGGCTTAGGGTTAAAAGTCAGGTTGGGTCTACCCATAGAATTAAAAGGAGAGGGGGTGGGGTTGCGGGGAGGGTTGGGGTTAGGCGCAGGATCCGAGGGGTTGGGTTTAGGGTGAGGGACCAGGCTAGGTGTGGTTTTGGAAGGAGGGGAAGTGGGGTTAAGGGGAAGATTGGGTTGGGGGCTGTGAGTACGGGTGAAATTAAAGATGGGGTAATAACGGGGTGTTGGATGGGGCTCCGCAGCAGAGTCCAGGGAAGGTTCAGGATCAGGAGGGAGATTGGGGGAGGATACAGGATACGAACCCGGTGTAGGGTAAGGGAAAGGATTCGGGGGGGAGGGGGACAGGAGGGGGAGGGACTCTGCTGCAGGTTGTGTATGTACTGTTGCTTGTATTTGGAGTGTCTGAGGTGTGTGTGATGTGTGTGTGTTGGTTGTGTGTGTATCGTTGTTTGTAGTGTTGGATGTGTGTGTGGGCTGAGTGGGAGAGAGAGCTGCCAAAGTGTCATTCTTGATGGTGCGCAGAAACCTTTTGGAATATCCCCTTTGTCTGAGTGAGTGAAATAGTGTTTGAATGGCTATGTGTAAATCATCTTTGTGAGATGATATTCTATAGAATCGGATGATCTGTGATTTGACGATACCTTTAAATGTGTGTTTGGGGTGATAGCTTTGTTTGTGTAATAGAGCGTGTGTGTCTGTGGGTTTGAAATATACTCGTGTCTGAAGCGTCTTATGTGTTGCATTTATTGTGTTAAAGTAAACCGTGGTGTCTAAAAAGTGAACCTGTTGTGGATCAATGATGTGTTTCACCGTGATGGATGGATGGTGTGAGTTAAGTATGTGTATGAACTCCGTAAAGTGTTTGATGTCATGTGGCCATGCTCCTATGATATCGTCCAAAAACCTGAAGTAGAATGATGGTTGCAGTGGACACTTTGACAGTGCTTCCCTCTCCCACTCAGCCATGTAGATGTTTGCATATGCGGGGGCGAATTTCTTGCCCATAGCCGTTCCCATTGTTTGTAGATAATGTTTATTGTTAAATAAAAAATCATTATTGTCTAAACTAATTTGTAGTAACTGTAAAATATCCTGATCCGGTCTATTGTTGTCTGGGTATTTTTGAAACAAGGATTTGACAGCCTGTACACCCATTGTGGTGTTGATGTTGGTGTACAGGCTGTCGACATCGATGGTGAAAATGTGTGTATGGGAGGGAACGGCTATGGGCTTGAGCATCTCTAAAAAATGATATGTGTCCTTGAGATAACTGGGGTGAAGGGTGGATAAAGGGTTGATGTAGTGATCAATGTATTCCGATATGTTGTAGGACTCGCTGTTACAATCCGATACTATGGGTCTACCAGGAGGAACTTCAAAGGGAATGGTCCAGGTGTCCGGTTCTTTATGGATCTTGGGAAGTAAGTAAAAGAGTCTTTGTCGTGGGGTGTCCGGTCCGTATAGGTAGTCCCGTTGCTTAGCTGTAATGTAGCGTCTGTCGTAGAGTGATTTGATGATGGTCCTAAGTCTCACCTGTGTCTGTGGTTGTATGCTATCCGGTATGATTTTATAATGTCTGATGTTGTTTAACTGTCTATTTGCTTCAAAAATGTATTGGTGGTTGTCTAAGATAACTATTTTGGATCCTTTGTCCGCTGGTTTGATGACTATGTGTGGGTTGTTTTTAAGTGTTTGTAGTGATTCTCGGAGTGTGGTAGTGAGGTTGTCCTGTCTGTCCGTCTGTGTGTTGTGGTCTCTTAAAGTCCTTCTGTCCGTCTTGATGAGGGTCCTGATGTGGTGGTCCACCTGGGAGAGTTTAGGCTCCCAGGTGGAAGGATTGATGAAGGGCAGATGGTTATCGCTCTCTGTATAGTCAAAGTAGTCCAGTATTTTAAGTCGTCTGTGATATTTGTGGATGTCCCTTTGAAGCTCCTCCTGGTCAAAAGTGGTGGGGCGGGGCACAAAAGTGAGGCCTCTCTCCAGAAGTGCTACTTGTGTTGGTGATGGGTGAAATGTTTTGGACAGATTCAAAATGTTGGAACTGGATGGTAGTGGTGAGTGAGGGAGCTGGGGGGCGGGGGGAGGAGAGGGGGCCGTAGATGTGTGTGTCCTTGGTGAATGTGTGATAATGTTAACGGTGTCTGGGTTGTGAGTATGAGTAATTATAAATTTAATTGTGAGCACCAGTGTGAAAATATTGCTGCTGCTGTTTCTGGTGTCCAGTGAATGTTGTCCCTATTAGTGCGGAATGAATCATGCGGTATTTCATACAGTGTGGGTAAGTGTGTGCTGATGTAACTATTTATGGTCCTGATGTTTTGTTTTTGTTGTGGAGTGAGAAATGGTGAGTGACTTATGATGGGGACGTAGATGGTGGCGTTGGGAAAGGTGCTCTTCGCTTCTCTGTGCATACTGGCTAGTTGTTTAAGTGATGTCTGGTATGGGTCGAGATCCTTATTGTTGAGACCCACCGAGAGGACCACCACCTCTGTATGTGGGTGTACCTGGGTTTTTTCCAAGACCCTTTGGAAGTGGTTGAAGGTGGCCCCGGGGTAGCTATCCACCTGTGCCCTAGGGTTCTGGAAGGGGGGGATCCTATTTAAATTGGAATCCCCAATGAATAGGTGGGACTTGAGGCCTTTGATGTTCCAGTCCGCCACCTTGCGTGCGGGCCGGGCCATGTGGTAAGATGGTGTAACTAGTGTGTGGGTGTATTGGGGGGTGGTTTGGTCTTGTGACGGGAAAAGAGAAGTACGTGTTGGCTGTAGGGATGTGCGTGTTGCGGCGCCGAGTTTCGGAGAGTCCCCTACAGGCCCCTTGGTGGGGTGGAAAGGGGAGGGCTCAGAGCAGGCTTTAGCCAAAGGTGATTTGCCTTTTGGGTGCCCTTTCATCATGGTAGCCTGCAATGAGGGCCTGTTTTTTGGGGGACTCTCCTGTTCGGCGCCTGGGGAAGGGAGGAAGAAAGAAGGAGTTAAGGGGTGTTTGGTGATGTTTGGGACTGGATGCTGACGGGTGGGGGAGGCTGATGCGGGGGAGTATCGGTGACCTACAGGGGAGGGGAAGCTTATCTCTGCGGAGAAAGCTCCCCGTGCATGTGTCTGTACGTTAGAAGGGGAGAAGGTGTGTTTCTTGAAGTGGGACTGAGTGAGGGACTTAGTGGCTAATGTAGGGGGAGTCCTGCGTGCGGTGGCCAGGAGGGGGATCTGCGATGTACGTGCTCCTAAGTTAAGTGTGTATTTGTATGCATGAGGGGGTCTAGGAAGAAGTGGGATTTCTGGGGATGTCCGTGTGTTGTGAGATAAAATGTCAGCGTTGTGTTGTTCTGTAAGTGTTTCTATGTGTGTGTTAATTATCTCTTTTGTAGGTGTGTTCGTGACTGCCTGATGTGACCGTGGGGCTGGCAAGGTGGCGGACTGGACGATCGGCGGAGGTAAGTGCTGTGTCGTGGTCTGATGTGCTGGTGAAGCCGATGCTGTGCATTCTATGGGTGAAAGTTGTGTGTGTGAGTGTGCTGTAGTGTTGTTGGTTGTGCGTGTGGTAGGTAGCTGTGGAGATTGTAAGTGTTGTGTAGTGTTGTCGGGTGTGTGTTGTGTAGTGCTGGTGTCTGTGTGTGGTGTGTGTGTTGTGGTGTTGTTAGCTATGTGTGTTGTAATTTGTTGTGGAGAGACTAATTGTAGTGCATGTGGTGTGTGTTGTGTAGTGTTGTTGGTTGTGGGTGATGTATGAGGTCTAGTGTTGTTAGTTGTGTGTGGTGTGTCTTGTGTAGTGTTGTTGAATGCATGTGGTGTACTTGTGTGTTGTGCAGTGTTGTTGACTGTACGTGGTGTGTGTTGTGTAATGCTGTTGGCTGTATGTGATGTTGGAGGTGTAGTGTTGTCTGCTATGTGTGTTGTCATTTGCTGTTGAGCGAAGGGTTAGGGTTAGGGTTAGGGTTAGGGTTAGGGTTTAGGGTTAGGGTTAGGGTTAGGGTTAGGGTTAGGGTTTAGGGTTAGGGTTAGGGTTAGGGTTAGGGTTAGGTTGTTATCTCTGATGCCCCCCGCGCCAAGCAGTTCAGTACTTCGACCCGCATAGGCTTAGGGGGAAATGCACTCGTATCCTAGAGCCATGTAGATCTTCCACCAGAGGGGGTAGGGGAGTAGACCCCCTCCAGGACCCCAAAGGGGTCCCAGGCCTGTAGACCCTGTTGCGCTCGCGGCCCAGGGTAAGTATAGGTCTAAGCACTAAAGAGGACGTTAGTAACCGATGGGTACATGGATGACCACCCCCGAATCCACTGACGGACGTGTGCGCACCACAGGGTCTAAGCAGGAGCGTGCTCTGAGGTCTTCTGTCCCCACAAGAGAGGTTCCCCCCGAGAGAGGTAGGTGACCTCGGGTGTCAAGGTTCACTCGTGGGTAGCAGAGGTGACCGGCCACCGTAGCACATGCTACATCCGAGTGTAGACACAGGGGGGTTCCACTCGTCCAATCCGAAGCGCGCAGCGCCGAGGCGCGTAGCGCCGAGGTGCCGCGCTGAGGTAGTCCATCTAATCTTCTTCACCCCACTGGTGATGGCAGCAGGGCCGTCTACCTCTTCCGTCGGTAGGAAGCATGAGAAGGGAGGGGTCACTCCTGTCTCCTCCCCCTGAGTCCGGTCAGGAGGAGTGACTCGTAAAGCAGCGGAGCCGGTAAAACCGTGGTCCAAGCCTGAGGCCGGCTTGAAAATCAACCGTAGCCACGGCTTGAAAATCAACCGTAGCCACGTCAGGACTGCTTTAGATGAAGTGGTGGGGTGGGCTGGACCGTAGCCTGGGCCTACGGCCGGAGGGGTCAAAGATCCCCCCGTTGCCGTGTGAGGGCCGGATGATGTGTAGTACACATCACCGAAGGAGGGAGCTGAGACAGCTCGGTCATCAGAGATGACAGAGGATCACAGGCTATGACCGAGGATCACAGGCTATGTGCGGAGGACCAAGTCCCCGACGGTCCAGCCCCCAGGATGGGCGATGATGGTCCAGTGGAGGCCAATCCGGGTCCTCTTCAAGAGATGGGGCATGAGCGTGAGTGAATGGATGCACCTGAGTGTGTGAGTGCGTGTCCTACCTTGGCCCGGTAGCTAACCTAATCTAGGGGGAGCCTGCCTGAAAAATTCAAAAGCCTATCCAGGGCCTGGTTTTGATGAGTAGAGGACATCTGCACTTGTCGTGCTGCTGGGGAGGAAAGGGGGGTTAATGGACAGGACACATGAGTGCCATGAATGCAATAAATGAGGGCGCTCTGGGGAAGAGCGCCGCAGACATACATGAGTATGTGGAAGACGGGTGTGTGTGTGTGAGAGAGAGAGAGAGAGAGAGAGAGAGAGAGAGAGAGAGCAGTTAGGGGAGAGCGGATAGAGGGAGATCAGCTAGAGAGAGAAAAGCTAGAGAGAGAACAGCTAGAGAGAGAACAGCTAGAGAGAGCACGCGTGTGTGTGGGTGTGTGAGGGAGAGAGAGAGCAAGAGAGGGGCTCTTCCGAGCAAATAAAAGGTGTAGTCAAAAACGCAGAACTCCACTCCCTGGGAGGTGCCTTCCTGCTGGCACCTACCACAACATTAAGCAGGGAATCGTGAGGTTCTAACCGGCCACGACTGCAGTTTCGCTCTCCTCAGAGCTCGTCAGGTAGCAAAGTATGAAATAAAACACGTTATGCAGGTCAAGGGCCGTCCTACGACTAAGGACTATCAAGAACTCAGGGGTGACGACAAAAAGCGTCATCCCCCCTGTGCCTTGGGCGCCCACCAGAATCGGTAATCTCAATTAAACATCTAGGGAAAAGAGGAGACAAGAGAGAGAGAGAGAGAGAGAGTATGTGTGTGTGTGTGTGTGTGTGTGTGCATAGAAGGCAACATGGATGGACCGTGTGTGACAGGTGACCAAGGAACTGTGAAAGGAGAAAGGAACACAGGTTAGGGTTAGAGTGGTGCCAGAGTGGATCTGTAAGGAAAAAAGTGTGTAAATTAGAATTAGTAGGAAGGCCAGGGAGAGCCGAAGACACCGAAACCATAGGCCCAAAAGGGAGGTGATAGTGAAACAAAGAGAGAGAACGGCCTAGGGTTGGGGTGAGGAGACTAAGGAGGAGGTAGGGGGGGAGGGGGGTGGGAGAAAAGACACCAGGGCGGGACCTATGGTTAGGTAAGAGGTAGGAGGGGTTGGGGTTAGGGTAAACAGGTCGGCAAGGAGGTAGGGGTTAAGGAAGGATGGAAACAAGGTCAGCAGGGTTAAGGTTAGAGCAGGAGAGAAAAAGCCGAAAGAAGAACCATCAGTGGATATCAGTATGGGATGTGGGTGGAAAGGAGAGACAGGCTCCACAACATGAGTGTGGAGGTGTGGTGGAGGGACTCACAGATGGCCACAGGTGAAGGAATGTAGAGAGGAGTGTCCAGTCCATGCAGGGGAGGAGTCCACGTGTAGATGGGAAGCCTGGGTGAATAGGGAGCGATGAATGGGCTGGTGTGATCATGACATGGCACAGTCAACAATGACCCGCACGCAGTCACAACACAGCCATGCTATACCACCGGAGATAGACAACTACCCCGTGGAAAAATAGCATATTGAGAATCCCACGATGTAGACTGAATCCAGGGTTGTGGCCATGCCAAGCCGCAGGGAGCACAGGCAGCATCCAGAGAGAACAGGCCCACCACTCCGAAGGTCAAAGGTCAAAAGCTCCCAGGGGTCAGAACCACACGTACGTCAGGTCCCCCAGTCACAACGGCCACCTACGGTGCAGGGTGTTTAAGGGTCACGTCCGATATTCCCCCAGCCTGGCAAAGGGTCACAAGCTGATCTTCCCCCGCGCACACACACCACCCATGCAAATCAGAGGTGCTTGGTCAAAGAACGTCACCCAGGCACCCGCAACCGGCGCAATGCACAGGTCACATCCGATATTCCCAGGCACTGCAACCAGCATAAGCAACGCCCTAGTAACGGTAGACCAAGGCTTCTGCAAGGGGCCAGAGGCCCCACAGAAGGCGCGAGCGGCAGGGGAGCAAAGTGACGCGACCGTAGAACGTGACCCCCCAGAGCCAAAGGCCAGAGACAGTCAGAGAGCAGGAACCGTCCAGCAGATGGTGCCACAGAGAGGGAGAGCGGTGCTTCACATAGGCCGTGAAGTTGGTGGAGCAGCTCAGCTTATGTAGTTTGACCCCGTGGGGACACGTCCTCCCGGGTCCAAGGAGGGACGGCGGGTAGATGAACCAGAGCTGAGATCAGCCTGGGGTTGAAGAAAAGCGCAGTGTAACACAGACGTAGGACCCGTCATGGTAGAGGTGAATCCAAATCTTCCGGGATGTGAGCAGGCTACCATTAAGCAGGTCTTCCCGATGACAGAGTGCAACTGTTTCCACACTACGCCGACCGCCACCCTGAGAGGTCCTCCCCCTGCGTACTACTACTCAGCCCATTCGTCGATACCATAGCAGACAGACACCCCCGCCCAGAACGGACGTTTGTGGAGTGAATGCGGAGGACGTCAGGGACAGTTCGTCGATTGAGGCATAGATAGGAAGAGAGGTCAGATGCGTAGTGAAACGCAGTCAATGACGGTCTATTTTGCCCATGACAGGAGGTGCTGTCTCTCTCCCAGAAGACCCGTCATCGGCTTTAGCGTGGCTCGGTGGTGTCCCGCCCCGGGGAAGGCGTGGTACCGGGGGGAGCGTGGCCTAGTTACCACCCGAGGGTCCAGAGAAGGCCGTCTGGGGGCGGGGTCAGGACACGTCCACGGCCGGTCCAGCAGACACAGGAAAGGTGGGTATGACACTCCATGATGTGACAAGACCCGCTCCGGCTGTGAGTGTAGGCCTTGTGCCGTCTCTAGAAGACGGGGAGGCCGAGAGGAGTAGAGAGGCCAGGGGTCGAAGGTCAAGTGGAGTGCCCAGCAGGTCAAGCCCCCTGTTCAGGAGGGCCTTCTTCTGTGGGGGCATGTTTATAGGTGGGGGCAAGGCTATAGCAGGGTGGCCCTTGGACCGTCAGTGCGGTGCAGAGTGTCTCTGTTCTTCAGCCCGAGAGCTTGTGTGAGGAGAGGAGCTCCCCACTGCTTCGATCGGGGCCATGCCGGTAAAGGGCATTCTGACCTACGTGTTGAGTGTAGAGGGCGTGCGAGGCCCGGTCCCCCTTGGGACTATAGCCGTATACCCCGAAGAGGCGTTTCGTTGGCCCGCCCGCTGGGTCTCCAATGTAACCGCGAGGATCTGGCAGGATGAAGCAAATGGCCGTGAGTTGTCACGTGCACTTATGAAGTTTCAACACCGTTTCCCTCGCTGAGTCTACCCCGATTGTAGGCCGGTCTCTCTCCAGAATCCCACGACGACGACCATCTTCTTGCGTCTGCATGCTAATGCGTCAGCGACAACACTCACAGTCCGTGTCTGTCCCAGGGAGGACTGCAGCGCGCGCGAGAGGGGGAAGCGTCCATCTTCCAGACTACGCTGTGTTACACGTGGGGACTGAGCGCCCGTGGAGAGAGGTGGGGCTTACGCAACAAGGAATCCGACGTTCCCCTGAGGGGTAATTCGGTGGCCCCCCAATGGGGCCTCAGCGGCATGGCCCTACATGCGCTGGCTGGGTTAGGTTGTTATCTCTGATGCCCCCCGCGCCAAGCAGTTCAGTACTTCGACCCGCATAGGCTTAGGGGGAAATGCACTCGTATCCTAGAGCCATGTAGATCTTCCACCAGAGGGGGTAGGGGAGTAGACCCCCTCCAGGACCCCAAAGGGGTCCCAGGCCTGTAGACCCTGTTGCGCTCGCGGCCCAGGGTAAGTATAGGTCTAAGCACTAAAGAGGACGTTAGTAACCGATGGGTACATGGATGACCACCCCCGAATCCACTGACGGACGTGTGCGCACCACAGGGTCTAAGCAGGAGCGTGCTCTGAGGTCTTCTGTCCCCACAAGAGAGGTTCCCCCCGAGAGAGGTAGGTGACCTCGGGTGTCAAGGTTCACTCGTGGGTAGCAGAGGTGACCGGCCACCGTAGCACATGCTACATCCGAGTGTAGACACAGGGGGGTTCCACTCGTCCAATCCGAAGCGCGCAGCGCCGAGGCGCGCAGCGCCGAGGTGCCGCGCTGAGGTAGTCCATCTAATCTTCTTCACCCCACTGGTGATGGCAGCAGGGCCGTCTACCTCTTCCGTCGGTAGGAAGCATGAGAAGGGAGGGGTCACTCCTGTCTCCTCCCCCTGAGTCCGGTCAGGAGGAGTGACTCGTAAAGCAGCGGAGCCGGTAAAACCGTGGTCCAAGCCTGAGGCCGGCTTGAAAATCAACCGTAGCCACGGCTTGAAAATCAACCGTAGCCACGTCAGGACTGCTTTAGATGAAGTGGTGGGGTGGGCTGGACCGTAGCCTGGGCCTACGGCCGGAGGGGTCAAAGATCCCCCCGTTGCCGTGTGAGGGCCGGATGATGTGTAGTACACATCACCGAAGGAGGGAGCTGAGACAGCTCGGTCATCAGAGATGACAGAGGATCACAGGCTATGACCGAGGATCACAGGCTATGTGCGGAGGACCAAGTCCCCGACGGTCCAGCCCCCAGGATGGGCGATGATGGTCCAGTGGAGGCCAATCCGGGTCCTCTTCAAGAGATGGGGCATGAGCGTGAGTGAATGGATGCACCTGAGTGTGTGAGTGCGTGTCCTACCTTGGCCCAGTAGCTAACCTAATCTAGGGGGAGCCTGCCTGAAAAATTCAAAAGCCTATCCAGGGCCTGGTTTTGATGAGTAGAGGACATCTGCACTTGTCGTGCTGCTGGGGAGGAAAGGGGGGTTAATGGACAGGACACATGAGTGCCATGAATGCAATAAATGAGGGCGCTCTGGGGAAGAGCGCCGCAGACATACATGAGTATGTGGAAGACGGGTGTGTGTGTGTGTGAGAGAGAGAGAGAGAGAGAGAGAGAGAGAGAGAGAGAGAGAGAGAGAGAGAGCAGTTAGGGGAGAGCGGATAGAGGGAGATCAGCTAGAGAGAGAAAAGCTAGAGAGAGAACAGCTAGAGAGAGAACAGCTAGAGAGAGCACGCGTGTGTGTGGGTGTGTGAGGGAGAGAGAGAGCAAGAGAGGGGCTCTTCCGAGCAAATAAAAGGTGTAGTCAAAAACGCAGAACTCCACTCCCTGGGAGGTGCCTTCCTGCTGGCACCTACCACAACATTAAGCAGGGAATCGTGAGGTTCTAACCGGCCACGACTGCAGTTTCGCTCTCCTCAGAGCTCGTCAGGTAGCAAAGTATGAAATAAAACACGTTATGCAGGTCAAGGGCCGTCCTACGACTAAGGACTATCAAGAACTCAGGGGTGACGACAAAAAGCGTCATCCCCCCTGTGCCTTGGGCGCCCACCAGAATCGGTAATCTCAATTAAACATCTAGGGAAAAGAGGAGACAAGAGAGAGAGAGAGAGAGTATGTGTGTGTGTGTGTGTGTGTGCATAGAAGGCAACATGGATGGACCGTGTGTGACAGGTGACCAAGGAACTGTGAAAGGAGAAAGGAACACAGGTTAGGGTTAGAGTGGTGCCAGAGTGGATCTGTAAGGAAAAAAGTGTGTAAATTAGAATTAGTAGGAAGGCCAGGGAGAGCCGAAGACACCGAAACCATAGGCCCAAAAGGGAGGTGATAGTGAAACAAAGAGAGAGAACGGCCTAGGGTTGGGGTGAGGAGACTAAGGAGGAGGTAGGGGGGGAGGGGGGTGGGAGAAAAGACACCAGGGCGGGACCTATGGTTAGGTAAGAGGTAGGAGGGGTTGGGGTTAGGGTAAACAGGTCGGCAAGGAGGTAGGGGTTAAGGAAGGATGGAAACAAGGTCAGCAGGGTTAAGGTTAGAGCAGGAGAGACAAAGCCGAAAGAAGAACCATCAGTGGATATCAGTATGGGATGTGGGTGGAAAGGAGAGACAGGCTCCACAACATGAGTGTGGAGGTGTGGTGGAGGGACTCACAGATGGCCACAGGTGAAGGAATGTAGAGAGGAGTGTCCAGTCCATGCAGGGGAGGAGTCCACGTGTAGATGGGAAGCCTGGGTGAATAGGGAGCGATGAATGGGCTGGTGTGATCATGACATGGCACAGTCAACAATGACCCGCACGCAGTCACAACACAGCCATGCTATACCACCGGAGATAGACAACTACCCCGTGGAAAAATAGCATATTGAGAATCCCACGATGTAGACTGAATCCAGGGTTGTGGCCATGCCAAGCCGCAGGGAGCACAGGCAGCATCCAGAGAGAACAGGCCCACCACTCCGAAGGTCAAAGGTCAAAAGCTCCCAGGGGTCAGAACCACACGTACGTCAGGTCCCCCAGTCACAACGGCCACCTACGGTGCAGGGTGTTTAAGGGTCACGTCCGATATTCCCCCAGCCTGGCAAAGGGTCACAAGCTGATCTTCCCCCGCGCACACACACCACCCATGCAAATCAGAGGTGCTTGGTCAAAGAACGTCACCCAGGCACCCGCAACCGGCGCAATGCACAGGTCACATCCGATATTCCCAGGCACTGCAACCAGCATAAGCAACGCCCTAGTAACGGTAGACCAAGGCTTCTGCAAGGGGCCAGAGGCCCCACAGAAGGCGCGAGCGGCAGGGGAGCAAAGTGACGCGACCGTAGAACGTGACCCCCCAGAGCCAAAGGCCAGAGACAGTCAGAGAGCAGGAACCGTCCAGCAGATGGTGCCACAGAGAGGGAGAGCGGTGCTTCACATAGGCCGTGAAGTTGGTGGAGCAGCTCAGCTTATGTAGTTTGACCCCGTGGGGACACGTCCTCCCGGGTCCAAGGAGGGACGGCGGGTAGATGAACCAGAGCTGAGATCAGCCTGGGGTTGAAGAAAAGCGCAGTGTAACACAGACGTAGGACCCGTCATGGTAGAGGTGAATCCAAATCTTCCGGGATGTGAGCAGGCTACCATTAAGCAGGTCTTCCCGATGACAGAGTGCAACTGTTTCCACACTACGCCGACCGCCACCCTGAGAGGTCCTCCCCCTGCGTACTACTACTCAGCCCATTCGTCGATACCATAGCAGACAGACACCCCCGCCCAGAACGGACGTTTGTGGAGTGAATGCGGAGGACGTCAGGGACAGTTCGTCGATTGAGGCATAGATAGGAAGAGAGGTCAGATGCGTAGTGAAACGCAGTCAATGACGGTCTATTTTGCCCATGACAGGAGGTGCTGTCTCTCTCCCAGAAGACCCGTCATCGGCTTTAGCGTGGCTCGGTGGTGTCCCGCCCCGGGGAAGGCGTGGTACCGGGGGGAGCGTGGCCTAGTTACCACCCGAGGGTCCAGAGAAGGCCGTCTGGGGGCGGGGTCAGGACACGTCCACGGCCGGTCCAGCAGACACAGGAAAGGTGGGTATGACACTCCATGATGTGACAAGACCCGCTCCGGCTGTGAGTGTAGGCCTTGTGCCGTCTCTAGAAGACGGGGAGGCCGAGAGGAGTAGAGAGGCCAGGGGTCGAAGGTCAAGTGGAGTGCCCAGCAGGTCAAGCCCCCTGTTCAGGAGGGCCTTCTTCTGTGGGGGCATGTTTATAGGTGGGGGCAAGGCTATAGCAGGGTGGCCCTTGGACCGTCAGTGCGGTGCAGAGTGTCTCTGTTCTTCAGCCCGAGAGCTTGTGTGAGGAGAGGAGCTCCCCACTGCTTCGATCGGGGCCATGCCGGTAAAGGGCATTCTGACCTACGTGTTGAGTGTAGAGGGCGTGCGAGGCCCGGTCCCCCTTGGGACTATAGCCGTATACCCCGAAGAGGCGTTTCGTTGGCCCGCCCGCTGGGTCTCCAATGTAACCGCGAGGATCTGGCAGGATGAAGCAAATGGCCGTGAGTTGTCACGTGCACTTATGAAGTTTCAACACCGTTTCCCTCGCTGAGTCTACCCCGATTGTAGGCCGGTCTCTCTCCAGAATCCCACGACGACGACCATCTTCTTGCGTCTGCATGCTAATGCGTCAGCGACAACACTCACAGTCCGTGTCTGTCCCAGGGAGGACTGCAGCGCGCGCGAGAGGGGGAAGCGTCCATCTTCCAGACTACGCTGTGTTACACGTGGGGACTGAGCGCCCGTGGAGAGAGGTGGGGCTTACGCAACAAGGAATCCGACGTTCCCCTGAGGGGTAATTCGGTGGCCCCCCAATGGGGCCTCAGCGGCATGGCCCTACATGCGCTGGCTGGGTTAGGTTGTTATCTCTGATGCCCCCCGCGCCAAGCAGTTCAGTACTTCGACCCGCATAGGCTTAGGGGGAAATGCACTCGTATCCTAGAGCCATGTAGATCTTCCACCAGAGGGGGTAGGGGAGTAGACCCCCTCCAGGACCCCAAAGGGGTCCCAGGCCTGTAGACCCTGTTGCGCTCGCGGCCCAGGGTAAGTATAGGTCTAAGCACTAAAGAGGACGTTAGTAACCGATGGGTACATGGATGACCACCCCCGAATCCACTGACGGACGTGTGCGCACCACAGGGTCTAAGCAGGAGCGTGCTCTGAGGTCTTCTGTCCCCACAAGAGAGGTTCCCCCCGAGAGAGGTAGGTGACCTCGGGTGTCAAGGTTCACTCGTGGGTAGCAGAGGTGACCGGCCACCGTAGCACATGCTACATCCGAGTGTAGACACAGGGGGGTTCCACTCGTCCAATCCGAAGCGCGCAGCGCCGAGGCGCGCAGCGCCGAGGTGCCGCGCTGAGGTAGTCCATCTAATCTTCTTCACCCCACTGGTGATGGCAGCAGGGCCGTCTACCTCTTCCGTCGGTAGGAAGCATGAGAAGGGAGGGGTCACTCCTGTCTCCTCCCCCTGAGTCCGGTCAGGAGGAGTGACTCGTAAAGCAGCGGAGCCGGTAAAACCGTGGTCCAAGCCTGAGGCCGGCTTGAAAATCAACCGTAGCCACGGCTTGAAAATCAACCGTAGCCACGTCAGGACTGCTTTAGATGAAGTGGTGGGGTGGGCTGGACCGTAGCCTGGGCCTACGGCCGGAGGGGTCAAAGATCCCCCCGTTGCCGTGTGAGGGCCGGATGATGTGTAGTACACATCACCGAAGGAGGGAGCTGAGACAGCTCGGTCATCAGAGATGACAGAGGATCACAGGCTATGACCGAGGATCACAGGCTATGTGCGGAGGACCAAGTCCCCGACGGTCCAGCCCCCAGGATGGGCGATGATGGTCCAGTGGAGGCCAATCCGGGTCCTCTTCAAGAGATGGGGCATGAGCGTGAGTGAATGGATGCACCTGAGTGTGTGAGTGCGTGTCCTACCTTGGCCCGGTAGCTAACCTAATCTAGGGGGAGCCTGCCTGAAAAATTCAAAAGCCTATCCAGGGCCTGGTTTTGATGAGTAGAGGACATCTGCACTTGTCGTGCTGCTGGGGAGGAAAGGGGGGTTAATGGACAGGACACATGAGTGCCATGAATGCAATAAATGAGGGCGCTCTGGGGAAGAGCGCCGCAGACATACATGAGTATGTGGAAGACGGGTGTGTGTGTGTGAGAGAGAGAGAGAGAGAGAGAGAGAGAGAGAGAGAGAGAGAGAGAGAGAGCAGTTAGGGGAGAGCGGATAGAGGGAGATCAGCTAGAGAGAGAAAAGCTAGAGAGAGAACAGCTAGAGAGAGAACAGCTAGAGAGAGCACGCGTGTGTGTGGGTGTGTGAGGGAGAGAGAGAGCAAGAGAGGGGCTCTTCCGAGCAAATAAAAGGTGTAGTCAAAAACGCAGAACTCCACTCCCTGGGAGGTGCCTTCCTGCTGGCACCTACCACAACATTAAGCAGGGAATCGTGAGGTTCTAACCGGCCACGACTGCAGTTTCGCTCTCCTCAGAGCTCGTCAGGTAGCAAAGTATGAAATAAAACACGTTATGCAGGTCAAGGGCCGTCCTACGACTAAGGACTATCAAGAACTCAGGGGTGACGACAAAAAGCGTCATCCCCCCTGTGCCTTGGGCGCCCACCAGAATCGGTAATCTCAATTAAACATCTAGGGAAAAGAGGAGACAAGAGAGAGAGAGAGAGAGAGAGTATGTGTGTGTGTGTGTGTGTGTGTGTGCATAGAAGGCAACATGGATGGACCGTGTGTGACAGGTGACCAAGGAACTGTGAAAGGAGAAAGGAACACAGGTTAGGGTTAGAGTGGTGCCAGAGTGGATCTGTAAGGAAAAAAGTGTGTAAATTAGAATTAGTAGGAAGGCCAGGGAGAGCCGAAGACACCGAAACCATAGGCCCAAAAGGGAGGTGATAGTGAAACAAAGAGAGAGAACGGCCTAGGGTTGGGGTGAGGAGACTAAGGAGGAGGTAGGGGGGGAGGGGGGTGGGAGAAAAGACACCAGGGCGGGACCTATGGTTAGGTAAGAGGTAGGAGGGGTTGGGGTTAGGGTAAACAGGTCGGCAAGGAGGTAGGGGTTAAGGAAGGATGGAAACAAGGTCAGCAGGGTTAAGGTTAGAGCAGGAGAGAAAAAGCCGAAAGAAGAACCATCAGTGGATATCAGTATGGGATGTGGGTGGAAAGGAGAGACAGGCTCCACAACATGAGTGTGGAGGTGTGGTGGAGGGACTCACAGATGGCCACAGGTGAAGGAATGTAGAGAGGAGTGTCCAGTCCATGCAGGGGAGGAGTCCACGTGTAGATGGGAAGCCTGGGTGAATAGGGAGCGATGAATGGGCTGGTGTGATCATGACATGGCACAGTCAACAATGACCCGCACGCAGTCACAACACAGCCATGCTATACCACCGGAGATAGACAACTACCCCGTGGAAAAATAGCATATTGAGAATCCCACGATGTAGACTGAATCCAGGGTTGTGGCCATGCCAAGCCGCAGGGAGCACAGGCAGCATCCAGAGAGAACAGGCCCACCACTCCGAAGGTCAAAGGTCAAAAGCTCCCAGGGGTCAGAACCACACGTACGTCAGGTCCCCCAGTCACAACGGCCACCTACGGTGCAGGGTGTTTAAGGGTCACGTCCGATATTCCCCCAGCCTGGCAAAGGGTCACAAGCTGATCTTCCCCCGCGCACACACACCACCCATGCAAATCAGAGGTGCTTGGTCAAAGAACGTCACCCAGGCACCCGCAACCGGCGCAATGCACAGGTCACATCCGATATTCCCAGGCACTGCAACCAGCATAAGCAACGCCCTAGTAACGGTAGACCAAGGCTTCTGCAAGGGGCCAGAGGCCCCACAGAAGGCGCGAGCGGCAGGGGAGCAAAGTGACGCGACCGTAGAACGTGACCCCCCAGAGCCAAAGGCCAGAGACAGTCAGAGAGCAGGAACCGTCCAGCAGATGGTGCCACAGAGAGGGAGAGCGGTGCTTCACATAGGCCGTGAAGTTGGTGGAGCAGCTCAGCTTATGTAGTTTGACCCCGTGGGGACACGTCCTCCCGGGTCCAAGGAGGGACGGCGGGTAGATGAACCAGAGCTGAGATCAGCCTGGGGTTGAAGAAAAGCGCAGTGTAACACAGACGTAGGACCCGTCATGGTAGAGGTGAATCCAAATCTTCCGGGATGTGAGCAGGCTACCATTAAGCAGGTCTTCCCGATGACAGAGTGCAACTGTTTCCACACTACGCCGACCGCCACCCTGAGAGGTCCTCCCCCTGCGTACTACTACTCAGCCCATTCGTCGATACCATAGCAGACAGACACCCCCGCCCAGAACGGACGTTTGTGGAGTGAATGCGGAGGACGTCAGGGACAGTTCGTCGATTGAGGCATAGATAGGAAGAGAGGTCAGATGCGTAGTGAAACGCAGTCAATGACGGTCTATTTTGCCCATGACAGGAGGTGCTGTCTCTCTCCCAGAAGACCCGTCATCGGCTTTAGCGTGGCTCGGTGGTGTCCCGCCCCGGGGAAGGCGTGGTACCGGGGGGAGCGTGGCCTAGTTACCACCCGAGGGTCCAGAGAAGGCCGTCTGGGGGCGGGGTCAGGACACGTCCACGGCCGGTCCAGCAGACACAGGAAAGGTGGGTATGACACTCCATGATGTGACAAGACCCGCTCCGGCTGTGAGTGTAGGCCTTGTGCCGTCTCTAGAAGACGGGGAGGCCGAGAGGAGTAGAGAGGCCAGGGGTCGAAGGTCAAGTGGAGTGCCCAGCAGGTCAAGCCCCCTGTTCAGGAGGGCCTTCTTCTGTGGGGGCATGTTTATAGGTGGGGGCAAGGCTATAGCAGGGTGGCCCTTGGACCGTCAGTGCGGTGCAGAGTGTCTCTGTTCTTCAGCCCGAGAGCTTGTGTGAGGAGAGGAGCTCCCCACTGCTTCGATCGGGGCCATGCCGGTAAAGGGCATTCTGACCTACGTGTTGAGTGTAGAGGGCGTGCGAGGCCCGGTCCCCCTTGGGACTATAGCCGTATACCCCGAAGAGGCGTTTCGTTGGCCCGCCCGCTGGGTCTCCAATGTAACCGCGAGGATCTGGCAGGATGAAGCAAATGGCCGTGAGTTGTCACGTGCACTTATGAAGTTTCAACACCGTTTCCCTCGCTGAGTCTACCCCGATTGTAGGCCGGTCTCTCTCCAGAATCCCACGACGACGACCATCTTCTTGCGTCTGCATGCTAATGCGTCAGCGACAACACTCACAGTCCGTGTCTGTCCCAGGGAGGACTGCAGCGCGCGCGAGAGGGGGAAGCGTCCATCTTCCAGACTACGCTGTGTTACACGTGGGGACTGAGCGCCCGTGGAGAGAGGTGGGGCTTACGCAACAAGGAATCCGACGTTCCCCTGAGGGGTAATTCGGTGGCCCCCCAATGGGGCCTCAGCGGCATGGCCCTACATGCGCTGGCTGGGTTAGGTTGTTATCTCTGATGCCCCCCGCGCCAAGCAGTTCAGTACTTCGACCCGCATAGGCTTAGGGGGAAATGCACTCGTATCCTAGAGCCATGTAGATCTTCCACCAGAGGGGGTAGGGGAGTAGACCCCCTCCAGGACCCCAAAGGGGTCCCAGGCCTGTAGACCCTGTTGCGCTCGCGGCCCAGGGTAAGTATAGGTCTAAGCACTAAAGAGGACGTTAGTAACCGATGGGTACATGGATGACCACCCCCGAATCCACTGACGGACGTGTGCGCACCACAGGGTCTAAGCAGGAGCGTGCTCTGAGGTCTTCTGTCCCCACAAGAGAGGTTCCCCCCGAGAGAGGTAGGTGACCTCGGGTGTCAAGGTTCACTCGTGGGTAGCAGAGGTGACCGGCCACCGTAGCACATGCTACATCCGAGTGTAGACACAGGGGGGTTCCACTCGTCCAATCCGAAGCGCGCAGCGCCGAGGCGCGTAGCGCCGAGGTGCCGCGCTGAGGTAGTCCATCTAATCTTCTTCACCCCACTGGTGATGGCAGCAGGGCCGTCTACCTCTTCCGTCGGTAGGAAGCATGAGAAGGGAGGGGTCACTCCTGTCTCCTCCCCCTGAGTCCGGTCAGGAGGAGTGACTCGTAAAGCAGCGGAGCCGGTAAAACCGTGGTCCAAGCCTGAGGCCGGCTTGAAAATCAACCGTAGCCACGGCTTGAAAATCAACCGTAGCCACGTCAGGACTGCTTTAGATGAAGTGGTGGGGTGGGCTGGACCGTAGCCTGGGCCTACGGCCGGAGGGGTCAAAGATCCCCCCGTTGCCGTGTGAGGGCCGGATGATGTGTAGTACACATCACCGAAGGAGGGAGCTGAGACAGCTCGGTCATCAGAGATGACAGAGGATCACAGGCTATGACCGAGGATCACAGGCTATGTGCGGAGGACCAAGTCCCCGACGGTCCAGCCCCCAGGATGGGCGATGATGGTCCAGTGGAGGCCAATCCGGGTCCTCTTCAAGAGATGGGGCATGAGCGTGAGTGAATGGATGCACCTGAGTGTGTGAGTGCGTGTCCTACCTTGGCCCGGTAGCTAACCTAATCTAGGGGGAGCCTGCCTGAAAAATTCAAAAGCCTATCCAGGGCCTGGTTTTGATGAGTAGAGGACATCTGCACTTGTCGTGCTGCTGGGGAGGAAAGGGGGGTTAATGGACAGGACACATGAGTGCCATGAATGCAATAAATGAGGGCGCTCTGGGGAAGAGCGCCGCAGACATACATGAGTATGTGGAAGACGGGTGTGTGTGTGTGAGAGAGAGAGAGAGAGAGAGAGAGAGAGAGAGAGAGAGAGCAGTTAGGGGAGAGCGGATAGAGGGAGATCAGCTAGAGAGAGAAAAGCTAGAGAGAGAACAGCTAGAGAGAGAACAGCTAGAGAGAGCACGCGTGTGTGTGGGTGTGTGAGGGAGAGAGAGAGCAAGAGAGGGGCTCTTCCGAGCAAATAAAAGGTGTAGTCAAAAACGCAGAACTCCACTCCCTGGGAGGTGCCTTCCTGCTGGCACCTACCACAACATTAAGCAGGGAATCGTGAGGTTCTAACCGGCCACGACTGCAGTTTCGCTCTCCTCAGAGCTCGTCAGGTAGCAAAGTATGAAATAAAACACGTTATGCAGGTCAAGGGCCGTCCTACGACTAAGGACTATCAAGAACTCAGGGGTGACGACAAAAAGCGTCATCCCCCCTGTGCCTTGGGCGCCCACCAGAATCGGTAATCTCAATTAAACATCTAGGGAAAAGAGGAGACAAGAGAGAGAGAGAGAGAGAGAGTATGTGTGTGTGTGTGTGTGTGTGTGTGCATAGAAGGCAACATGGATGGACCGTGTGTGACAGGTGACCAAGGAACTGTGAAAGGAGAAAGGAACACAGGTTAGGGTTAGAGTGGTGCCAGAGTGGATCTGTAAGGAAAAAAGTGTGTAAATTAGAATTAGTAGGAAGGCCAGGGAGAGCCGAAGACACCGAAACCATAGGCCCAAAAGGGAGGTGATAGTGAAACAAAGAGAGAGAACGGCCTAGGGTTGGGGTGAGGAGACTAAGGAGGAGGTAGGGGGGGAGGGGGGTGGGAGAAAAGACACCAGGGCGGGACCTATGGTTAGGTAAGAGGTAGGAGGGGTTGGGGTTAGGGTAAACAGGTCGGCAAGGAGGTAGGGGTTAAGGAAGGATGGAAACAAGGTCAGCAGGGTTAAGGTTAGAGCAGGAGAGAAAAAGCCGAAAGAAGAACCATCAGTGGATATCAGTATGGGATGTGGGTGGAAAGGAGAGACAGGCTCCACAACATGAGTGTGGAGGTGTGGTGGAGGGACTCACAGATGGCCACAGGTGAAGGAATGTAGAGAGGAGTGTCCAGTCCATGCAGGGGAGGAGTCCACGTGTAGATGGGAAGCCTGGGTGAATAGGGAGCGATGAATGGGCTGGTGTGATCATGACATGGCACAGTCAACAATGACCCGCACGCAGTCACAACACAGCCATGCTATACCACCGGAGATAGACAACTACCCCGTGGAAAAATAGCATATTGAGAATCCCACGATGTAGACTGAATCCAGGGTTGTGGCCATGCCAAGCCGCAGGGAGCACAGGCAGCATCCAGAGAGAACAGGCCCACCACTCCGAAGGTCAAAGGTCAAAAGCTCCCAGGGGTCAGAACCACACGTACGTCAGGTCCCCCAGTCACAACGGCCACCTACGGTGCAGGGTGTTTAAGGGTCACGTCCGATATTCCCCCAGCCTGGCAAAGGGTCACAAGCTGATCTTCCCCCGCGCACACACACCACCCATGCAAATCAGAGGTGCTTGGTCAAAGAACGTCACCCAGGCACCCGCAACCGGCGCAATGCACAGGTCACATCCGATATTCCCAGGCACTGCAACCAGCATAAGCAACGCCCTAGTAACGGTAGACCAAGGCTTCTGCAAGGGGCCAGAGGCCCCACAGAAGGCGCGAGCGGCAGGGGAGCAAAGTGACGCGACCGTAGAACGTGACCCCCCAGAGCCAAAGGCCAGAGACAGTCAGAGAGCAGGAACCGTCCAGCAGATGGTGCCACAGAGAGGGAGAGCGGTGCTTCACATAGGCCGTGAAGTTGGTGGAGCAGCTCAGCTTATGTAGTTTGACCCCGTGGGGACACGTCCTCCCGGGTCCAAGGAGGGACGGCGGGTAGATGAACCAGAGCTGAGATCAGCCTGGGGTTGAAGAAAAGCGCAGTGTAACACAGACGTAGGACCCGTCATGGTAGAGGTGAATCCAAATCTTCCGGGATGTGAGCAGGCTACCATTAAGCAGGTCTTCCCGATGACAGAGTGCAACTGTTTCCACACTACGCCGACCGCCACCCTGAGAGGTCCTCCCCCTGCGTACTACTACTCAGCCCATTCGTCGATACCATAGCAGACAGACACCCCCGCCCAGAACGGACGTTTGTGGAGTGAATGCGGAGGACGTCAGGGACAGTTCGTCGATTGAGGCATAGATAGGAAGAGAGGTCAGATGCGTAGTGAAACGCAGTCAATGACGGTCTATTTTGCCCATGACAGGAGGTGCTGTCTCTCTCCCAGAAGACCCGTCATCGGCTTTAGCGTGGCTCGGTGGTGTCCCGCCCCGGGGAAGGCGTGGTACCGGGGGGAGCGTGGCCTAGTTACCACCCGAGGGTCCAGAGAAGGCCGTCTGGGGGCGGGGTCAGGACACGTCCACGGCCGGTCCAGCAGACACAGGAAAGGTGGGTATGACACTCCATGATGTGACAAGACCCGCTCCGGCTGTGAGTGTAGGCCTTGTGCCGTCTCTAGAAGACGGGGAGGCCGAGAGGAGTAGAGAGGCCAGGGGTCGAAGGTCAAGTGGAGTGCCCAGCAGGTCAAGCCCCCTGTTCAGGAGGGCCTTCTTCTGTGGGGGCATGTTTATAGGTGGGGGCAAGGCTATAGCAGGGTGGCCCTTGGACCGTCAGTGCGGTGCAGAGTGTCTCTGTTCTTCAGCCCGAGAGCTTGTGTGAGGAGAGGAGCTCCCCACTGCTTCGATCGGGGCCATGCCGGTAAAGGGCATTCTGACCTACGTGTTGAGTGTAGAGGGCGTGCGAGGCCCGGTCCCCCTTGGGACTATAGCCGTATACCCCGAAGAGGCGTTTCGTTGGCCCGCCCGCTGGGTCTCCAATGTAACCGCGAGGATCTGGCAGGATGAAGCAAATGGCCGTGAGTTGTCACGTGCACTTATGAAGTTTCAACACCGTTTCCCTCGCTGAGTCTACCCCGATTGTAGGCCGGTCTCTCTCCAGAATCCCACGACGACGACCATCTTCTTGCGTCTGCATGCTAATGCGTCAGCGACAACACTCACAGTCCGTGTCTGTCCCAGGGAGGACTGCAGCGCGCGCGAGAGGGGGAAGCGTCCATCTTCCAGACTACGCTGTGTTACACGTGGGGACTGAGCGCCCGTGGAGAGAGGTGGGGCTTACGCAACAAGGAATCCGACGTTCCCCTGAGGGGTAATTCGGTGGCCCCCCAATGGGGCCTCAGCGGCATGGCCCTACATGCGCTGGCTGGGTTAGGTTGTTATCTCTGATGCCCCCCGCGCCAAGCAGTTCAGTACTTCGACCCGCATAGGCTTAGGGGGAAATGCACTCGTATCCTAGAGCCATGTAGATCTTCCACCAGAGGGGGTAGGGGAGTAGACCCCCTCCAGGACCCCAAAGGGGTCCCAGGCCTGTAGACCCTGTTGCGCTCGAGGCCCAGGGTAAGTATAGGTCTAAGCACTAAAGAGGACGTTAGTAACCGATGGGTACATGGATGACCACCCCCGAATCCACTGACGGACGTGTGCGCACCACAGGGTCTAAGCAGGAGCGTGCTCTGAGGTCTTCTGTCCCCACAAGAGAGGTTCCCCCCGAGAGAGGTAGGTGACCTCGGGTGTCAAGGTTCACTCGTGGGTAGCAGAGGTGACCGGCCACCGTAGCACATGCTACATCCGAGTGTAGACACAGGGGGGTTCCACTCGTCCAATCCGAAGCGCGCAGCGCCGAGGCGCGCAGCGCCGAGGTGCCGCGCTGAGGTAGTCCATCTAATCTTCTTCACCCCACTGGTGATGGCAGCAGGGCCGTCTACCTCTTCCGTCGGTAGGAAGCATGAGAAGGGAGGGGTCACTCCTGTCTCCTCCCCCTGAGTCCGGTCAGGAGGAGTGACTCGTAAAGCAGCGGAGCCGGTAAAACCGTGGTCCAAGCCTGAGGCCGGCTTGAAAATCAACCGTAGCCACGGCTTGAAAATCAACCGTAGCCACGTCAGGACTGCTTTAGATGAAGTGGTGGGGTGGGCTGGACCGTAGCCTGGGCCTACGGCCGGAGGGGTCAAAGATCCCCCCGTTGCCGTGTGAGGGCCGGATGATGTGTAGTACACATCACCGAAGGAGGGAGCTGAGACAGCTCGGTCATCAGAGATGACAGAGGATCACAGGCTATGACCGAGGATCACAGGCTATGTGCGGAGGACCAAGTCCCCGACGGTCCAGCCCCCAGGATGGGCGATGATGGTCCAGTGGAGGCCAATCCGGGTCCTCTTCAAGAGATGGGGCATGAGCGTGAGTGAATGGATGCACCTGAGTGTGTGAGTGCGTGTCCTACCTTGGCCCAGTAGCTAACCTAATCTAGGGGGAGCCTGCCTGAAAAATTCAAAAGCCTATCCAGGGCCTGGTTTTGATGAGTAGAGGACATCTGCACTTGTCGTGCTGCTGGGGAGGAAAGGGGGGTTAATGGACAGGACACATGAGTGCCATGAATGCAATAAATGAGGGCGCTCTGGGGAAGAGCGCCGCAGACATACATGAGTATGTGGAAGACGGGTGTGTGTGTGTGTGAGAGAGAGAGAGAGAGAGAGAGAGAGAGAGAGAGAGAGAGAGAGAGAGAGAGAGCAGTTAGGGGAGAGCGGATAGAGGGAGATCAGCTAGAGAGAGAAAAGCTAGAGAGAGAACAGCTAGAGAGAGAACAGCTAGAGAGAGCACGCGTGTGTGTGGGTGTGTGAGGGAGAGAGAGAGCAAGAGAGGGGCTCTTCCGAGCAAATAAAAGGTGTAGTCAAAAACGCAGAACTCCACTCCCTGGGAGGTGCCTTCCTGCTGGCACCTACCACAACATTAAGCAGGGAATCGTGAGGTTCTAACCGGCCACGACTGCAGTTTCGCTCTCCTCAGAGCTCGTCAGGTAGCAAAGTATGAAATAAAACACGTTATGCAGGTCAAGGGCCGTCCTACGACTAAGGACTATCAAGAACTCAGGGGTGACGACAAAAAGCGTCATCCCCCCTGTGCCTTGGGCGCCCACCAGAATCGGTAATCTCAATTAAACATCTAGGGAAAAGAGGAGACAAGAGAGAGAGAGAGAGAGTATGTGTGTGTGTGTGTGTGTGTGCATAGAAGGCAACATGGATGGACCGTGTGTGACAGGTGACCAAGGAACTGTGAAAGGAGAAAGGAACACAGGTTAGGGTTAGAGTGGTGCCAGAGTGGATCTGTAAGGAAAAAAGTGTGTAAATTAGAATTAGTAGGAAGGCCAGGGAGAGCCGAAGACACCGAAACCATAGGCCCAAAAGGGAGGTGATAGTGAAACAAAGAGAGAGAACGGCCTAGGGTTGGGGTGAGGAGACTAAGGAGGAGGTAGGGGGGGAGGGGGGTGGGAGAAAAGACACCAGGGCGGGACCTATGGTTAGGTAAGAGGTAGGAGGGGTTGGGGTTAGGGTAAACAGGTCGGCAAGGAGGTAGGGGTTAAGGAAGGATGGAAACAAGGTCAGCAGGGTTAAGGTTAGAGCAGGAGAGACAAAGCCGAAAGAAGAACCATCAGTGGATATCAGTATGGGATGTGGGTGGAAAGGAGAGACAGGCTCCACAACATGAGTGTGGAGGTGTGGTGGAGGGACTCACAGATGGCCACAGGTGAAGGAATGTAGAGAGGAGTGTCCAGTCCATGCAGGGGAGGAGTCCACGTGTAGATGGGAAGCCTGGGTGAATAGGGAGCGATGAATGGGCTGGTGTGATCATGACATGGCACAGTCAACAATGACCCGCACGCAGTCACAACACAGCCATGCTATACCACCGGAGATAGACAACTACCCCGTGGAAAAATAGCATATTGAGAATCCCACGATGTAGACTGAATCCAGGGTTGTGGCCATGCCAAGCCGCAGGGAGCACAGGCAGCATCCAGAGAGAACAGGCCCACCACTCCGAAGGTCAAAGGTCAAAAGCTCCCAGGGGTCAGAACCACACGTACGTCAGGTCCCCCAGTCACAACGGCCACCTACGGTGCAGGGTGTTTAAGGGTCACGTCCGATATTCCCCCAGCCTGGCAAAGGGTCACAAGCTGATCTTCCCCCGCGCACACACACCACCCATGCAAATCAGAGGTGCTTGGTCAAAGAACGTCACCCAGGCACCCGCAACCGGCGCAATGCACAGGTCACATCCGATATTCCCAGGCACTGCAACCAGCATAAGCAACGCCCTAGTAACGGTAGACCAAGGCTTCTGCAAGGGGCCAGAGGCCCCACAGAAGGCGCGAGCGGCAGGGGAGCAAAGTGACGCGACCGTAGAACGTGACCCCCCAGAGCCAAAGGCCAGAGACAGTCAGAGAGCAGGAACCGTCCAGCAGATGGTGCCACAGAGAGGGAGAGCGGTGCTTCACATAGGCCGTGAAGTTGGTGGAGCAGCTCAGCTTATGTAGTTTGACCCCGTGGGGACACGTCCTCCCGGGTCCAAGGAGGGACGGCGGGTAGATGAACCAGAGCTGAGATCAGCCTGGGGTTGAAGAAAAGCGCAGTGTAACACAGACGTAGGACCCGTCATGGTAGAGGTGAATCCAAATCTTCCGGGATAGGGTTAGGGTTAGGGTTAGGGTTAGGGTTAGGGTTAGGGTTAGGTTTGGGTTAGGGTAGGGTTAAAAGAAAAACTGGGTGGTCTTCAGGAGCACGGGCCTATTACTTCTGTGTTTTAAAATATAACAAAAGAAAGGAAAGCAGAAATACCAAAAAAAACGTGTTTGTGAAATAATGTGTGTGTTTTTTCTTTTGCAGGTGCTGTGTGGTGGTGGTGACTGAGTGGATGGTGCTGAGGATTGGAGGACCAAAGTAGGTGTTGTTGAATTTGTTCTATCGTGTGTAGGTCTATGTGCCAGTATGTAAGTGTGTGCGTGTGTATGGATGCATAGCCAGGTAAGTTATGTGTGTGTATATTTTATTTTTGGTGATGTATGCGTAAGAATATGTATGAGTGTGTACATGTATATGTTCCAAAGTGTTGTGAAGTAATGTGTTTGTTCTTTTGCAGATGCTGTGTGGCGATGGATGAGTGGATGGTGCTGATCAAGGTGAGTGTTATTGAAGGTGTAATTCATTCATTAAGTGAAGCAGATCTTGTATGAGATGAAGAATGTTATGTTTTTTCATTCAGTCCCAGGGGTGTAATTGTGTTTAACTGTGTGATCCATTTTCTTTCGGCGTGTTTCCGCTGTCCACTGGACCACCCGGACCCCGACTCCACACCAGATATGATGAGGTGAGTGACGGGGTGCTCCTGGAAGTGTGTGACGAGTGTTGTTTGTAGATGTGCCCGTGAAATGTTGTACAGATGTTGTTTGAGTCTAGTGTCTATTGAAGAGCCGGTTTCTCCTATATAATGTTTGTGGCAGAGGGTGCAGGTGATGATGTATACGACGTTGGAGGTTTGTAAGGTGAGGTTGTCCGGGACTGGAGCTGATGTGTGACTGTGAGGGTTTGTAATGAATTTTCTGTATTTATAATGAAGTGTATGAGGTTTGGCTGCTGGAGAGGGCATAGTGCTGAATTTGGTGTGTATGAGTATGTTTTTTAAACTTTTATTTTTTCTGTATGCGGAAATGATCCTGTAGGGTTTTAGTGCGGGGTATGTGCGTTGGGCCGTGGTGAAGTTATGTTTGAATGCATGTTGTAGGGGTCGAGTTTTATGTGAAAATGTGGTGACTAAGGGAATGATTATTAATGGGTCCGTAACGGTGTCTGAGGTGAACGGTGTGCCGGTATTGGTTGTGGGTGGTGGGGCCGGGGGGGTGAAACCAGAATCCTGAGTATTGTTGAAATCAGGATCGGGAGGTATGGTGGGGTTAAGGGGCGGGTCAACATCCAGTGGGGGACCAGGAAGGGTATTAACGGTAGGGTGGGGATGGGAAGGTAGGGTGGGTTTAAAGGGTGGGTTAGGAAGGATGGTGGGATTAAAGGGTGGGTCAACACCCAGTGTGGGACTAGGGAGGGGATTAAAGGTAGGGTGGGAATGGGAAGGCAGGGTGGGGTTAAAGGGCGGGTTGGAGGGACTTTTAAAGGGAGGGTTGGGTTTAGGCCTCGGGTTTGAGGGGTTGGGTTTGGGGTTTAGGCCTGGACTGGGTTTAGTCCTAGGGTTAAGGGGAGGGGTGGGGTTACAGGGTAGGTTGGGGTTGGGTATGGGGTCGGAGGGACTTTTAAAGGGAGGGTTGGGTTTAGGCCTAGGGTTAAAGGGAGAGGTGGGGTTACAGGGAGGGTTGGGGTTGGGTATGGGGTCCGAGGGGTTGGGGTTAGGATGAGGGACCAGGTTGGGTGTAGCTCTTGGGGCAGGCAGAGAGGGGTTAAAGGGAAGGTTGAGTTGGGGTTTAAGACGGCGGATGGAATTGAATATGGGGTAGAGACGGGGTGTTGGATGGAGTCCCGCAGCAAGGTCCCGGGAAGGTTCAGGGCTAGGAGGGGGGTTGGGGGAGGATGCAGGATACGGACCCGGTGTAGGGTAAGGGGAGGGATTCGGAGTGGATGGGGAAAGGAGGGAGAGGGACCGTGCTGCGGGTTGTGTATGTACTGATGCTTGTGTTTGGAGTGCAGGAATTGTGTGTAATGTGTGTGTCGTGTGTGTATTGGTTGTGTATGTGTCTTTGTTTGGTGCGGTGTGTGTATGTGTGGGCTGAGTGGGAGAGAGGGCTGCCAAAGTGTCGTTCTTGATTGTGCGCAGAAACCGTTTGGAATATCCCCTCTGTCTGAGTGCGTGAAATAGTGTTGAGATGGCTATGTGTAAATCTTCTTTGTGAGAAGATATTCTATGAAACCGGATTATTTGTGATTTGACTATACCTTTAAATGTGTGTTTGGGATGGTAACTGTGTTTGTGTAATAGGGCGTGTGTGTCTGTAGGTTTAAAGTATACTCGTGTCTGTAATGTCTTATGTGTTGTATTTATTGGGTGGAAATATACTGTGGTGTCCAAAAAGTGAATTTGCTGTGGGTCAATTATGTATTTTACTGTTATTGACGGGTGATGTGAGTTGAGTATGTGTATGAATTCCGTGAAATGTTTGATGTCGTGTGGCCATGCTCCTATGATGTCATCTAAAAATCTGTAGTAAAATGATGGTTGTAGTGGACACTTTGACAGCGCTTCTCTCTCCCACTCAGCCATGTATATGTTTGCATAGGCGGGTGCGAACTTCTTGCCCATAGCTGTTCCCGATACCTGTAGGTAATGTTTATTGTTAAATAAAAAATCATTGCTGTCTAAACTAATTTGGAGTAATTGTAGAATGTCCTGATCCGGTCTATTGGGGTCTGGGTGTTTTTGAAATAATGACTTGACAGCCTGCACACCCATTGTGGTGTTAATGTTGGTGTACAGGCTGTCAACGTCAATGGTGAAGATATGTGTGTGGGCGGGAACAGCTATGGGCTTGAGCTTTTCTAAGAAGTGGTAGGTGTCTTTGAGGTAACTGGGGTGGCGGGTGGATAGGGGGTTGATGTAGTGGTCAATGTATTCCGATATGTTATATGATTCGCTGTTGCAGTCTGAGACTATGGGCCTACCAGGAGGAACTTCAAAGGGAATGGTCCAGGTGTCCGGTTCCTTATGGATCTTTGGAAGTAAGTAAAATAGTCTCTGTCGTGGTGTGTCTGGTCCGTATAAGTAGTCCCGTTGTTTGGCTGTAATGTATTGTCTGCTGTAAAGTGATTTGATGATAGTCCTGAGTTTAACCTGTGTCTGTGGTTGTATGCTATCCGGTATGATCTTGTAATGTCTGTTGTTGTTTAATTGCCTGTTTGCTTCAAAGATGTACTGATGGTTATCTAAAATGACTATCTTGGATCCTTTGTCCGCTGGTTTGATGACTATGTGTGTGTTGTTTTTAAGTGTTTGTAGTGATTCTCGGAGTGTGGTCGTGAGGTTGTCTTGTCTGTCCGTCTGTGTGTTGTTGTAGTCCCGTAGTGTCCTTCTGTCTGTCTTAATAAGGTGTCTGATATGGTGATCCACCTGGGAGAGTTTGGGCTCCCAGGTGGAGGGATTGATAAATGGCAGGTGAGTGTCATTGTCCGTGAAGTCAAAGTAGTCCAAAATCTTCAGTCGTCTGTGGTATTTGTGAATGTCCCTTTGAAGTTCCTCCTGGTCAAAAGTGGTGGGGCGGGGAACGAAGGTGAGGCCTCTCTCCAGCAGTGCTATCTGTGTTTGTGACGGATGAAATGTTTTGGATAGATTCAGTATGTTAGAGTTGGGTGGTAGTGGTGCATAAGGGGGCTGAGAGACAGAGAGAGGGGGGGCAGTAGATATGTGTGTCGTTAATAGGTGAGTGGCGGTGTTAGAGGTGTCCGGGTTGTGGGTAGGGGTGATTATAAATTTAGTTGTGAACACCAGTGTGAGAAAATTGCTGTTGCTGTTTCCGGTGTCCAGTGAATGGTGTCCCTAGTGGTGCGGAATGAGTCCTTCGGTATTTCAAAGAGTGTGGGTAGATGTGTGCTGATGTATCCATTCATTATCTTGATGTTTTGTTTCTGTTGTGGGGTGAGAAGTGGTGAGTGGTTCATGATGGGGACATAGATGGTGGCGTTGGGGAAAGTGCTCTTGGCTTCCTTGTGCATGCTTGCTAACTGTTTCAGTGATGTCTGGTATGGGTCGTGGTCCTTGTTGTTGAGACCCACCGAGAGGACCACCACCTCTGTGTGTGGGTGTATATCAGTTTTTTCTAAAACCTTCTGGAAATGATAGAAAGTGGCCCCAGGGTAGCTGTCCACCTGTGCCATAGGGTTCTGGAAGGAGGGGATTCTGTTAAGGTTAGAATCCCCAATGAACAAGTGGGACTTGGTGCCCTTGATTGTCCAGTCCGCCACCTTGCGTGAGGGGCGAGCTATATGGTAGGAGGGTTTGAATGATGTGTATGCGTGAGAGGAGGTGATTTGGCTATGTGATGGAGGCTGGGGACTATATGCTGTTTCTAAGGGTGTGTGTGTGGAGGCGCCAAGTTGTGGAGAGTCCCCCACAGGCCCCTTGGTAGGGTGGAAAGGGGAGGGCTCAGAGCAGGCTTTCTCCAAAGGTGATTTGCCTTTTAGGTGCCCTTTCATCATTTTAGCCTGCAATGAGGGCCTGTTTTTTGAGGGACTCTCCTGTCTGGCGCCTGGGGAAGGGAAAAAAGAGGGGGTTAATGTATGTACAGTGATGTTTGGGCCAGGTTTCTGAGGGATGGGGGAGGCTGATGAGGGGGAATTGCGGTGACCTACGGGGGAGGGGAAGCTTGTCTCAGTGGAGAAAGCTTCCCGTGTCCGTGTTTGTGTGTTAGAGGGGGAGTAGGTGTGTTTTTTGAAATGGGATTGAGTGAGGGACTTAGTGGTTAGTGTGGGGGGAGTCCTGAGTGTGGTGGCCAGAAGGGGGATCTGAGATGTGCGTGCGCCTAAATTAAGTGTGTACTTGTATGTGTGAGCGGCTCTGGGAAGGAGTGGGAATTCTGGTGATATCTGTGTGTTGTGAAAAGAAGTGTCTGTGATGTGTTGTTCGGTGGGTGTTCCTATGTGTGTGCTAATTGTTTCATTTTTTGTAGGTGTGTTTGTAAGTGGCTGAGGTGGCGGTGTAGCTGGCAAGGTGGCGGACTGGACGGTCGGCAAAGGTAGGTGCTGGGTTGTGATCTGGTGTGCAGGTGAAGCTGAAGGTAAGGTGACTGGTTGGAGGACAGGTGATGTTGGAGATTGGACTACAGGTAAGATGAAATGTGTGGTGCATGACTGTTGAGTTGTTGGGTGTGGTGTAGTCGTGTGTATGATGGGTGGCTGTTGTGTGGGTAAATGTGTTGTGGGAGTGGCTACAGGTGTAGGGGCCATGTCTGTGTGTGTAGTGGTAATGGGTGGCTGTTGAGTGACTGTATATGTTATGGTGGTATCTATGTGTTCTGTAAGTAAACATTGGGTGGGTGAGTGTGGTGTAGTGTTGTTGGATGTGTGTGTGATAGGTGGCTGTGGAGAGAGCAAGTGTGGTGCAGTGTTGTTAACCGTGTGTGAGACAGGTGACTGTTGGTGGAGTGAGTGCGGTGAAGTGTTTCTGAATGTGTGTGTGATAGGTGGCTGAGATGGTGGGGGTGGTGCCGTGTTGTTGGCTGTGTGAGGTGTGTGTAGTGTAGTGTTGTTGGTTGTATGTGGTGTGTGTGTGTGTGATGTGGTGTTATTGGCTGTGTGTTGTGTGTGTTGTGTAGTGTTGTCGGGTGTATGTGGTATGTGTGTGTGTGATGCAATGTTGTTGGTTGTGTGAGGTGTGTGTAGTGTGGTGTTGTTGGCTGTATGTGGTGTGTGTGTGTGTGATGCCGTGTTGTTGGCTGTGTGTGGTGTGTGTTGTGTAGTGTTGTTGGGCGTATGTGGCGTGTGTGTGTGTGATGGTGATGCAGTGTTGTTGGATATGTGTGGTGTGTGTTGTGTAGTGTTGTTGGGCGTATGTGGCGTGTGTGTGTGTGATGCAGTGTTGTTGGCTATGTGTGGTGTGTTTTGTGTAGTATTGTTGGCTGTATGTGATGTGTATGTGTGTGATGGTGATGTAGTGTTGTTGGTTGTGTGTGGTGTGTGTTGTGTAGTATTGTTGGCTGTATGTGGTGTGTATGTATGTGATGGTGATGCAGTGTTGTTGGCTGTGTGTGGTGTGTGTTGTGTAGTAGTGTTGGCTGTACGTGGTGTGTATGTGTGTGGTGGTGATGCAGTGTTGTTGGCTGTGTGTGGTGTGTGTTGTGTAGTATTGTTGGCTGTATGTGGTGTGTGTGTGTGTGCTGGTGATGCAGTATTGTTGGCTGTGTGTGGTATGTGTTGTGTAGTATTGTTGGCTGTATGTGGTGTGTGTGTGTGTGCTGGTGATGCAGTGTTGTTGGCTGTGTGTGGTGTGTGCTGTGTAGTGTTGTTGGCTGCATGTGGTGTGTGTATGTGTGGTGGTGCAGTGTTGTTGATTATGTGTGGTGTGTGTTGCGTAGTGTTGTTGGCTGTATGTGGTGTGTGTAGTGTAGTGTTGTTAGTTATGTGTGTTGTAGTTTGCTGCTGAAGGAATGACTGTGGTGTGTGTGGTGTGGTGTCACTAGCTGTGTGTATTGTAGATGATTGTTGAAGGGAGGACTGTGTTGTGTGTGGAGTGTGTGTTCTGGGTTGTCGTTGAGGAAGTGACTGTAGTGGGTGTGATGGAAGGTGGGCTGTATGTGTGATAGGTGGTTGAGATGTAGGTGCCTGTGCTGTAATAGTATGTGTGGAGATGCTGGATGACTGTTGGCTAGGTGTCTGTGATTTAAGTGTGTCTGCATATGTCTTGCGTGGCCGTTGGGTGAATGTGTGTGCTGCAGGGATGGTTGTGTGTGCAGTAGTGGTAGTAGTAGTGAGTGGCTGATGTACAGATGGATCTGTTGTGGGAGTGACTATGTGTGTAGTGGCTGGCTGTTGAGTGGGTGACTGCGGTGTTGGAGTGGTCCTGTGTGACTGCCCGTGCTGTGTGGCTGAGGGGAGTTGTAGAAGTGTCTCTACTGTTGCAATGGTTGTCTGTGTGAGTCTGTGTGTGTACCTCTTCTGTGCCCACCCCATGGCTATGTGCAATGCAGTGGTGTTGAGTGTGGGTGCTGTGGGGATGAGTGTCTGGATGGTAGTGTTGTAGTGTGTCTGTAAAATGCCCAGGTTATTATTCATCCATAGTGTAGTGTTGTCTGCAACTAAAAGTGTGGTGTGTTCAGTAGGTGAAGAAGGCCTGATAAAAGAAGTGAGTTTCCCCACCTGCCTCATCATGCCTCTCGGGTGAGTCTTTGTTAAAATGGCGGCATTCATGATCTCACCATGGTGGACTGCCTGTATTATTTTAAAATACAATTTTGCTGCTTGCCTGGTGGCCTCATCCGGTGCCTGACCAGTGGGCAGAGTGTTGTATGTGTTGTGTGTGTAAGTGTTGTGTGTGTGCGTGTCTGCATGGGTGTTGTGTGTTTGAGTATTGTGTGGCTGCGCATTGGGTGGATGCATTCGTTGTGGATAAGTGTTGTAGGCCTGGGTGTTGTGTGACTGAATGTTATGTGATGCAGTGTGATGTGGATGAGGATTACGGGGTTGAGTGTTGTCTGGTAGGGTGTTGTGTGCTGGAGTGTGATATGTGTGAGTGTTGTGGCCCTGGGTGTTGTATGTCTGAGTGTGGCGTGGTTGAATGTGTTGTACATGAGTGTTGTGTGGGTGAATGTTGTGTGCATGGATGTTATGTGGATGAATGTTACGGTATTGTGTCTGGATGTAAGGATATGGTGTTCTATTGTATGTGTGTGGTGTTCTAAGTGGTGGATGGATCTGTGGGTGAGTAATGTGTGAATGGAGGCTATGTGCAGCATTATTGTGTGAATAGGTCTTGTGTGAATGAATGTTATAGTGTTGTGTCTGAGTGGCAGGGTATGATGTTCTATTGTAGGTGTGTGGTGTTCTAAATGGTGGGTGACTCTGTAAATGTAAAAGTGATGGCAAACCTAACAAAGATGGCCTAGCTACACTGTTAAAACCGCTAACTAAACTGCTGGTGTGTTCTCCTGTCTTAAAACGCACCGCCGGCCTACCTCCCTGAGGGTACATATTTAAAAATCAGAGTGGGGTAATCTGGACAGCTGTGGTGTTTGTTAAAAGCTGCCCAGACAGGGCCCTTACCGCCTAGTTTTTGGTGTTTCCAGCTGCCAGGGCGTTGGTGGTGGGTTTCCCAGGTCCGGTCCGTCTCCTCCTCTTCACCTCTCCAGGCTCAGGACACAGTGTTCAAGATTCCAGTGGAAATAGTAAAATTTGTGTTCCTGGTGTAGGTAAAAAAGGCCCGGGCCTGTAGATGGATATTAAAAAGAGAAAAAGCAATCCTGGGAAACCTTTGCTGCAGAGAGTCTAAAAAGAGCCCTCCCCAAACTAATTTTAAAATTGTAACTTTATTAAACTTTAAAATCAAATTATCCATATCCAAACTCAAGGAGATAAAACCAATTGTGCATAAAAAGATAAAACCCGACGTTTCGCAGTAATTTCTGCTTCATCAGGGTTAGGGTTAGGGTTAGGGTTAGGGTTAGGGTTAGGGTTAGGGTTAGGGTTAGGTTTGGGTTAGGGTAGGGTTAAAAGAAAAACTGGGTGGTCCTAAGGAGCACGGGCCTATTATTCCTGTGTTTAAAAAAAATGTATATAACAAAAGAAAGGAAAACAGAAATAAAAAAAACCTGTTGAGAAATAATGTGTGTTTTTTTTGCAGATGCTGTGTGACGATGGATGAGTGGATGGTGCTGATCAAGGTGAGTGTTGTTGAAGGTGTAATTTATTTATTGAGTGAAGCAGGTCTTGTATGTGATTAAGAGTGTTATGTTTTTTCATTCAGTCCCAGGGGTGTAATTGTGTTTAACTGTGTGATCCATTTTCTTTCGGCGTGTTTCCGCTGTCCACTGGACCACCCGGACCCCGACTCCACACCAGATATGATGAGGTGAGTGACGGGGTGCTCCTGGAAGTGTGTGACGAGTGTTGTTTGTAGGTGTGCCCGTGAGATGTTGTATAGGTGTTGTTTGAGCCTAGTGTCTATTGATGAACCGGTTTCTCCTATGTAGTGTTTGTGACAGAGGGTGCAGGTGATGATGTATACTGCATTGGAGGTTTGTAAGGTGAGGTTGTCCGGGACTGGAGCTGATGTGTGACTGTGAGGGTTTGTAATGAATTTTCTGTACTTATAATGAAGTGTATGAGGTTTGGCTGCTGGAGAGGGCATGGTGCTGAATTTGGTGTGTATGAGTATGTCCTTTAAGCTTTTATTTTTTCTGTATGCTGAAATGATCTTGTAGGGTTTTAGTGCGGGGTATGTGCGTTGAGCCGTGGTGAAGTTGTGTTTGAATGCATGTTGTAGGGGTCGAGTTTTATGTGAAAATGTGGTGACTAGGGGAATGATTATTAACGGGTCCGTGACGGTGTCTGAGGTGAACGGTGTGCCGGTGTTGATTGTGGGTGGTGGGGCCGGGGGGGTGAAAACAGAATCCTGAGTGTTGTTAAAATCAGGATCGGGAAGAATGGTGGGGTTAAAGGGCGGGTCAACATCCAGTGGGGAACTCGGACGGGTGTTAAAGGTAGGGTGGGAATGGGGAGGCAGGGTGGGGTTAAAGGGCGGGTTGAAGGGATTTTTAAAGGGAGGGTTGGGTTTAGGCCTAGGGTTAAAGGGAGGGGTGGGGTTACAGGGAGGGTTGGGGTTGGG
Organism: Osmerus mordax; assembly: GCF_038355195.1. Classification (NCBI taxonomy): domain Eukaryota; kingdom Metazoa; phylum Chordata; class Actinopteri; order Osmeriformes; family Osmeridae; genus Osmerus; species Osmerus mordax. The sequence continues at coordinate 40,759 of NC_090060.1, read as the reverse complement.
TATGGGGTCGGAGGGACTTTTAAAGGGAGGGTTGGCTTTAGGCCTAGGGTTAAAGGGAGGGGTGGGGTTACAGGGAGGGTTTGGGTTGGGCGTGGGGTCCGAGGGGTTGGGGTTAGGATGAGGGACCAGGCTGGGTGTAGTTCTTGGGGTGGGCAGAGTGGGGTTAAAGGGCGGGTTGAAGGGAGTTTTAAAGGGAGGGTTGGGTTTAGGCCTCGGGTTTGAGGGGTTGTGTTTAGGGTTTGGGCCTGGACTGGGTTTAGTCCTAGGTTTCAGGGGAGGGGTGGGGTTGCAGGGAGGGTTGGGGTTGGGCGTGGGGTCCGAGGGGTTGGGGTTAGGGTTAGGGTTAGGGTTAGGGTTAGGGTTAGGGTTAGGTTTGGGTTAGGGTGGGGTTAAAAAGAAAAACTGGATGGTCTTAAAGAGCGCGGGCCTATCATTTCTGTGTTTAAAAAAAATATACATAACAAAGGAGGGGAAGGAAAACAGAAATACAAAAAAAAGGTGTTGTGAAATAATGTGTGTGTTTTCTTTTACAGGTGCTGTGTGGTGGTGGCTGAGTGGATGGTGCTGAGGAGTGGAGGACCAAGGTAGGTGTTGTTGAATTTGTTCTTTAGTGTGTAGATCTATGTGCCAGTATGTAAGTGTGTGCGTGTGTATGAATATATAGTCAGGTAAGTTATGTGTGTGTATATTACTTTAGGTCATGTATGCGTAAGAATATGTATGAGTGTGTACATGTATATGTTCCAAAGTGTTGTGAAGTAATGTGTTTGTTCTTTTGCAGATGCTGTGTGACGGTGGATGGTGCTGATCAAGGTAAGTGTTGTTGAAGGTGTAATATATTTATTGAGTGAAGCAGGTCTTGTATGAGATGAAGAGTGTTATGTTTTTTCATTCAGTCCCAGGGGTGTAATTGTGTTTAACTGTGTGATCCATTTTCTTTCGGCGTGTTTCCGCTGTCCACTGGACCACCCGGACCCCGACTCCACACCAGATATGATGAGGTGAGTGACGGGGTGCTCCTGGAAGTGTGTGACGAGTGTTGTTTGTAGGTGTGCCCGTGAGATGTTGTATAGGTGTTGTTTGAGCCTAGTGTCTATTGATGAACCGGTTTCTCCTATGTAGTGTTTGTGACAGAGGGTGCAGGTGATGATGTATACTGCATTGGAGGTTTGTAAGGTGAGGTTGTCCGGGACTGGAGCTGATGTGTGACTGTGAGGGTTTGTAATGAATTTTCTGTATTTATAATGAAGTGTATGAGGTTTGGCTGCTGGAGAGGGCATGGTGCTGAATTTGGTGTGTATGAGTATGTCCTTTAAGCTTTTATTTTTTCTGTATGCTGAAATGATCCTGTAGGGTTTTAGTGCGGGGTATGTGCGTTGAGCCGTGGTGAAGTTGTGTTTGAATGCATGTTGTAGGGGTCGAGTTTTATGTGAAAATGTGGTGACTAGGGGAATGATTATTAACGGGTCCGTGACGGTGTCTGAGGTGAACGGTGTGCCGGTGTTGATTGTGGGTGGTGGGGCCGGGGGGGTGAAACCAGAATCCTGAGTGTTGTTAAAATCAGGATCGGGAAGAATGGTGGGGTTAAAGGGCGGGTCAACATCCAGTGGGGAACTCGGAAGGGTGTTAAAGGTAGGGTGGGAATGGGAAGGCAGGGTGGGGTTAAAGGGCGGGTTGAAGGGATTTTTAAAGGGAGGGTTGGATTTAGGCCTAGGGTTAAAGGGAGGGGTGGGGTTACAGGGAGGGTTGGGGTTGGGTATGGGGTCGGAGGGACTTTTAAAGGGAGGGTTGGCTTTAGGCCTAGGGTTAAAGGGAGGGGTGGGGTTACAGGGAGGGTTTGGGTTGGGCGTGGGGTCCGAGGGGTTGGGGTTAGGATGAGGGACCAGGCTGGGTGTAGTTCTTGGGGCGGGCAGAGTGGGGTTAAAGGGCGGGTTGAAGGGAGTTTTAAAGGGAGGGTTGGGTTTAGGCCTCGGGTTTGAGGGGTTGGGTTTAGGGTTTGGGCCTGGACTGGGTTTAGTCCTAGGTTTCAGGGGAGGGGTGGGGTTACAGGGAGGATTGGGGTTGGGCGTGGGGTCCGAGGGGTTGGGGTTAGGATGAGGGACCAGGCTGGGTGTAGTTCTTGGGGTAGGCAGAGTGGGGTTAAAGGGAAGGTTGGGTTGGGGTTTAAGACGGCGGATGGAATTGAAGATGGGATAGTGACGGAATGTTGGATGAGGTCCCGCAGCAGGGTCCCGGGAAGGTTCAGGGCTAGGAGGGGGGTTGGGGGAGGATGCAGGATACGAACCCGGTGTAGGGTAAGGGGAGGGATTCGGGGGGGATGGGGAAAGGAGGGAGAGGGACCGTGCTGCGGGTTGTGTATGTATTGATGCTTGTGTTTGGAGTGTAGGAATTGTGTGTAATGTATGTGCCGTGTGTGTATTGGTTGTGTATGTGTCTTTGTTTGGTGCGGTGGGTGTATGTGTGGGCTGAGTGGGAGAGAGGGCTGCCAAAGTGTCATTCTTGATTGTGCGCAGAAACCGTTTGGAATATCCCCTGTGCCTAAGTGCGTGAAATAGTGTTGAGATGGCTATGTGTAAATCTTCTTTGTGAGAAGATATTCTATGAAACCGGATTATTTGTGATTTAACTATGCCTTTAAACGTGTGTTTGGGGTGGTAACTGTGTTTGTGTAATAGGGCGTGTGTGTCTGTAGGTTTAAAATAAACGCGTGTCTGTAATGTCTTATGTGTTGTATTTATTGGGTGAAAATATACAGTGGTGTCCAAAAAGTGAATTTGCTGTGGGTCAATTATGTATTTTACTGTTATTGACGGGTGATGTGAGTTGAGTATGCGTATGAATTCCGTGAAATGTTTGATGTCGTGTGGCCATGCTCCTATGATGTCATCTAAAAATCTGTAGTAAAATGATGGTTGTAGTGGACACTTTGACAGCGCTTCTCTCTCCCACTCAGCCATGTATATGTTGGCATAGGCGGGTGCGAACTTTTTGCCCATAGCTGTTCCCGATATCTGTAAATAGTGTTTATTGTTAAATAAAAAGTCATTGCTGTCTAAACTAATTTGGAGTAATTGTAGAATGTCCTGATCCGGTCTATTGGGGTCTGGGTGTTTTTGAAATAATGACTTGACAGCCTGCACACCCATAGTGGTGTTAATGTTGGTGTACAGGCTGTCAACGTCAATGGTGAAAATGTGTGTGTGGGAGGGAACAGCTATGGGCTTGAGCTTCTCCAGGAAATGGTAGGTGTCTTTGAGGTAACTGGGGTGGCGGGTGGATAGGGGGTTGATGTAATGGTCAATGTATTCCGATATGTTATATGATTCGCTGTTGCAGTCTGAGACTATGGGTCTACCAGGAGGAACTTCAAAGGGAATGGTCCAGGTGTCCGGTTCTTTATGGATCTTGGGAAGTAAGTAAAATAGTCTCTGTCGTGGTGTGTCTGGTCCGTATAAGTAGTCCCGTTGTTTGGCTGTAATGTATTGTCTGCTGTAAAGTGATTTGATGATAGTCCTGAGTTTAACCTGTGTCTGTGGTTGTATGCTATCCGGTATGATCTTGTAATGTCTGTTGTTATTTAATTGCCTGTTTGCCTCAAAGATGTACTGATGGTTATCTAAAATGACTATCTTGGATCCTTTGTCCGCTGGTTTGATAACTATGTGTGTGTTGTTTTTAAGTGTTTGTAGTGATTCTCGGAGTGTGGTCGTGAGGTTGTCTTGTCTGTCCGTCTGTGTGTTGTTATAGTCCCGTAGTGTCCTTCTGTCTGTCATAATAAGGTGCCTGATATGGTGATCCACCTGGGAGAGTTTGGGCTCCCAGGTGGAGGGATTGATAAATGGCAGGTGAGTGTCATTGTCCGTGAAGTCAAAGTAGTCCAAAATCTTGAGTCGTCTGTGGTATTTGTGAATGTCCCTTTGAAGTTCCTCCTGGTCAAAAGTGGTGGGGCGGGGAACGAAGGTGAGGCCTCTCTCCAGCAGTGCTATTTGTGTTTGTGACGGATGAAATGTTTTGGATAGATTCAGTATGTTGGAGTTGGGTGGTAGTGGTGCATAAGGGGGCTGAGAGACGGAGAGAGGGGGGGCAGTGGATGTGTGTGTCGTTAATGGATGAGTGGTGATGTTGGAAGTGTCCGGGTTGTGGGTAGGGGTGATTATAAATTTAGCTGTGCACACCAGTGTGAGAAAATTGCTGTTGCTGTTTCCGGTGTCCAGTGAATGGTGTCCCTAGTGGTGCGGAATGAGTCCTTCGGTATTTCAAAGAGTGTGGGTAGATGTGTGCTGATGTATCCATTCATTATCTTGATGTTTTGTTTCTGTTGTGGGGTGAGAAGTGGTGAGTGGTTCATGATGGGGACATAGATGGTGGCGTTGGGGAAAGTGCTCTGGGCTTCCTTGTACATGCTTGCTAACTGTTTCAGTGATGTCTGGTATGGGTCGTGGTCCTTGTTGTTGAGACCCACCGAGAGGACCACCACCTCTGTGTGTGGGTGTATATCTGTTTTTTCTAGAACCTTTTGGAAATGATAGAAAGTGGCCCCAGGGTAGCTGTCCACCTGTGCCATAGGGTTCTGGAAGGAGGGGATTCTGTTGAGGTTGGAATCCCCAATAAACAAATGGGACTTGGTGCCCTTGATCGTCCAGTCCGCCACCTTGCGTGAGGGGCGAGCTATATGGTAGGAGGGTTTGAATGATGTGTGTGCGTGAGAGGAGGTGGTTTGGCTGTGTGATGGAGGCTGGGGACTATGTGTTGGTTCTAAGGGTGTGTGTGCGGAGGCGCCAAGTCGTGGAGAGTCCCCCACAGGCCCCTTGGTAGGGTGGAAAGGGGAGGGCTCAGAGCAGGCTTTCTCCAAAGGTGATTTGCCTTCTAGGTGCCCTTTCATCATTTTAGCCTGCAATGAGGGCCTGTTTTTTGGGGGACTCTCCTGTCTGGCGCCTGGGGAAGGGAAAAAAGAGGGGGTTAATGGGTGTACAGTGATGTTTGGGCCCGGTTTCTGAGGGATGGGGGAGGCTGATGAGGGGGAATTGCGGTGACCTACGGGGGAGGGGAAGCTTGTCTCAGTGGAGAAAGCTTCCCGTGTACGTGTTTGTGTGTTAGAGGGGGAGTAGGTGTGTTTTTTGAAATGGGATTGAGTGAGGGACTTAGTGGTTAGTGTGGGGGGAGTCCTAAGTGTGGTGGCCAGAAGGGGGATCTGAGATGTGCGTGCGCCTAAATTAAGTGTGTACTTGTATGTGTGAGTGGCTCTGGGAAGGAGTGGGAATTCTGGTGATATCTGTGTGTTGTGAAAAGAGGTGTCTGTGATGTGTTGTTCGGTGGGTGTTCCTATGTGTGTGCTAATTGTTTCTTTTTTTGTAGGTGTGTTTGTAAGTGGCTGAGGTGGCGGTCGAGCTGGCAAGGTGGCGGACTGGACGGTCGGCAAAGGTAGGTGCTGAGTTGTGATCTGGTGTGCAGGTGAATCTGAAGGGAAGGCGACTGGTTGGAGGACAGGTGATGTTGGAGATTGGATTACAGGTAAAATGAAATGTGTGGTGCATGACTGTTGAGTTGTTGGGTGTGGTGTAGTACTAGTCGTGTGTATGATGGGTGGCTGTTGTGTGGGTAAACGTGTTGTGGGAGTGGCTACAGGTGTAGGGGCCATGTCTGTGTGTGTAGTAGTAATGGGTGGCCGTTGAGTGACTGTATATGGTATGGTGGTATCTATGTGTTCTGTAATTAAACATTGGGTGGGTGAGTGTGGTGTAGTGTTGTTGGATGTGTGTGTGATAGGTGGCTGTGGAGAGAGTAAGTGTGGTGCAGTGTTGTTGACTGTGTGTGAGACAGGTGGCTGTGGAGAGTGTAAGTGTGGTGCAGTGTTACTGACTGTGTGTGTGGAAGGTGGCTGAGATGATGAGGGTGATGCAGTGTTGTTGGCTGTGTGTGGTGTGTGTAGTGTAGTGTTGTTGGCTGTATGCGGTGTGTGTGTGTGTGATGCGGTGTTACTGGCTGTGTGTTGTGTGTGTTGTGTAGTGTTGTCGGGTGTATGTGGTGTGTGTGTGTGTGATGCAATGTTGTTGGCTGTGTGTGATGTGTGTTGTGTAGTGTTGTTGATTGTATGTGGTGTGTGTATGTGAGATGCAATGTTGTTGGTTGTGTGAGGTGTGTGTAGTGTGGTGTTGTTGGCTGTATGTGGTGTGTAAGTGTGTGATGCAGTGTTGTTGGCTGTGTGTGGTGTGTGTTGTGTAGTGTTGTTAGACGTATGTGGCGTATGTGTGTGTGATGCAGTGTTGTTGACTATGTGTGGTGTGTGTTGTGTAGTATTGTTGGGTGTATGTGGTGTGTCTGTGTGTGATGGTGATGCAGTGTTGTTGGCTGTGTGTGGTGTGTGTTGTGTAGTGTTGTTAGACGTATGTGGCGTGTGTGTGTGTGATGCAGTGTTGTTGGCTGTGTGTGGTGTGTGTTGTGTAGTATTGTTGGCTGTGTGTGGTGTGTGTGTGTGTGCTGGTGATGCAGTGTTGTTGGCTGTGTGTGGTATGTGTTGTGTAGTATTGTGGGCTGTATGTGGTGTGTGTGTGTGTGCTGGTGATACAGTGTTGTTGACTATGTGTGGTATGTGTTGTGTAGTATTGTTGGCTGTGTGTGGTGTATGTGTGTGTGCTGGTGATGCAGTGTTGTTGGCTGTGTGTGGTGTGTGTTGTGTAGTATTGTGGGCTGTATGTGGTGTGTGTGTGTGTGCTGGTGATGCAGTGTTGTTGACTATGTGTGGTGTGTGTTGTGTAGTGTTGTTGGCTGTATGTGGTGTGTGTAGTGTAGTGTTGTTAGCTATGTGTGTTGTAGTTTGCTGCTGAAGGAATGACTGTGGTGTGTGTGGTGGTGTGGTGTCCCTAGCTGTGTGTGTTGTAGATGACTGTTGAAGGAAGGACTGTGTTGTGTGTGGAGTGTGTGTTGTGGGTTGTCGTTGAGGAAGTGACTGTGGTGCATTGTTCTTGACTATGTTCACCAGTGGGTGTGATGGAAAGTTGGCTGTATGTGTGATAGGTGGTTGAGGTGTAGGTGCCTGTGATGTAATAGTATGTGTGGAGATGCTGGATGGCTGTTGGCTAGGTGTCTGTGATTTAAGTGTGTCTGCATATGTCTTGCGTGGCTGTTGAGTGAATGTGTGTGATGCAGGGATGGCTGTGTGTGTATAAGTGGTAGTAGTGAGTGGCTGATGTACAGATGGATCTGTTGTGGGGGTGACTATGTGTGTAGTGGTGGTGGCTGGCTGTTGGGTGGGTGGCTGCGGTGTTGGAGTGGTCCTGTGTGTCTGTCCGTGCTGTGTGGCTGAGGGGAGTAGTAGAAGTGTCTCTACTGTTGTAATGGTTGTCTGTGTGAGTCTGTGTGTGTACCTCTTCTGTGCCCACCCCATGGCTATGTGCAATGCAGTGGTGTTGAGTGTGGGTGCTGTCGGAATGAGTGTCTGGAAGGGTTAGGGTTAGGGTTAGGGTTAGGGTTAGGGTTTAGGGTTTAGGGTTTAGGGTTAGGGTTAGGGTTAGGGTTAGGGTTAGGGTTGTATGTCTGAGAAATCCCATCACCAAGCAGATCGGAGAACCGGTAAGCAAGGATCAGAGTGAGTGCACTGGCATCTTCCAGGGACCCCGGGATACAACGCCAAGAGACAGGGGCTCAGCCCCTCCAGGAACCCAAAAGGGGACCCAGGCCGGGTGTCCAGTGGTACGCAAGCCACCCAACCTCCGGAGTGGAGGAGAACACTCAGGGGGACAGGAAAACAGAGGTGGGCACATGGATAGCCCGTCTCTGTATCCACCTAGGCACGCCAGTGAAACAGTGTCAAAGCTCAGGTGGGTGGGGTGACGGTGTGTCGTGGAGGGGGTGATGATTACCGTGGTGAGGGAGGCGCTGACGGGGGGCAAGGGGGCCTGTGGAAAGGTAGTATAGCGGAGTATAGTAGAGTATAGCGCGCTCAGCCGCGGAAGCTGACGCAGGCGTGAGGTGGTGGTCGATGCAGGGGCATTGTTGTCCGGGGGTCACATGGTGGCGGGGGGGCCGGGGGGGGTTTTTTGAGGCCCGTGCCAGCGGCCATTGAGATGGCGAAGCACCGGGTCCTCTTTAATCAGGCAGGTGATTAAGGTGGAGCCAAGGGGCGGGCGTTGAGGCCCTTGGGGTAGAGTGAGGATAGTCTCCAGATCCATTTCTGTTCACATGCGCGGCGTTGTTGGAGTGTCCAGGTGGGTCCGCACTCAAGGCCGCACATGTGTAGGGAGTCAACCCCATGACGAAGAAAGTGGGGGACAAGATGAGTGTCCAGACGGCGGCAGTTATTGACCTCATAGAGGTGTTGAGTGAGGCGTGTTTGGAGGGAAGTGCCTGTCTCTCCAACATAACGCAGGTCACATGAAGTGCAGGTGAGCATGTAGACAGCGTTACATGTTGAGGGCGGCAGATGGGCGAGGTGGAGTGTGGATCCGAGTGCAGGGCACCGCACAACATCAAGGGATCCGAAGTGTGCGGGGGCCTGTACGGGTGTGGGGTTGAGGGGCCTCAGACCGCTGCGGACCAGAAACTGGCCCAGACTGCGGTTTTTGCGGTAGGCCGAGATGAGGGACGCGTCCTCGAGCGTGCCCGACCCCCTCAGATGCGTCTGGAGGTTGTCCTTGAGTCTTTGATTGAGGAGACGACTGCGGCGGCTGAAGGTGGTCACGAGGGGGATGTTGTGGAGGGTTTCCCTGGGGGGCCGCACCACTCGGAATGTGCTAAGAGCACTTCTGAGGAGGCGGCGTGAGTAGCCCCTCTGGACCAGGACCTGGAAAAGGGTGTGGGTGGCAGCAAGGAAGTCATCACGCTGCGTGCAGATTCTATGGAATCGCAGCAGCTGTGATTTAACTACCCCGGGAAACGTGTGTTTCGGGTGGTAGCTGTCCATGTGCAGGAGGGCGTGTGTATCCGTGTCCTTGAAGAAAACCTTGACGTCCAGGCGGCGGGATGTGGGGAAATCCGGGCCTTTGAAGGTGGTGGTGTCCAGGAAGTCCATGCTGGTCCCATGAAGAACAGACTTTACCTTAATGGAGGTGTGGTGGGAGTTGAGGACGTCCACAAAGGTGTTGAAGTCCTCCCGTGGGTGTGGCCACACCCCCCAGATGTCATCCAGGTATCTGAGGTAGTGGGAGGGTTGCAGAGGGCACTTGGGAAGAACGTCCGCTTCCCACCTAGCCATATATATGTCCGCGTAGGCGGGGGCGAACTTCTTACCCATGGCCACGCCTTTGAGTTGCAGGTAATGTTTACCGTTAAACTCAAAGTCGTTTTTGGTGAGCGCGATTTCGAGCAACTGCATGATGTACCTGTCAGGGCGGCCCTCTTTGGGGTGCAACAGCAGTATTTGCTCGATCGCTCGCAAACCCTCGGGAGCCTCAATGTTGGTGTAGAGGCTATCCACATCCATGGAGAAGAGGAGGTCGCTCTCATTGAGTAGCGCGGCTCTAACCTTGGCTATGAAGTCATACGTGTCTTTCACATAGCTGGGGTGCAGGTGGGAAAGCGGGTTGAGGAAGGAGTCAATGTACTCCGAAATGCCATAGGTCTCACTACCGCAGTCGGATACGATGGGTCTACCAGCAGGTATCTGATAAGGGACGGGCCAGGAGGCTGGATCCTTATGGATCTTAGGTAAGAGATAAAATTTCCTGGGTTTGGGGTCGTCCTCCCCCATCAGATAAAATCGCTGTCTGGGCACCAAGTGGCCCAGTCTCGTCAAGCGCGCGAGAATCCGATTAATCTCGGCGGCGGTAGTGAAGTACAGAGGCATATCGAGTGCGCGGTAGTACTCCGGCATGGTGAGCTGCCTTTCCGCTTCTTGGATGTAATGTTCCCGGTCCATGATCACTACAGCGGAACCCTTGTCCGCCGGTTTGATGATCAGATGTGCGTCGTGGCGCAGTTGTCTGAGGGCCACGACTTCCTCCTGGGTGAGGTTAGGGGTGTCATCTCCGACATTAGGGAGAGAGTCGGCAGACCGAAGATCCGTCCTCACCAGATTGTGGATGACCGGGGGCAGCTGGTTGTCCCTGGGCATCCAGAAGGATTTGGGGAGAAACCGAGGGCGTTTAGATGGATCCGTCTGTTCCCGTCCTTCGAAAAATGCGGCCAGTTTGAGTCTGCGGTGGTAGGCCGCAATTTCAAGGCGCATGCTGGGAGGGCTCCTGTGCCCTATGTTAAGGGTGGGGACGAAGGAGAGGCCCTTAAGCAGGAGGGAGACCTGATCAGGGGATGGTCTGAAATGGGTGGAGAGGTTGACCAGGCCCTTCCTCTCGACCAGAGCCTGATTGGGGGGACCCACCAGGTTCAAGAAGTTGGACCAGTGTTTCAGGATGGCCTGGGCCGTAGGAGTGGACCAGTGGAGATGGTCCGCTTCAGTGTGGAACAGCAATTCAGGAAGAAGGGGGATGGTGGACGTGAAGGTGGGGAGGGACCGGTTGATGTGTGTCACGTTGTCCCTCTCAGTGGGTGGTAGGCCGGGGTCCGTGTTGATGAGAGGGACCCAGATGGACGCGTGTGGAAAGGCAGTGGAGGCCCGTCTAAGCATGGTCCGAGCCTGTAGGACGGAAGCGTCCGGAGTTGCAGATCGGTCCTTAAGGCCAAAGGACAGGACGACCTGTTTGACATGTGAGACAGGGGCTGCAATGCCGCTAAGAATGTTAGTGGCATGGGAAAATGTAGCCCCCGGGTAGCAATCCACTTGTACATGGTCAAAGAGGATTGGTGGGAGGCGATGGAGGTTGGAATC